>NW_019726229.1:2704879-2786193 GCF_002891405.2 Cryptotermes secundus
ACCACAACGTTTCGGAGACTGGATCTGTCTCCGTCTTCAGGTGTATAAGGAAGGTTTAACCTACTCAGTTGGGCCCCTTAGAAAGAGCTAGTCTCAATCACTGGACAAACCTTGATCTGTAGAAACAACCTATGAACAACCGACAACCCGGACCGTCAGTGGGAGGAAAGAATAAAATCGCAGTAAAAACATGATAGAAAATTTGTGCCAAACATGCACTTGTCAACAATGTAAAGAAACAGAAGTATGGGTTATATTCCATGAATTCAGTTAAAAACGAAAGTCAAAACTGGATAAAGCATGCCTGATCTGCATGGATAAAGAGCCACCATGGCGACTTCCGGGAATCAGACTAATCCCCGGAAGAAAACTTGCAGTAGTAGTGGAACCACTAATATTCATGAAATTACATTTTTGGTTTGTTAACCTCTTCTCATTGATGAGGTGGATCAATATAGGAGAAATATCCAAACTGGGTTGGCTGATCGGATTGGATGAACATGCCATATGAGCTGATTCTTTGTATTTCCTGTATCTGCTGTTGCTTTCAATCTCCAAGATCCTAGCTTCATCCCAGCTTACCCTGTGACCTTCTTCATATGCATGCTGAGCCAACCTGGATTTCTCTAGAAGACCCTGCTTAAGATTGTGCTTGTGTTCACGGATTCGAGCTGAGCTTCGTTAAATGTCACCTGAACCGATCTTGTATGCCTCCGTGAGCACTGATCTTTTTTTAATTATTTTATCGACCGATTACATAGGTTCCCTTCTTGACTACTGTACAGCTTCCCAGGAGCAGTGACAGCAATCAGCATGACATATCTTCTTTCTATTTCCACATCTGTCCAAAGACCAAGACCGACTGACCTCCAATTCCTTGTGTCCTTAACTTATCTGCACATACGCTGTTTGCACGGCGTTACTCAGATAAACAGACGGAGAAGTGAGCTTATAGGATTACCTTGCCACGATCGCATGCATTTAACGACGGGCAGAAAAGCAACGGAGTCCTTGGCTACGTGTTGCTAACAAATGAATTACATAATTACCGCAGTACTTCCGCGCTGAAACTAAAGAAGGAGGGGGGGAGCAAATAATGTCAGAACAAAGTTTCAAGGGCGGTGAATTCCAATGCGTCTATTTTCGTTCATTGTTTCTACAGCCTTGTCGGAGCAGAACCCTCGATTAGAGCCGGAAAGGATGTGACTCTGTATGGGTGTGTGCATATGCGTCATTTTCACAAACAAAATACAGCAACTTCATACAATTATTATATTATTACTACTATTATGTACTTGGCCTATTTAAGGTTTATCTGACAACGCCGTTAGCAGCTCAGACTATATAGCGACAAATTTTGGGGCGGTTCATGAATCTATCTATGGCTCTACAGCCCTTGTGGACCTTGGCCGTTTTTCTTTTTCAGTTTCTTAATCTATACACAGTCTGTAGGATTCCTTGGACGGGGGATCAGTCCGTCGCAAAACCGCTACCTACACACAGAAAAATATAAACACTGAATAAACGCACACAAACATCCATGCCTTGTGTGGGATTCGAACCCACGATCCTAGCGTTCAAGTGATCAAAAACAGTTCATGCCTTAGACCGCGCGGCCACTGTGACTGGCAGAGTTCATGAATAATGAAGTGGAAATGATGTGGAGAAAGGTCATGGCTGAGTTTCTAGTGCACCTACTATGCTGTGATCTGATGGTCGAATGGAGGTAATCCAAGGACATCCTGCAGGGTAGCTGGTCTTCGCGAGACACCTGGATGTGGCACCCCCAAGTGTTGCGCACTCGATCGTGACGGTCGTTCATACTACTACTACTACTACTACTGCTACTGCTACTGCTACTGCTACTGCTGCTGCTGCTGCTATTCTCTGTGGGCGCCGACGTCCATGAAGGGCATTGGTCTGTTTTCATTTTCTTAATCACACACAGTCGGTAGGATTCCTTGGGTGGGGGATCAATCCGCCTCAAGGCCGCTACGTACATACAGAAAAAACACAACCATCCGTGCCTTGACCGGCAATACTACTAGTAGTACTACTACTGCTACACAAACCAATCAAACCAGGACGCCGTGTCGGATGCGTGGAGATAACATTCCAAGCATACTAGATTTCCGGGCTAAAAGAAGATGACATTCAAGGTTCATGCACGGTACCCTCCAAAACACTTTGAGTTCAGTTTCCGTCGTACAATCGGGAGACGACGCTGAAGCGAATGTTTACGCAAAATTATGAGACACACGCATTTCAAACAACAAGTACATATGTAGTAAAACAGAAAACAGACTCTGCTTTTGGGCTAATTTCTAAAGGTATAGAGGTCGCTACTGAGAGATAACTATCCATGCTGCGTACATGCGTTTCTCCGTTTCAGCTTTCGAACCAACTTACATATTTTCATGAAATTTGCGCACTGAATATTCCTTCACAACGGAATAATCTACCTTTATTTATATGGAGCTTAAAACTGACTTCATCTTCTTCCTTTGGCGAATTAGACTATTTCAGAATTAATCTGAAAACTATGAATCTTACAGGCAGTTGGTAGTATCAATCCGTTTCAAGACCGCTACATACACAGAACAAGATAAACACAAAAACACACACAAATCCTCGGATGCAATTCGAGCACACGATTAGTGTTCGTGTGAGCGACGTCATTCGTGCGGTGATCGGCTCACGAGCTTAATCAGTCTCCTAGAAATAATGCTCGTACAAAAATCTGAATATACAATGTAAAATTACGTCACCGTGTAAGATTTCAGGTTTTCACGATGGTGACTGTGAAAGCAGTCTTCTGGAATGTGACGCCGTTCCTCGCTCGCGGATTTTCTATTTTCTTCTACTCTGAAGATGGAGGAGATACGTTCCTCCGAAAATGTCGGTTAATACAATATATACACGGAGCCACATCCCAGAAGACGACTTGATTCATAACGTCACCAATCTTAAACTTGCATTTCAAATGTAATTCCATAAGATGAACAGTTGTTAAATAAAAGGGCTATGCAATGTGATACCTGTAAGCATCTTCATGCACGTGAAGGAAAGTTTCCAAGATAATAGTACGAGGAGTGTACATACCTAACTGGTTGTGGTGGTGCATCGTATAACTGCAGCTACCATAATCCTGAAGTGCCATAGATGTATCAGTAACACAATATTGTCCTACTGCACCTCATACAGTCAGTGACTTTTAACACACACACAAACACACGAGTCCAAATACGTGTTAAAGCAAAATTCTTATTCAGTTTGATGCACAGTACTTCCCTCTGAACACTGCACTCATTCACCTGCACTTCACAACAAAGTACCTGGAGCAATCACTTCTTTGTGCCTACAGAAATAAACATAGCATTCATCATGCAACCGAGAAATCCAATTCTCTCAAGCCTTCTTGAACTTAGCCTACCGACACATGAATCACTGCACCGAGGCTTATAAAATTTGATACAATCACGAAACAAAATCACAGGCCCCAAAACAGTGCATTTATTATATATTTTTGGGTGTTTTCAAACGTATATGACGACAAACAGAAACGCAGAGGCTATGTTTTCACACGTTTCATGAAGTAGGTACATCTGGTAAAGTAAGCGTTCATATCTGGATAATTTTCAATTTATTATATATGTCAAGTTCTGCGGAGTATTGATAATTACGCATCGAGTCTGCTAGCCTCTAGAGAGTTGTTTCACACATATGTGACGCCTGGAAATTACGGCTAACCTGAATGAAAATTAGCTTCTCCGATTGATTCTGTTCCAATGTATTTAGTTGATTAGGTACTTTTTTTGGCACTACAGCCCCAGTGGGCACAGGCCTACCTCCATGAACTTCTCCTTCACTTCGGTTTTTTTTTATCTTACACATTCGGTAGACTCCTTGGGGGGGTGATCAGCTCGTCGCAAGGCCTCTACCTGTACACAAACTAAACATCCATGCCCTGAGTGGGATTCGAACCCACGATCCCGGTTTCCAAGCGAGCGAAGACAGTACATGCCTTAGACCGCTCGGCTACCGTGACCGGCGATTAGGTACTTTGCCTCTGTATATACGAGCAGGCCTAAGAACATTTCAATGGAAGCAAACGTCAGAGAACCTTCCTTGAACTTCTTGTTAACGGAAAATACAGCTGAGCTGAGCCACCTGTAAGGTAAATACGACTATCGTGACTTCTTTACTTTCGTGTTACGATACTTTAAAATCACCACGAAATTAAGTATGTGTCCCTCATTTAATTTTAGTATTTCTTCACAGAGTTCTGCTACAGGCCCATCCATCGAAAACTGTTACAAATAACCAGTGAGTACGTGCCCAATTCTGTGGGGAGGTGAGTGTGTTGCGCCAGGAAACTGAGTAAGTTTATCCTACACTCAGGCCTTACTGTCCACCGTTTTAACGAACTGTGGCATTTTCTGTTCTCTATTCGAAGCAGCATTACCTTACTGTAGCGGATAAACTTGCGTGACCTGATACCAGATCTTAACGTTGTCGTGATTTCTAATGTTGGGCAAATTACAAAGCCCTTGAAGAATTATCGACATTTCAAACATAAAACATTCGGGATTTATTCATATCACTAACGCGTAACATACCGACTGCCCAGAAAATCTACCATTCTAATGCAACATGAAGAAAAAACACAATAAAAAAAAAAGATCATATATGCCCTGTTACTGAACATACACAGAACTGGCCCTCTAACAACAGGAATACTGACAAACGTCGGAATCATGCCAACCTTAGGAGAACGAATCGAAATAGTAAGCAGAGTATCAACAAATATCATTATATTCTAAGACATTTTAAAAGGCGGTAATGGGTACCAATACTAGAAATCAGAATCACAGACAACTATTGTTTCTTGAACCGCATTAGCATAATCTGCAGAATGGTAGTGCAATCGGAGAGCTGGCGGATCGACCAGTGGTTTCGTGCATCCATCTAAGCAAATGGCAGGAACGCGCAAGGACGGCCATAATCGTCACTACCCGAACACTGCCAGATCTCTTTACGATCCCCTTATGGAGGCTTAAATGTGGGCTCACCGACACTGTTCGTAGGCTTATCCGTACACGTGCATATATCAACCACGATGCACCAACACCTTTTCCCCCTCTCTCTGGAACATAGGGCTGATTTCTAAGTTTCATAATCATTTTACAGACGGTAGGACTCCTTGGACGGGTTATCAGCTTGTCACAAGGCCTCTATCTAAACACAGAATAAACACATACCACACCAAGCATCCATGCCTTCTGTGGGATTCGAACCCACGATCCCGGCTTCCGAGCGAGCGAAGACAGTACATGCCTTAGACCGCTAGGCTACCGTGACCGGTACCAACACTTTGATAGGCAGAATTCTGTGATGGGCCTACCACCTATTCCGCTGACCATTTCATAGGATGAACATTTCCGAATACTCCATTATAACGTATACTAACTGTAGATGATAATGGACATCAGGATCACCATGGTGAAATCACTATGAAGCGCTGTAACGCCGCGTAGCATGGTAGAGGTCCACCATCTACCGAACTACACGCTGTAACAACGCAGAGGATCGTACTCTTCAGGCTCAGCAGATTCTGACTGATCGCTGACGGGCTTTCGTGAACCGTATAATGAACGTCTGGGTTCAGAAAACGTCTGTTGTTGTCATCATCGTCTTTCTGAAACATCTCTGCAGGTGGAGCCACCATTAAACAGTGAGACAGTGGCACTGTCATCTCATCATCAGTTCCTAGATTTTATAATTAAAATATTAACTGGAACTAAATCCCCAGGGCGGAGACTTCGTTGAACACACAGGGTGCCAATTCACGGTACGATGCATCCCCAGGCGTCTTTTGGACGGAACGCATTGTTGCTGTTCAGCTGGAAGGTGGGTAGTCACTTCTGCAGCTGCGTAGCTCAAGATAGAATGCAGGACGTGTACACAAGCAGTCGTGTCCTATATTAAGGCACTATTCCAGAGGGCAGCAAATCTGGGAACGGATGTCTCTTAGTCGCCGTGCCCCGAATCACGCCCCCTTTAACTCAATAATATGACACCCCTAAAACGCACATGTGGATATCCCCGTGGGTTAAAGGTAGGGCATCAGCCCTTAATCATGTTGCTATTAATGCACACTTTGCAAAGGAATGTGTACCCCACACGTTAAAAATTAGTCTACTGCCCTGATAAAGGTCATGCGCCATTAAATTACATACAAGAGACTGGAACGTTTATGCCAATTTTATGACTGTTTATTTAACACCCCTTCTCCTCTTTTCTTGCATATTACGTCTTAATGCCATTTGTACTAAGACATGACAAGACACAGAGCAACATTACACGGACCACCATATTTAGGTAACAGTGTCGTTCAGCTGATGAAGAAATTCTATATTGAAATCCTAAGATCCACAGACGAGTTAAAAATATTCAGTAGTGATTATACTGACCCAAAATGATGCTGGTCTACATCTCCAAATAGTCATTATTTTGTAAGTTGCACTACCAAAATTGCTTACGCGTTCTTATTTCTACCGTGTCTGCACCGTGTTGCGAGAACCATTCTCTTAATCCTCTCCACCCTCCGGTCACATGTTTCAGGAACAACAAGTGAGTATCTCTGCCGATAAATAAAGGATATACTTCGGTCAGGACCAATGGTGCCAAACATGTTTACAGTTATGTGCTTATCTCTACGTTCTTCTTCAAACAAGCAATTGGTGAAGCAGGCAGCTCGGCATGAACACTACCCAGGACATAACAAATTGTGTACCAAAAAGTAGGTCCTTTCAGAGCTTGACCCGAAGCACGTCTGTGGCCGTGTATGGGCATGAAAATCATGCTCATTTACTTATCTTCACTGCTAACAGTCCACACCCCAGGAATGGGACCTTCCTCAGGAATTTCATCATTACACATCGAACCCGTCACTGTACCGTACCCCAAACCAGAGAAATCTAGTTCACATTCTCACACCATTCTCATTCTCTAACATATTGGCTCAACCAACATTTCGTCTTTACTCAAACTGTACAGTAGGCTTTCTTAATGACCCAGTACTCAATCTGTGTATACGCTCGTATACTTCCTTTGTGCTTTCGCGCCTCTGACCTCTGCGAATCTGCTAATTTAATGGAGAAAATAAAGATTCACTTCCTGCAGTGTAATGTGTAATATGCATGATATTCCAATGTCATAGTCTATATTACTCTGCTGTAATACGGCAGGGAGTAAGCTGAAGAGTCTAACTACTGATGGCAGCACCACGGTCAACGGCTCAGTGTGTACCTGGCACTGAGGAAGTTTCCCAAGAGGCAGGCCTAAATTCTGCTGCTATCTCAATCTACTGTCCACGTTACACATACGTGGAATTTTACACCCCATTAGGTCTACACTATTAATCCTAGCAAAAGTCTCTGTTGACGCCAGAAGTATCACATTACATTTGGAACAGAAGATAAAATTTCATTTGGTACGAGTGATGACACAACGGCAGGGAGCAAAGTCTTTCTTTAAAGCCAGTTCTACAAGTCCCTGTTGACGCCAGCAATACATCACACTATATTTGGAACATGTGATAAGATTTCATTATATACGAGTGATAATAGCAGTATCATTGTTGAAAGCAAATTCTTGCCACCAGGAAAATTTGCATTTGGTAACTGTGATGGCACAGCGGAAGGAAGTAAAATTCTGCTTGAAAGTCGATATTTGCTACCTAGCCAAGAAATTCTCCCCCTAATATGTCTCGCGCCCGCCAGTGAACTATCCTAAGCTAGGAGAATCCAGTTCAAACCCTCACAACCTATTTCAAACAAGATTCGGCCTCTATTTTTAACTACGCCAAAACAGTCAACTGTGCAGTACTTCCAGTGTGGACAACGGTTACAACCTCTCCCTCGGGCCAAAACACTGGTCGTCAGTTTTCGCGGTGGCCCCTCAAGGGGGATTACTAAGAAGGATATCGGATTTCGCGTATTTTTATTCACAGTATGGTTTCTCAAACTCCACAAGCTTAGTTGCATCCACACACAGCCTTGTAGAAGTCAGTAAGATTTAATATAGGCGTTTTGGGAAAATGTAGCTGCAGTCGGAAAATCATTTCGAGATTTTTTCTCCTGTCTGTACAACAAAATTTTATAGCTTACTGAACGTGTAGGCTCGTGCTCTCACCGTACAGCCTGGTAGAGACCTGTATCAAAAAAAAAAACTCCTTGGTTTTAGTCCGCAAGCGAATTATACCGACCGAGCGATCGCCGCTTGTCGGCGAAGTTAGTGCCAACTTTAGCGGATAGAGGGTGTCGCGTGGTCAGCGCAACGAAGCTGGATTAATGTGCAGAAATGCACTTTTCACTGAGACAGAAAAGGCAGCGTAGGGGTTGCGTAAATTTATACAATCTTTCAGGGGGCTGAAGTATCACAGAACCTGCAATTTGGAGTATCTAATGACTGATTCACAGCGCAATTATTAAGTCAGGTATGCGGTTCGTGTGTCAGTAGAAGAGTTGTACATCTTAAGATACAACGGCGTTTGCATTACGAGGAAAATGAGAAGGTAAATACTGAAATCGACAGAATAACAATATGGGATAAGGCTTCACACATCCTCCGACTTCCTTATAACTGGCCAAATAATCTGGGCTAAGGATTACGTCATTTGTCCTTGGTTTGCGCCAAATCAAAATTTCGAGAAGCTGACGGGTTATTCGTTGGCGTCTGTTTTCTGCGCACCCACGCACATCTATGCAGAAAGGGGGAGGGGGGCGTTTATTCCCTCGACAGATTTAAAATAACTTCAACCTGCCACTCTGAAGTCTCCCAGATTTCTGCATTCATCTGTATGTATCCTAAACCTGCCCCACTGAACTGCAACTGGCAACAGCTACTGAATTCTTTGCCCTACATATTTCGTGTACTGTACTGATATAATTTCTGCTGGACAGGGTTTTGCTGCGTTCTAGTTTTAACACATTCATTTATTTTCCTCTGAAATAATTTAATAAAAATGTATAATTCCAGATGTCTCTACTGTGGGAGAAGCCAGACAGTTAACGGGCGCACAATAATGACAGACTCAAGTACAACACGAAGTATGTCCGCCAAGTGTTGTTACAATTTAACCCACTTGGTTAAACCAGCTCTTTTAAAACCTACAGCTTGGCGCCTATAGCGCCTCACATCCCATATACTCGTTAAGTTGTCCGTGTGTCTCATCACGCCGCGAAGGCATACAAGGGCAGCGGTCGTAATCCACTCACTACACTGCGATGAGTGCCAGGTCCACCGATTATATGCGCCCGACATAAGAACGAGTTTCTGCAACTAAATTTCGCTCCATTCGTGTCACCGAACTATTTTCTTCATAGGATATTTCAATACGCTGTCGGCAGCTACACGATATAGCATCGGATAAGCAACGAAATAAAACAGACTGGGAAGGAAGACGTTGTGACCTAAACTGCGGAAACCCACGAAAATCAAGCCCTTCTCGCCCATTTCCGTCTCTCGACACGGAACACAAAACAAGGACCAAGCACACTCTGCTACTTGGAAATAACATTACTATGATATAATTTTTAATTTGTCCTTACAGTAACCATATTGATACATACAAGGAGCAGACAGAGGTCATGAACTAACGATCTGTTGTCTCCATATCTGCGTGGGTTTGAGATGGAAAACATGTTTTGGTGCACATTACACAACTGTCACCTTCCAAGAAATACAGTAAATGCCCCCAGTAATGGAATTCCCAAAGACCTGAGTTTATTTTCCGTGTCCCAAATCGCTTACAGTTACTATCCAACTCTGAGTCAAAACTACACATGGACACTACACCCTTATGGAAAACCCGTTCTCTTCTATCTTAGATATTCTTTTTCTCCCCTTCTTTATTTTTACATTTTCGAGTATTCACTTATGAGCCGGGACAGCGCAGTCGGTATAGCGACTGGCTACGGGCTGAACGACCGAGGAGTCGGAGTTCGAGTCCCGGTACGGGGGGGTCCACGGGGGTAAAACTGAAGGGGAGTGAAGCTAAACACTCACCTCCGCCTTCATGGCGTACTGCTTAATTAGTTAAGCACAGGGACAAATTTACCTTCACCCCCCCTTGGCACTACAGCCCCAGTGGGCATAGGCCTACCTCCATGAACTTCGTTCACTTCGGTTTTTCTAGATCTTACACATACGGTAGGACTCCTTGGGCGGCTGATCAGCTCGTCGCAAGGCCTCTACCTGTACCCAAACACAGAAAAATGCACACACACAAACTAAACATCCATTCCCTGAGTGGGATTCGAACCCACGATCCCGGTTTCCAAGCGAGCGAAGACAGTACATGCCTTAGACCGCTCCGCTACCGTGACCGGCCAAGCACCACTCTGTCCACCACAAATCCCACCTGAGCAGACCCGGCATCGAACACGGGCCGCCGCGATGGGAAGCCAGCGACTAACCGCTTGAGCCATGGCGCGGCCTATTTTAACAACATACACCGTCACGAACTGGGATCATTGCATTTCAGGTTAAGATCAGATAGGCTAACGGTAACTACAATTTAATAATTAAACGCTTTCGTGATCCATTTCTGTTCACAATTTTCAATTGCACATTTCGATAACGTTAAATTTGTCACAAATTACATAACCGCTAAGTTTCGTTCCGTCAACATGTTTTTGGTATTTGAAGTATGTTCATACAAAATTTGTATATATACCTCATGGCACTAGACAAAGGCTTGGTTCTAATGGTTAAATTATGGCTACCAAACCGAGAAATGTAAATTTCTTGTCATCATGTTGGACTTTTACTGTTTACAAACACATTACAGAATTTACTCGTATACTTTCCCGACGCTCACTTTTGGGAAAGTATAGATATTTTGCTTACTTTCCTCTCCTAAGGAAATCCGGATTATGGGACCCTCATGACGTCTTTGTTATGTCTGAGTGTCCTTAATTCAATTTCTAAACAAGCTGTCCGACTTCTATGAATATGGTATGAACATTATGCCACTGGAGGTCGCCCCTTTTATTTCCTTGAGCCAGTAACAGCAATATGGTGTATTTAGATGAATAAAGTTCATAACCTTGTTTCAGTGCTGTAGTGGAGAGAATGTCCTACCATTAGAAAAATTTGTACTGGCTCACAAATATCCAATAATTACCTCAATTTTTGTGTTATTTTCTTAATTTACAACAAATGAACATGGCTTTATTCATTTTGGTCCGCCACACTAGTAAACTAAATTACAGAACAATTGTTAACACCGTCCTGTGCGATTCAATTTGTAGACATTTACTTCTTTTACATGTTTCGGTCAGCTGTGACCATCGTCAGGAGGCATAAGATCAACATATTCAGGAACTAAAGTATGTATTACCAACTTTGTAATAGTATTTCTTTCTTATGCCTTCCGAAGATGGTCAGCTGACCGAAACATGTAAAAAAAAAAAAAAGGTATCCCTGTAACAGGCCGTGAAGGCCCATAGGGTGGTGAGGCGTCGAGGCTCCCACATTATCTACACAATCGGCTCAAAGATGGCGGTAAGGTTCTCAGCTTTACGCGCCGGCCGCGGTTTACTCCCCAGGAAAATTATTTACACGAAACACGTACAGGCAATAAATATCTACAAATTGAATCACACTGGGCGGTGTTAACAATTGTTCTTTAATTTATAACAAACGAGTATACAACAAAATGTCGTGCACTGTACTCAACACTGCATCATGTTCTGAAACCGACGTGTTAGGATGAGAAAGAACCAATGAAAATGGTGTGTGATAGCCAAAGAAATTCGAAGTAGGGTCATTCATACGTTTCCTGATAACATCGTAACATTACAGTAGTGCAACATGATCTTAAAAATTGTGTAAGACCTCCCAAAATTTCAATTCCGTACAGGAAATCCCTGTGCTTTTTACACGACTACAGCACTACCTGATTTCACAAAATCCGCCTGCCTGGTCCAAAACCTGTGGGGGGGGGGGGGAAACATACGCATATGGAGACGAATTGATACGAAAATCTGTTTCTCCTTATAAACAAAGAAAGCAGGCAATAAAATATATTTACACGGCAAGTAATGATACTGCTTAGAGCATTGCATGTTCACTGTATTAAGAATAATAATTTCCCAGCATTTTATGGAACCCGAAAGTTCATTACCTTGTTCATAAGAACCCTCCACTGGTCCCTATCCTGAGCAAGATCAATCCAATCCATCCCAAACTATCCTATCTCTCTTGTTCATAAGAACCCTCCACTGGTCCCTATCCTGAGCAAGATCAATCCAATCCATCCCAAACTATCCTATCTCTCTAAGATCAATTTTAATATTGTCCACCCGCCGCCTTGGTCTTCCCAGTGGTCTCTTTCCTTCTGGCTTTCTTACCAATATCCTACATGCATTCCTGTTCTCCCCCATTCGTGCTACATGCCCTACCCACCTCATCCTCCTTGAATTTATCATTCTAATTATACTTGGAGAAGGGTACAAGTTATGAAGCTTTCAGTGTATTAATGACTATTTAATTTTCAATGCCGCTTTTCTTCCCTTGTGTATTTCTTATCGATACTTAAAAATTATACATCGCTGGGGAATGAGCCTGCGAGGGGTTATGCTTAGGCCTACTGTCTGTATGGACTAAGCAAGAGTCGGCAGTCCTACATCTTAAACAGGCCTATGATCATGAAACGTATTTGTTTAGACTTCAATGACAAAGCCTAGGGTGAGAAGTCCTGAGTAACTTCCGTTCTGAAAGAGAATGTAATACAATTCAATGAATATACGCAGTGGCACCTGCATAAATTCATTAGCCGTTTGAGTTACTATGCTTCGTAGGCCGCGCCATAGCTCAAGCGGTTAGTCGCTGGCTTCCCACGGCGGCGGCCCCGGTTCGATCCCAAGTCTGGTCAAGTTGGATTTGTGGTGGACAAAGTGGTGCTGGGGCAGGTTTTCTCAGAGTTTTTCGGGTTCCCTTGCCAATCTTCATTCCACCAATTGCTCCACAATCACCCTCACCTATCATCTGGGGCTGGTACAATAGGCCAGAAGTGGCCGCAGTGCAAGGGACTTAGTCCCACCCCACTAGCAATAAAAAAAATACTATGCTTAGTACAACTGTGTCTGCAATTCCCACAAACATGAGCGCAAGTCTGCTCTGCTTGCCACCTGCTTTCGCTGGTCTCTTGCTCGACTTATTCTTCGACCCTCAAGATAGAGGCGATGCTTCTCCGAAACGTCTGTTGACCTTCAACGGACTACACGGCGTTATACCGCAGAAGACGGCACTCTTCATAACAACCGCTGTGAGACCCTCTAATCCTAGAGTTTTCCTTATTTGCTGTTGTCATGCACTTAATCCTATTTACTACGATCATAAAATCGATGTAAACATTTAAAAATAATACGCTCATATTATTTTTGTTGATGGAAAACGAAAACTGGTGACAATGTTACGCTTGTTTCATTTTTGTCGAAGTTTAAACCCAACTTGGTAGAGGAAGAGTATTTCATAAACCGTATTTGCAATATTTTGTAGCTCTTTTATAAATCTGCAAACTGAAAAATGAGTTAATAGTGGATTTGAAAACTTCGATTTGAGGTCTGCGTTATAATTTCGATAAATTCGTCTTGCGCAACATCTACTACGTCCTGAACCTGAAATGTGACCGGCGGTTTGACCAATGGAAAAAGTCCGTCTGCTACGTCTGGAAAATACCCTCACACGTCTGCTCTCAAACTGAGCAGACGATCTTCAATTTGAGTGAAAACTTTCATTCAAAGGTAAAGCAGATTCAATCTTCAATGCAAGCCGCAAGAATGAAGTACTGAGTTACGAAATCCACACATACAGTTTCATTTATAATTATCTCAGTTTTTACACAAATCGATGACACATGAACTTCCTTTAAAGTTGGTAAAGTTGTCCCTCTGCTTAACTAATTAAACACTACGCCATGATGGCGTATGGGGTAGAGGATTTATAGATCAACATTTTCTTGACCTCGGCACTAGCTAGAAGTAATCCGTCAGCTTCAGACCTTTGTTGCTTTACTCCCGTGGAAAGAGCCCACGGTACCCATTGGATAGGGGGTTGGTTGGGCCCCAGAATCGGTCTGGATGACTTGGAGAAGAGAAAATCTTAGCTCAACCAAGACCCCAAATCCGGTTCCCCTCTGTCGTCCAGCCCCGTAGCCAGTCGCTATACCGACAGTGCTATCCCAGCTCCCAACATGAACTGCCCATGCAGTGAAATATTCAATTCATTAAAAAGTTCAAACCTATCTGCAAAATATGACCTTGACCATGGTTTCTGTTTGAAATCCACTATCCTATTGTAGAGCTTCAATGAAATACATGGTACGTCCTGCGCCGATAGATAAGTCGGTGATTGCACATTAGATTTCGGGCGATAATACATCCGCCCGGCTTGTCTTCTAGCGAACCATCTCATGAACATCGATAACCGTGTACCGACATGGTATTCTTTTCGGACTGGTGGTGACCATGCGAGTGGTATCAATTACAACACGTGACTTACTGGGTGTCCAATCCGACGGCGTGTAAAATCGGTCTGCGGGGAATTATAACTGTTAATGCGCTTAATTGAAATCCTCTCCCCGTTAACGCTCATTCCCAGTAGAACGCAAAACAATTACCTTATTAGCCCCATATAATTTATCCTCTGCACACGAGGACGGTGTTTAAATTGGCAAATTAGCTTAAAGAATGTATTTAATTCTGATTGCTAATAAATATATATTAAAAAAAATATCCGAATGTATTTTTTTGCTAGTGGGGTGGGACTTGTACTGCGGCCACTTCTGGCCTATTGTTCCAAACATATTTTTGCGCTTGTGCAATTCCATCCATTTTCCATCGGTAAGTACAACCTACCTCCCTATTTCTTTTATTGCTAGTGGGGTGGGACTTGTACTGCGGCCACTTCTGGCCTATTGTACCAGCCCCAGATGATAGGTGAGGGTGATTGTGGAGCAACTGGTGGAATGAAGATTGACAGGGGAAACCGAAGTACTCGGAGAAAACTTGCCCCAATACCATTTTGTCCACCACAAATTCCATTTGACCAGAACCGGGATCGAACCCGGGCCGCCGCGGGGGGAAGCCAGCGACTAACCGCTTGAGCAATGGCGCGGCCTTACCCGAATGTAAGAAAAATGTTTAATTTAGCATCCGAAAAAAATGGATCATCCTATAAGAGCAAAATACTTCACCTGGGTGGCCAGACAGCACCCAACCAGTTTCAGTACCAGCGGCGCGAACAGGTGAAAGCTGACGGTCTGTATGTGTCTACATATATATTATTAATATTTCAGAATAACATCAAATAGGAACTATCGTGGGGTGGGGGTCGGTTCAGTATAGAAATTGGAACCAAAAAGTTCTTTCACGAATTTAAGTTAGGAGAAGAGGCATAGCCCCGGCCTACCCGCTCAAGTAACCAAACGGAGCAGGGTCCTTCCCGAGAAAATGACAGCTGGTCAAGAGCATCCCCGCTATTTACGCAACCTAAACTGTTATTATTTTGTTAAACAAATCCCGCCACTAGCCCCCCATCTTCAGGTCACATTTTCACATACTATTTCCCTAAGACCCCCTTTCAATATTATCACTGAAGCTGGGTCTTGGCCTTCATAATGTGTTTCAAACTAAAATCATGTGTATTTGTTAACTCCCTATAATTTCTGCACATACCACTGTTCTCAACCTCCTTGATTTCCTCTCCTTAATAACACAAATTATGGGTATTCATTATGTAATTTCCTTCATTTTCGTGTTACTTGATCTCTCTTGGGTCCAAATATTCTCCACAATCCTCTCTCTGTTCTACAATCCCCCGCCTATTCTTTTCTTGGGGTGGGACCACGTTTTACATTCAAAACAAAACAAAAATAGATTTGTATATCGTATTCTTTATGGTTTTTAGCTGGGATAAGGGGAGTTCAAAAAAGACATGACGTACAGAGTCGAAAGGAAGCAAGAATTCCTCGAATTCTGTCTGCTTGTAAATTTGCCACGAATGTAGTTTTCAATTCGTCCCGTCGACCATAGGCGCTGTACCTAAATTATAATTTCTGATATCGCTACATTAACAATATCGCAAAGCTGCTCTCTGTTATACAAAAATTACTAAAGCGAATAAACCGCTTTAATCCTGCGTTGTAACAATCCTAACTGATGTCACTGCATCCATGCTGTTATGTCAGCGTCATTAAATAATCTAAAACTACGCAATAAAATTTCGTAATCAGAAAAGCAATGATCTTACATTATTTTCATGCACTGTGGCGACATGAGTGAAATGGCGGTGAAATTAACGCAAAAATACAGTCCCTATTTACTGACAATAATTTTGATTTAAAATATTAACACTACACTGTCGACGACGTTCCTTCCCCCTCTACACACACTCATAACCAAAACATGAGGACACCACGTCGGGACAACAAATTTCTAAACGCTAAAACAAAACTATTCAGTACTTCGTTCACAGTACTGAACAAATTACACATTAAGGTCCAGTGCTGACGATTTATTCTCATTCAGTCTCTACGCGAAACGCCTCACGACTTTCAACAACAATATAGAGCAATTAGCGAAAATACATGCCTAAACTTGACACACTACTTTTCCTAGATGCCTAATGACATTGCGTACCTACTGCTGTTTTCATGACCACACGTGAACCACTCGACACTTCGACATCACTTCGTAACAAACACAGCCACTATATACAGCTCCCGACTCAGGCGTGCACTGCTGCGATTGCTAAACAACTATTCTGAGAACCAGCTATCGTACCAACATAACGCAATGAAACATCGCTAGAAGCAACCCATGACCAATGAAAAAAATACTTTCGTTTCCTATCTGAGTTGAGGAGTGTTCAAATGCTTGTCCCCACCCCGCCTCAATCGCAGTGCCATTGCGAAAAGAACATTATAAAGAAGACTGCCGTCTTCTGGGATGTGGCGTCGTGTACATCTCGTGTGAACACAAGCGGCGCCACATCCCAGAAGACGGTATTCTTCACAGTCACCGCCGTGAAAACCTCAAATCTTAAAACATTATAAAGATCGGTATGGTTGAGCAGATTATGACCACATGTTATTGAGAGATGAGAGAATTTTGGTACTGTTGAAGCAAGTACAGCCTGAACCGTCTGTACCAAATTCTCTTCCTCGCTCATCCTGAGAAAACCAGCATCACCCCAACGACAACGACGATACTGCATGGGCATTACCCGGCATCTGCCTAGAGGAACTGCAGAAAACTACGGGAAATAAGCAAGGACAGCCAATCACAGGGTCTGTATTTGAATCTGGGGCACTCGAACACGAAGAGGGAGCGCTATCCGCTGGGTTGCGGCGTCAGGTACTGCTGATATTATTATTCACAAATACAATTTATTATCGTACTGTATCTAAACCAGAGATGGTCGCCAAGTGCCACAAAGTTTGGCACCAGTCATACAACTTGTATCCTGCACTGCCTGGAACCTCTAGATGTCTGAACTGACCAAAGCAGGTGGTAACCATTACATTCTGAAATCCACAAATATATCAGTACAATTTATAATACGGAAGAACTGCCACAGAAGAACGACTCCATTACTGCACCTACTGATACGAGCGCCACAACTGTCATTTTTATCGAAGAACATAACTTTTTCTGCGCTGCATACGCACTTCACCGCGCTCCTCTCAAGGCCAACTCCGTGCGCAGAAGAAACTACTTGGGAGTATCATGAGTTCCGGTGTTATGCGTCATACTGATCAGACATCCTGCATTTGTCGCATATTAGATAAAAAATGGTAGTAAGATGGGAAAGTAAATCAGCTATTTACAGCCTCAAGAAGGTCTACGATTCAATCAAGAGAGAAGTAATGTACAACATTTTCATTTCATACTCCTTAAACTAGTTACACTGATCGAAACGTAAAATGTGGTACAGCCCGCAAAGGAATAGGGTTGTCTGATGCATTCCGAATTCACAGTGACTGAAATGACTGGATGCTTTCGAGTTCCGCTTTACAATATGCCGTTACTTCTCGTGAAGCTATGAACGAAGACACAAAAGTCATAAGAAAAGACTATCAGACGCACATTAAACTGTATAGTTCTTATATGTTAGTGCTCGGTCACCAATATGAAGGGCAAAAGAATAATACAAGGCTACTATAAGTGATTCATTCGTTTTTAAAACGCTATACTTTCCAAAGCATTACACGTACAAATATGATTGATATATGAAAAGAACCGTAAACTCACTAAGTTTTCTTCACACTCTACAAATGTTCTGTGTGTGCCCCTTGGGTCAAACGACACACGTCCAGGCGGTAGTCGAGCTCGTTCCACACATTTTGTAGCATCATCCTGTCAATGGTCATCACTGCAGCATCGATGCGTTCCCTCATCTCTAATAGTGTTCTTGGCATTGGGGGTACGTAAACACAATCCTTAATGTACCCCCAAAGGAAGAAGTCACAAGGCGTTAGATCAGGTGATCTGGGGGGCCAAGTGAACAGAGCTACGTCATCCTCACCAACACGCCCAATCCAGCGATGCCGAAGTTCATTGTTTAGGTAGCGACGAACATTGCCGATACCACCGCAAAATGATTTGTTTACATGGCGGTTCTTTTCCGTACTCTCTTTTGAATGCGCGTTGCACTGCTATAACAGACGAACATCTCGCATATTCCAACAAACAAAACCTCTTTTCTTGCTTTGTCGCCATTCTGTAAAGGTACTGAACTCGTGCTGCCAACTGGTGCGCATAAAATACTTGGTGAGTTTACGGTTCTTTTTATATATCAATCATATTTGTATGTGTGATACATTGGAAAATATAGCGTTTTAAAAACGAGTGAATTATTTATAGTAGCCCTGTATAACAATAGACAATAAATAGTTTGAAACTGTGGTAAAGTTCAAATATTTCATAACACCAAATTTACAAAAAGAAGTCAAGGGCAGATAAAATTCGGGGAAGGACTGTTCATTCAGTTTTATTTTTCTGTCTCCAATCTACAAACGTAAAGATTAAAGTATAGAAAAAAATACAATTTTATCTCTCGGTTTACATTTGTGTGGAACTTGGTTCTTCGCTTTAACGAAAAGAAGAAAAACACGGATTGAAACTGTTTTATAACAACTTTCCGAAATATGGACCAAAAAGGGGACGTTATAAAAAAATGGATGAAACTGCATACTGAGGAGTTACACAGCTTGTTCTCTTTATCAAACACCATCAGGATGATTAGATCAAGGAGGATGAGGTGGATAGGATATGCTACGCATAGGCCTATGAGAAGGCTGGTTGGAAGAGAACATTTTGGAGCATTAGATGGAAGAATAATATTAAAACAAATCTTACAGAAGTATAACGTCAAAGTGTGGATTTACTTTCAGGCTCAGGACTGAGTCATATGATGAATCTTTTCAATACAACAGTGAAGCTTCAGGTTCCATAAAGTGCGAGAAAACTTGATCATCAAAGGGACTATAGGTTTCTGAAGGCCAGGATCCCGTTACATACAGCACCCACTAAGAATTCGGCTGATACCGAGCATTACATTTTTCGTCTTTAGACCCTCATGAATATTCTTCACGTATCAATATTTCTGACGTTCCCCTTCGTTTCTACACGCGATATCGGAAAATGATTCCAGAGAGAAAGTTGCAAATAAAACACGATATTTTATTTTGTACCCGATATTCAATTTTTTTTATCCAGCAAAGATATGACATTGGATTTAAGTAGCCGCATCACAAAAGGAAACGAATGACATTAACACCGCTTGTAGAAAAACATACGTAAGAACCAGGAACTGAGGAGATGTCTAAAAATGTACAGCAGCAAATATCTTATCATGTCTAACATGGCGGTACTATGGCAACGAGGACGGCTGGTACAACTCCTTACTGGTAAGTAACTACTGCTGTAAATGTGGCACCAGAAAGCAAAAACACTCGCTGTGCCTAACCGGACTCGTCTTGAGACACTAATGTGATGGTCAAAATACCACATTCCAAATTGTTCTTAATACCATTAACAAGCGGCCTCCGTAGTCTAGGGGTAACGTTCCCACCTCATGACTCAAGGTACGCGGGTTCAAACCCGGCGGAGGTCGTAGAATTTCTAAGGGCGGAAAAATTCAGGGAACAAGTCCTCCGGCAGGGACTTTAAGCCGTGGGTCCCGTGCAAAAAAAAAAATAAGACAATTTCCCGCACAAGTAGTTTCCAATGCCTCTGGTAGATGGGGGAAATATCAGGTACCGACGGCCGACCTCGTTGGCTGAACGGGGCTGATAGCACGCACCAGTACCGGTAGGGTATGGCGACAGTAGAAATTAAAGGGGGGGACACTATGGACCAATAACTGGTCTAAGTGCATAGGGGAACCCACCCCTTCTAATAATAATAATAGTACCATTAACCCATCGGCATAATATGATGGCCTAGGGACGCCCTCCAATTTGGGTGCCGTCAGCTACTTCAACGGAATTAAAGCATGACAGGATGAAGTCGAAATAGCTTCATCGCTGGTTAACAGATACAGTAGATGTAGTCCCAAATGGACGTTTCGTGATTTCCTTTACGCATTTATTCTCAGAACTTTCAACTGGTCTGGGTATTCTGAGTACACAGATCAAATAACAGGCGAGTGAGCAAACTTCCAGAATGTAGAGGAAACAGAGCCTAGTGAGCGTCAAGTCTCAAGTTTACGCTTAGCCACCTTCATAATGGCCTGGATTTTCGTTTCATGAAGAGTGCCTACAGTACCCCATTTCATTCTCACTTAAACTGACGATATATGGGCCTATTTGTACTTCTCTGATATTAGCTACGAAATGAAACTGTTAACCTGTACCTTCACTATCTTATCTGTGAAGGATAACTTACGGGATTGCTAGAGAACTGTGGAATTCGGTATACAGATGGATAAGACGCATACCTACAGCCCCTGTACAAAACTTTCTTTTTTGTATAAGTTAAAAGCGACTAAAATTGTAGCGGCTCGAAACTGCAACGTTGTGGCTAACAACTTCCAAGTCATGAGAATCTAAACTAGACGAAATTATATACAAAAGATAATTTAGTATTTCCGCTAGCCTCTACAAAGAGATTTACAGGAAAGTATATGCCACGTTCACCTCCCAAGACGTATTACTTATTTGTACTTGTAAACAACTCGTTTCTCTCTGTGGTTTATTTTGCAATGCTTCAGTATCTAGACTAGAAGTACCAACCTACGACCCGCGGGCCGAATGCAGCCGACGACAATCTTAATGCGATTTCTTTTACGTATCAGTAACAACTAGAGCCGTTGCTGGGGTACGGCAAATCGGAGCATAGCCCCAGGGCCCTCAATTCGGCATACAGGTATTTAATTTTGTGGCATAAATCAGTTTAACTTTGTTCAGAAGCCAGTTCAGTACTTGTAGGAATGTCGTGTTAACAAGTCACCAAAATCAGGTGGCTAATACATCTTAGTGTTTTCAGTAACATAGCGGTCAGTCGCCCAAAAGGAGTGACTGCTCGTAACAGCAGACATATTTTGTTAACTATTCTACTTGTACCACCCAGATTCGAAGAGACGGAATTTGCTTTTCATTTCTCCAAGAGAACTTCAGTACTTAGTGTTGAGGCCAATCTTCAAGTTGCCAACAGTTCATGCGCAAGCTCCAAAATGTTTCGAAATGTTTCCAATATACTTTTTTCAAATCTCGTTCAACTCACATCAACGAGATGTCTATGTTTCGTTTGTTAAGCAACTGAGTGTACAAGGTGCGACAATTTAATAACCGGAATGGCTGCAGCGCGTCGCTGGGGTGTTGAATCAGGCAAACTCAGCTACCCAAGCACTTTTGGACATGTTCCAGCTTGCGTTTACATGAACCACAGACAAAATCAGTCGTTCGTTCCCAAACAGCAGAGGAAATTGTACGTGTCCATGGTATACTGTTGGCGGGAAAATGAGTGACAGCCTGGAGCAGCGGATAAACATCAAGTTTTGTGTGAAGATGGGTAAAAGTGTTGCTGAAACGTTAGCCCTATTAACAGTGGCTTATGGTGAATGCGCTACGAAGAAATCGAGTGCCTTTGAATGGCACAGGCGGTTCAAGGAAGGGCGAGAAGATGTGTAAGATGACCCAAGAAGTGGGCAGCCAAAAACGCAAAGGTAGATGCAAATGTGAATAGAGTACGAACCTTGGTGCGCTCAAATCGGATATCAGGTGTGAGACTAATAGCTGAAGAATTGAATATAAATAGGGAAATAGTGCGCCAGATTGTTACGGAGGATTTGGGAATGAGAAAATTTTCCGCAAAGACGGTGCTTCGACTCTTGACAGATGACCAGAAACAACGTTGGATTCGCATTTCATCTGATCTTTTACACAGTGCAGAGGTGATGACACGTGGTGTTTTCAGTACGACCCGGAAACAGGACTCCAGAGCATGCAGTTGAAAATACAGAATTCACCTCGACCGAAAAAGCACGCATGTCTCGTACGCAGTTCAAGACCATGCGTGTGTTTCTTCGATCACAAGGGGATAGTGCACTGTGAATTCATTACATAAGGACAAACAGCGAATCACCAGGGTTATTTGGAAGTGCTGACAATGTTACGGGAATCTGTTCGGAGGAAAGGACCCGAACTGTGGCCTGACAAGTGGATTCTCCTCCATGGCAACGCGCCTGCGCATTATGCGTTAAGAGTTACCGAGTTCCTGGCTAAGAAATCCATTACAAAAATGGAATATCCACCTTATTCATCTGACTTAGCCCCCTGTGATCTTCGGCCCTTTCCAAAATTAAAAAAAAAATGCCCAGAAGGGACAATGATTTGTTGACAGTCCAGACATCCAACGCAATGTGACAACGTTACTGCGATGTATTGCGGAAAACGATTTTCACGACTGTTTCCGGCTGTGTCACTATCGTCTCACGAAGTGCATGGCTTCATAATGAGAATATTTCGAAGGCGACAACAGCCGCTAGTGTACAGGTAAGCAAATTTTGCTTCCACAGGGCCATTCCGGGAATTAAATTGTCGCACCACGTATGTCTGTCGTACAGTTTTATCGACTGTAGTAAATGTCAAGGTTTTTCCAATGTGCATTGCTGACGCTACGAATTTACTGTAGTTTGCTTTTGGGTAGAATTGCGATAGATCCATGTCTGACGGAAATGTCATTCTATGGAAAGTTTATACGAGTTCCGCTCTTCGGCGCCTTGCATTTTTATTGCAAGTAGCTAATAGAATCTACGGATTGTGTTGCTTATAGCTACTGAAAACTGGAGTAAACTGAAACACCTGACATGTACGCATATCCCGGCATTATCTGAAACGCATACAGGGACGGTGAATATAGAATTCAACAGAAATGGACAGACTCGGCGCAATTTGCCAACATATTGTCACGTATTTATGGTCGTGACCAGTAATAACTGGTTCTGGATTGGATGACTGGATTTACTAACACCTTATACAATCAACTGGTACCTACAAGTAATACAGCATTACAGTTGCTGATTTACGGAATTTCCAGTTCACCCTCAAACACGTACTAGGGTTCTCATTTCTTCACTAGTAGTATCCTGGTAACGGAATTAAAACAGTCTCATTGTGATTAAATCTTCTAATCACACACTAATGTCTTCATAGGCCGACTTCTTATTCTTCTTTAACTAGTAATTTCCAATATTATATTTAAGCATCCTGTTGCACTCTACGCGATAAATGATACAAACTCCGTCCCAAGTGCAAACAATATATATTATATGACTTTGATCTTGTTCTCTTCTACACTACATGTTTCGGCCTCTATCGGCCATCATCAGGTGTATACTCTTAACGTTGCTGCCACACTGAACCCAGTCTAAAATTTAACATTTAAAAACACAATGTCACATTCTTCGTATTATCAACATCTACATCGTTGATATGTGTCTGGTATGTAGATTATGTTGCACACGTCAAATTTGATATTCTTGTAGTAGCACTCTAAAAATCTTTAGTTATGATGTTTTTAAAACCTTTTAAAATTTTCTCTAAATTTTAAATTTAAAATTTAAAATTCTTAGGGTTACTCGCCCTATGTCTAAGTGCTGGAGCGGCTAGTTCTTGTTTTCACACTGTACAGGTGTTATTTAATGTAGTCTTCTTGTGTGGGTGCCGCTGCTTGTCTGTACTACGTGTGCAGTCTGCTGTATTGTGTCCAGCACTTAGACATAGGGCGAGTAACCCTAAGAATTTTAAATTTTAAATTTAAAATTTAGAGAAAATTTTAAAAGGTTTTAAAAACATCATAACTAAAGATTTTTAGAGTGCTACTACAAGAATATCAAATTTGACGTGTGCAACATAATCTACATACCAGACACATATCAACGATGTAGATGTTGATAATACGAAGAATGTGACATTGTGTTTTTAAATGTTAAATTTTAGACTGGGTTCAGTGTGGCAGCAACGTTAAGAGTATACACCTGATGATGGCCGATAGAGGCCGAAACATGTAGTGTAGAAAGAACAAGATCAAAGACATATAATATATATTGTTTGCACTTGGGACGGAGTTTGTATCATTTATAGTAATTTCCCGTGGCTATATCCTACCGACAATTGACTCCCTTACATAGTCTTCCGGCGGCGCCATTGCTCAAGCGGTTAGTCGCGGGCTTCTCACTGCGGCGGCCCGGGTTCGATACCGGGTCTGGTCAAGTGGGATTTGTGGTGGACAAAGCGGCGCTGGGGCAGGTTTTATCCGAGTACTTCGGTTTCCCGTGCCAATCTTCATTCCACCAATTGCTCCACAATCACCCGCACCTATCATCTGGGGGTGGTACAATAGGCCAGAAGTGGCCGCAGTACAATGGACTTAGTCCCACTCCACTAGCAATAAAA
This sequence comes from Cryptotermes secundus, assembly GCF_002891405.2. Lineage (NCBI taxonomy): Eukaryota > Metazoa > Arthropoda > Insecta > Blattodea > Kalotermitidae > Cryptotermes > Cryptotermes secundus. Next base: position 2,729,850 of record NW_019726229.1, read on the forward strand.
AAAATCCATAGTCTTCTGCATTGTGACATGTGTAGGATATCGACGTTTCAGGGGTGAAGTACAGGCTTCGGTATTCTATGAAACACATGGTACCACAGCACAGAAGACCTCAAGCTGTACCACAGAATGTCGGCAATACAAAATGAAGTGCTATGAAAAAAAAAAACAGATCTTCCCTCCCTTCCATGTGTACGTCTCCGAGCAGTCTCTGAATGCTACGTCATGTGCCGGCTACACCATACTTTTCGAAACAATACTGGGCGAAGGGTTCACACTGTAAGACACATCATTACATAATACTTTAATTATAACAACGTACTGTAACGGTGATATGGAAGCTCTGAAATAGCGCAAATTACGACAGCAACGAACTGTCGAGAATTAACATGTTGCAGGAACGTCAGTTATGTAAAATGTCACGAACCAGTTGACAGTTCTTTGGCTCAGTGTATCGTATCTATCCCGTGGGTACTAGTAATATTTTGACGTGGATGTGTTATTGTGTAGTACAATTGACCACAACGGCATATTTGTGTTATTCGTTACAGATTTCGTTTAACGTCGGCCTCAACGCATCACTCGATAACGTGTAAGACTAGGAAGGAATATGCGAGAAAGCAGGGGAAGTTAACAATATGAAATCTTATATAATAAATGAGACTTCTCGCTGACCTCACTATGGATTTTTATTCCGCAGTTACATTGCCTTATAAACCATTCTACTCAGCGCTTATTCTAACTCCAATGTACGTTCATCCCTCAGAACGAGACAACAACTTTGACAGTCCTTCACAACAAGAAGAATAACATTAAAGTTTGCAGCATTAGCTGCCATGAGACAGCTTTCCAGGATAGGTGTTGCACGTAAGTGCTAAGGATCATCCAAACAAAAACAAACAAAAAAAAAAACGAAACTCCGTGATCTGTAGTCCGCAAGCGGAACTATACCGACCGAGAGACCGCCGCTTTTCGGCGAAGCTAGTGCCACCTTTTGCGGATAGAGGGTGTCACGTGGTAAGCGCAACGGATCCCCACTGCCGTTAATCTCTGTTTTCTATACTGGAGCCGCTATTTCCTTCAAATAGCTCCTCAATTATCCTCACGAGACTGAGTGGACCCCGTTCCAGACCCATTACTTCTAAGAAACTCTCGTAGCGCCGAGAATCGAAACCGGGATCTCTGGATATGTAGCCAGGAACTCTGACCACTAGACCACAGAGGCGATCTGCTAACGACCGTCCACTGTAAATACCTGGGAACTTTTAACAAAGGCCTCAGAATTTTTGGAAGAGTAACTGGCTCACGATCATGCCCAATGGTCGACTTGGGTATGAGATGTTGAACCTTCGGGTTCTGCTTCCAGTGGCTTAATTTAGATTTTCAGAGAGGAGAGGGAAAGATGAAACATTCTATTACTGTCTGGGAACTAGATCATTGTGGTCGAGTTGGCTAGGAGGAAGAGACGCATGCTATAGTATTTTGAGGGCGAAGAATCCTGGCAGAAATTATGAAACTGCTTGCAATACTGATGTTTGGAACAGAACGGGGTCCAGTGGCGGCGCTCTTTCACTGCAGCAGGATACAGGCCCAGGCCAGCTATATTGTGTTTAAAACATCTCCGAGGATGCGTCATCTTTATAAATCGACGTAAATAGTAATGTCATCATCACAAAACATGTAGATCGTATGTATGACAATGTATACTATCCTCCAATGTAGTCGGTATAGCGACTGGCTACGGGCGGAACGACCGAAGTGTCGGAGTTCGAGTCCCGGCAGGGTCAAACATTTTCTCTTCTCCACGTCGTTCAGACCGAGTCTGGGGCCCACCCAACCTCTCTAATGGGTAACGGGGGCTGTTTCCTCGACGATAAAGCGGCCGGGGCGTGAAACTGACAACTCCCCTCCAGCTAGTGCCTAGGTCAAGAAAATGTGGACCTATACATCCAATCCCCCATACGCCTTCATAGCGTAGTGCGTAATTAGTTAAGCACAGGGACTTTACCTTATTATCCTCCGATGAAGAGAAGGCTACGCTATTAGTCAACGCCCGCCAGTGTGTACTGTGCAAGCTGAAAACATCGGCGATTTTCGGACGATCCTTAATACTCGATGCCCTTGGTGCAATCAAACTTAATGATTCCATAAATGAACAGCACTACGCTCGGGGTTGGCGAGTTTTGTTCACCACATGCTCACTTTTATTCCGTTGCTGGGCATTAAGCCAGAGCAACAAGTAGCCAAAAAATGCTTAGTCCAGTCATGGAAACGTCAATAAATCTTCCTTTTCTTAAATTGCTGACAATCTCGACTGTTCTCCCGACGTTTCGGCTTTATTTTAAGACTGTTGAGGGGATAGACACTTGACCGATGTCTCTCTGTCTGTCATCTGTGTGGTCTACTTTATTTTCAGCGCACCAAAATGTTATGGGAAGTCACACAGAATTCACATCCAGCACGTAATAAAGATAAGATATAAATAAATGAAAACAAATAAAATAGCCGTATTAAAGTTCGTAATAATTATTTATTTGCTTGCAACAAACATCGCTTCCTGTTTCCTTCATGCTGGTTTCTTGCTTGGTTTACTCTTCGACGCTAAAGATGGGCGCAATGTTCTCTCGAAACGTCGGCTGACTTTCACAAGACTACACAGCGGTATATTCCTGAAGACGTAACTCTTCAGTGGAATATTGTATAGAAGCAATTTGTTGCATTAACGTACTTGTTGTTGTTGTTATTGGAGATGGTGGGTTTCCCCATGCACTTAGACCAAATATTGGTCCACTGTGCGTCCCCCTGTGATATTCTACCAGTCTCTATACCCTACCGGTACTGGTTCGTACCATCAGTCCCGACTCAGCCAGCGAGTTCGGCATCTACTGGCTCAGTGGTATCTCGATGCTTCCCCCATCTACCAGAGGCATTAACGTACTTACTCGTACACATACATTTCCGCTTCACGTGCAACTTGCATTTGAGAAGGAAATACGTGTATACAAGTCTTCAATCTAACCTGAAATTAAAAATGAAACTGAATCTAAGAATATGCTAGTTCATAACAATTGTATAATCCTTGATAACAAAGCGGGACAGTATGATTCGTGGTCTTCCAAATGACCGCTTTCCAAGAGGTTTCCCTGCCAATAGTATACAGCCCTTTCTGTATTTCCATTCGAGCTTCAAAACTGAATATCAGACAAACGCCTATGCGTTCACTCACGAGAACCAGGCAGTAAACGCGCAACAGATGGCACATGGTGGCTTCGCGAACATACGAGTATACAATCTCGGTGGAGGGTGTTTTAGAAAAGTCAAAATTGGCCCAACGTGCCTATGAAGGCGGAATCAGCTGGCTCAGGACAGGGCCCAGTGGTGGGTTCTTGTGGACACGGTAGTGACCTAACGTGATCCATAAATGAAGAGAATTTCTTGATCAGCTAAGAGACCAACACTTTTATCACGGACTCTGCTCCATGGTGTTCTCAGTAAACTTTCTGGGTTTACGTTTATTATTTAAAACATATATATCGATTTACAACCATGCAAAATGTGTCAGGCGACAACGACTGAATGTAATGTTTTTATGAGTTGGTCCTTAAATAACAAATCGGCCAAACGCTTACTGCCTTCGTCTCATATGCGCTACGTTACCTCGCAATGTGATCATTTCTCTATATTTCTGCATAGAATTTCGTTAGAATGAATCGTGGTTGCGATGTCAGCTTTCTTTCATAAATCACAGTCGAGTCTCCTTCGAAAATATCCTTAAAATTTTGGAAGAGTTTCCGAATTCGTCACACATATTCCAGACAGTGACTGTCACCGTTTCACTGTTCGTGTTTTCAAACACGACTGATTCTAATGAAAATATGTATCTGTTATTATTATTCAGCTGGTTATGATCTGCAACTCTGTCATGAATATTTTCGGTTAGTGCAATAAATATACATATTTAATAAGCTCTTCCTGTAAATTACAGTTACACCCACTGGTTACAGGGCGGAACTTACTTGTACCTCAATGCATTCCTTTAACGTCACACGGACGGCTCGAGAGATAAAAGGCTGTGCGGAAGCCTCATATACAAGACTGAACACTCATCTGTCATCATGAATTACGCGTAATGACTTCGAACACATATTTCTCCTGCTTTATTTCTCAACTAAATCAGCCCTGTTTGAGGTGGATGAAATTCTTTGGTCAGATCCACAATTAAATGTCACAAAAGTTGCTGCTGTTTTGGATTTATACGAAGATATAAACCAAACCTAAATGCCCATGAGCTAACCTTAAATCAAATCCGAAAAACTGAAACGCTAAACCGGTCAGAGTTAAGGAGTGTCATAGGTAATGACCAAACAAATTTCAGTAGCTCATGCGCTGTTTGTTGCGCGGATAAACACTTTGTTATCTAAATTTCTGTCACTCGTGTCTTGCGTGTTTCTTTGTCGTGCAGTGTACAACGCTCTGACTCCTTCCCACAGAGTCTGTATAAGCAAAATGGCACACGCACTTAGCAGTTGCTACAGAGTCGCTTAGTAGGGCTGCTCATTTGGGCCCGCCTGTTAATAAAGTTTCCCAGTGGCATTATAACATTAAGGGAATGGCCTATGGTAGTCAGAGACCAACTATACTCCTACTGGGGCACATCCACAGCTGCCTGAAGAAAAGTACATAGGAGCCCACAATCGACGATCAACGGAATTTGTTCCAACATATACACACTTGGTCGTCGCCTTACGACCGACTTCCGTTCTGACTGACAGGTCGTAAGTCGATCTGGTCGCATGTCGGCCATATATTTATTAACAGTCTTTTTAACCTTTCTAATCTTTTTATCATCTTTATAATTTATTTTAAAAAACTTTTACACTTTAATCATCTTTTATTTTATTTTATTTTTTTTGGTCGTAATTGCGGCCGGTCGTAAGTCGATGACCAAGTGTATTTGTGTGTTCGACGGTGTCGAATTCAGAAATCTCCCAAACATCAGTGGAAATTCCGGTTTCGTGCAACGAACAACAGCAAACTTAACGCTGCGCAGAATTACGAGTAATGAGCATAACCCTACACATTGAACTGTATCCGGAAGTAAATATCTGTCTATACCTACGTAAGTCATTTACAGGTACAGAGAATTCCTTGAAAAGCCGATCGCTGTTCAACTGTTTCTTTTGCAAGACACGAGAATCCACTGCCGTGCTCACAAATACCCGCCATTACAGCCCATCCTTAGATACTTCAGTCTCCACCTCAAGACCGAATTTCTCCTGCCTAGGAAAGATAGAGGGGCGGATAGAAGTGACAAGAAGACGAGGAAGAAGACGTAAGAAGATGCGGGATGACCTTGGGGACAGAAGAGGATACTGTCATTTGAAGGAGAAAGCTCTGCATCGCATTAAGTGGAGGAACTGTTTTGGAAGAGACTGTGGACCTGTCGCCTGACAGATTACTGATGATGATGACTACGTCTCGATATCCGATCCGAGGTTCTCCCTTTCATTGAGAGCTGCCAACCAACATTTTGCATTCACTTCTCTTATCCTCAATGTGTGCTACTGTATATGTCTCACCCATCTCATCCTACTTGAGTTAGTTACCTAACCATATTAGGCGAAGAATTCAAATTAAGAAGTTCTTCGTTGGGGCTCAATCTTCTCTGTAGCGTTGTTCTAAAATACTCCGAATTATATACCGCATCTATAAAATATATATCTGTAGACCTAGAATTTGTATATTCTTCACTTACAGTGAAAAAAAAAATCGAGTTAAATTCTGGTCAATAAACACAATAAAAAGATGATATCTCAATATATGTGATGGAGATATTTTCAAAGACCTATAAATGACTGGAGCCGGTCACGGTAGCCGAGCGGTCTAAGGCATGCACTGTCTTCGCTCGCTCGGAAGCCGGGATCGTGGGTTCGAATCCCACTCAGGGCATGGATGTTTGTGTGCGTTTTTCTGTGTTTGTCTACAGGCAGAGGCCTTGCGACGAGCTGATCACTCGCCCAAGGAGTCCTACCGTAAGTGTAAGATCTAGTAAACCGAAGTGAAACGGAGAGTTTCATGGAGGTAGGCCTAGGCCTAAATTGGGGCTGTAGCGCCACAGGAAAAAAAACAGATGACTGGAACACCTCATTTAGGCGTAATAACGGGAATACTGTGGCGTAAACAAACAAAGTTAGGAGTGTGTACCAATATGTGTATATCGTTCGTACAGATCTGTCGGGGAAAAGCATATGACACGCAACTCCCCCTATTTCCACTGCTGTAAAATTCAAGATGGTCATTTTGGACAGTAACAGTAAGTACTCACAGGCATCCATTCTTTTGTTTTAAAGAAATCGAGTTAATTTATATGCATCATTTCCCCTTTTTCTTTTTTAGAGTTTAAAACTGTCTGCTACAGCGTCCTGTTTCGTATAATCTACACATGGATATATTTTAAGCAGAAGGAGTAAGTCCAGTGGAATGGAGAGGCCTTCGGAACATCACATTTCTGTTCCTCGATATCCCCAATTATGTTGGAGGATTCATAAAGAACGCTTTCGAAACCCCTTCATGGAATTCTATTTAAAATATGTACGTATACATCTGTCCTTCACCAGCTCACTATTAAGCACTTTCGTAGAGACCTACAAGATAAAAACATCAAACCACTAAGGGCATATTTGTTACCATATATTCTTCATAAGGAAAGCTAGGCTTACAGTATTGTCATTTATTATTATTATTATTTTACTGCAACTGGGAGTTCACTCGGTGGCAGTAGAACTTACACTGATACAGACAAGGAAAGTCTATAACATAAGTGAACAATACAAAACAAAATACATACAATAAACAAGATACACACAGTGCAAATCCAAACATAAGTCCTACAAGGCATGTGATTGTGTTCGTTTCACTGCACTCGAACAAGGACACTTCACATTACTTCACTTGATTCATTCAACTCTGCCTAAAGCCTCTGTACTTGCAACAGCTTTCCTAACCCTCCTTCTTGTACCTGTATATGCCTTCCCTCAAAACATTTGGGCGAAATGACAGGATTTACTGCATGAAGTACAAGCATCATATCACTTCTTCTTCTTCTTCTTCTATTTCTGTTGCTCCATTCTAGGACATCCGTGAAATGCTTCGTTTCTTAATCTTAGACAGTCGGTAGGACTCCTTGGAAGGAGAATCACTCCGTCGCAAGGCTACTACCTACACATAAACATAGAATTAACACAAGCAAATATCCATGCCTACAGTGGGATTCGAACCCACGATCCCAGTGTTCGAACGGGGCGAAAACACATATCATCACTACACTCGTTTACTTTCCTACTAGAAATAACATGCATACGGCGACCGTGCTAATTCACAAGGCTGAACTAAACTGACACCTCTTAATGCACACAGGCCAAGTTTGTGTTATTCTGTGCTGCATTACACCTTTAAAGAATATTAAAGTTTATGTTTACGTAACTTTATTTTGTAATGTAAAACAAAAACACGGCGGTCGCTCAAAATCTGTATTTACATAATAATCCATTAACATGCATATGTGATACTGCAATGACAAATATCATAAGCAAACCTATAAATGTTTAGTGATATATTTGTTTTATATATTTAACATTTACAAACATGACAATGTGAAACGCTGACGTTACACGGCCCATCTAACGTGACGTCACTGGAATTTACAGGTCACACGTCTCTACTAACAGAAATAACTTGCATAATTATTAATCTATAGTTCACAGTTCATGTTAGCTTTACCCATACGGATTGAAATGGTGCATACGTGTAAGGTGATAACACCAGCGCCAATCAGGAAGAGTCTTGCACTTTCAGTGGTGACCGACATTTGAAAAAGAAACCTCGACTTTCATTGAGACAATCGTTTGGCAGATCGAAAGAAGGGAACTGAGACAGTGGCGTGTGACCTACTTCTCCGAAAGACAAGAATCGGCGGTTCACTAGATGGTTAACCATCATCCTGTTTGTGTTTTCTTATGACAAGTCTATTTGTGTTCATAAAATATAACTCCAAGAAGAAAAGCCGGCCACGCAAATACCAGGTTATGATACTCCCCTCATTTTGACGACTTAGTATAGGCATATGACAGGGGAAAAAACGGGAAACTCAACACACAAATGTCATATGAGCACACTGTTGACGTAAAGTCGGTCACGGGAGACTGTAAATTGCAGCGCTGAGTTGAAATATGTATTACGGTTACTGCAGCCGATTGGACTGGGTGGTTTTGCCAACTTTTTCGAATCGTTAGTTTGTCTTCTCCTGTGAGATAAGAAGGAATGTAGCTAAATCAGAAATGTATATATACTTACTTACTAATGGAGCTGAGCCCTTCTGGAGGAGCCGCCAATTCTGCAATTACTCAAGAATTACCCAGCATTCTATGGAACCCGAAGGTTCATTACCGTTTTCACAAGAGCCCTTCACTGCTCCCTATCCTGAGCGAGGTCTATCCAATCCATCCCATCGCATCCTGTCTCTCTAAGATCCATTCTAATATTGTCCACCCATTCACGCTTAGGTCTTCCTTGTCGTCTCTTTCCTTCTCGCTTTCCCAACAATATCCTATACGCACTCCTCGTCTCCGCCATTCGTGCTACATGACCTACCAACCTCATCCTCCTTGAATTGATCATTCTAATTATACTTGGAGATGAGTACAAGTTATGAAGCTCCTCATTATGCAGTTTTCACTCTAAATAAATGTGGCTCTTTAGACAGATACTTTTATAACATACAGTAGGTATACGAGGTAGCGTGGTTGGTTGAGACACTATGCTACAAGCCGGAAGATCGCTGGTTCAAGTCCAGATGAGGTCATTGGATTTTTTCAATTGACGTAATCCTTCTAGCAGCACTATGGCCCTGGCGTCGACTCAGCCTCTAACAGAAATGAGTGCCAGGAATCTTCATGGGGGTAAAGGGCGGCCGGCGCGTAAGGCTGACCTCACCGCCATCTGTGAGCCGACTGTCTAGAAAATGTGGGAGCCTCGACGTCTCACAACCCCATGGGCCTTCACGGCCTGTTACAGGGATAGCTTTACCTTTTACCTTTTATTATTCAAGTTCTCACTCACGTCGACTTTCTGATTCGCCTTCTGCCACGTGCTCTTAATAAAAATAAATCTACCTCTCCCACCACACTCGCATGAGGAAGTGTGGTGAAATGCTGAAGTCCTTCGTAGATGAGCACTCACTGGGTTGTTAATCATCACGAAGAACACACTTTGTTAAGCCGTTCCCATTCAGAACGTAACACTACTGGAACATATGTTTCGACCGAATGCTGAATATATGTGTAATCATATTAGAGCAAGGGAAAAGACAACACATGTATCGTTGTCCCACGTTGTTTGACAGGATCACCTGACCCTCAACCAATTGTTTGAACATACTCTGAAAGCGTTAATTTTCGTGATATGTCGATTTTTGAACAAGATGCCAACTACACTCAGAGTGTATCTAGTTTATTTCCTCGTACTGATTACGTGCTGTTAAAATCCCGACACGTTTAGGTCATACAAGAAGTATTCAAAGTGTGCACCGCATTAAAGGGAACTTTACAATTCACGTACACAAATTAAAAGGTTCAAAATACCCGTGTAACAGACTTCTTACAAAACAGTAAAACTCATACTATGTTAAATTTCATATATCTAAGCTGTAGTTATGCCGGTCACGGTAGCCGAGCGGTCTAAGGCATGTACTGTCTTCGCTCGCTTGGAAACCGGGATCGTGGGTTCGAATCCCACTCAGGGCATGGATGTTTAGTTTGTGTGTGTGCGTTTTTCTGTGGTTGTGTACAGGTAGAGGCCTTGCGGCGAGCTGATCACCCGCCCAAGGAGTCCTACCGAATGTGTAAGATCTAGAAAAACCGAAGTGAACGGAGAAGTTCATGGAGGTAGGCCTAGGCCCACTGGGGCTGTAATGCCAAGAAGAAAAAAGCTGTAGTTATTGCAGCGTAGTTCATTACGGCGCGTCAGTGCTCTGTTGTGTGTTGTCTCACACTCGTTTTTAGATGTCGAAGAGTTGGAGTGCTGCTGCTTCGATATGGTTCTCGGTAGGTTCGGGTAAGTTGCTGCTGGCCCTCGCCAGCATAGTCATTCTTGGTTCAGAGTCCCGACGGACTCACGACAATATTTTGCCGTCTCACGATTCTAGATGTTGTGCAACACCGTCAACCAGCTATTGGTTGACAAAATTAATAATACTTAAATAATAAAACAATCAAAACGCTAATCCTCTTTTATGTGAGCATCTGTGTCCAGATCCAGCAGTACAACGCATGCAGTAACGGGAGCAAACACAGAACACGATACAAAAATATATGTAGGAGGAATGTTCACATAAAAGAGGATTGGCGTAATTCGCGTGTTTTGAGTGCGACGTAGGAAGAATCGTGAAAAGTTTTATTATTTAGAATTCATCGTCCTATATGACGAACACAGATTTTAGTCATTTTAGAATGGAGACATTGTGGCATGCAGTACAATAGTTTAACGTACATAAAGACACCTGAAGATGGCAGATTAGTGCCGGAACATGTAGTGTGGAAGTGATGAGTAAGGTGAAAAAGTATATACACTGTAAGACGGTCAGCATAAACCATGGACATGAATGAGTGTAACAGGACGCTAAAATATAACATTCTACATATTTTAATTGGATAATATTACATGTACGTAAAAACTGTGACCACTACCTTCATTAAGACCACGGGGTAGCGTAGTTGGTTAAGGCACTATGCTACAAAGCCGGAAGGTCCCGGGTTAGAGTCCCTACAATGCAACTGGATTTTTCAATTGATCAAATCCTTCCAAGCCCTGGGGTCGACTCAGCCTCTAACAGAAATGGGTACCAGGAATCTTCCTGTGGGTTAAGGGTGGCCGGCGCGTAGGGCTGACAACCTTGCCACCATCTGTGAGCCTACTGTCTAGAAAATGTGGGATCCTCGAGGTCTCACAACCCTATGAGCCTTCACAGTCTGCTGTAGGGACAGCTTTAACTTTTTTACCTTCATTATCGCAAGTAACATGACTTCTGACGACAAAACGCAACCATACCTCCATTTATTGGCCTACGTAACTAAACCAGAGGAATGAAGTTTCGATCATGAACAGCTGATAACTGCGCCATATAATAATCCTGCTACTTTCTGGTAATCATTAAAATGATATTCAACCTTACTGGAAGCAGCACTGCTCTCACGGAGGCTTCCAATTTAGCGTGAGCACTTTAAAGTTACTAACACTGTTTCCACCTACGTTACGTGAACCCATCCAATGACAAACTCGAGCAAAAATAGACTCCAAGGTCACGTGGAAGTGCCACATCACTGCTCCAGCACAAAACTTACATGATACAAGCCAGGAAATGAAATCCTGAAAACGATAAGTAATCAGAGGCATGCAACGCAGAAAGAAGGCTATATATAGAAGCTGCAATCCTGCAGCTGCGGAACTGCTGCGCTCTTTGTTTGGATGCAAATGCATGTATTATTTACACATCAATTTCTAACTCCTGCTAGTTGCGTTACCCACACGCATTTATCTCCACAATTAAGGAAAACAAGTTTTAATACGTCAAAAACATGCATTAACGGCAATACACGGCTTGTCGCGATGTGGTGTTTAATATCTGGTAGTTTCCTCACTAAAATTTTAAGCTATAACACAGAATTATATAGACGCGTAATTATTGGACTCTTTCGAACAGGTAGAGGCAAAGGTGCAGGTGTCCCTGTACCTAATTAATTAAGCACCACGCCATGAAGACGCACCAAGAAATGAAGGTATAGCTCCACCAATCTTGACCTCGACACTAGATGGAGGTGAGTGGTCAGCTTCATGCACCGGCCGCTTTACTCTCGGGGAAACAACCGCTCATACCGACTGGACAGGAGGCTGGGTGGGCCCCGAAGCCGATCTGGACGCTGTGCAGTAAATAAAAATATCTTACCCCTGCCAGGAATCGAACCCAGGCCTTCAGCCCATAGTATGCAGCCATCCCGGTTCCGCTTTTGTGTATGTATGTACATACATACATACATGCATGTGAGGGCTATCCGGAAAGTAAAGATACAAGTCCAGTAAAAGTGCAAGGGATTTTTTTTTTTTTTCAGAAATGGCAGTGCTGTCGTGTGAGATAGGAACCGTATTACACGGCTGAGTTCACGGGCCACAGTCACGGCAACGGTGTGCTCGCAGTGTGTGTTTAAAATGGCCGTGTCGATTCAAAATCCCTCCAAATGTGAGGTTCGTGCAGTAATTCGATTTCTTCACGTGAAAAGAGAAACTGTTGCTGAAATTCATCGCCAACTTGTTTCTGTTTACAGCGAAGATGTTATGAACAGGCAAAACGTGGCAAAATGGTGTCGTGAATTTGAAGCGGGAAGAAGTGATGTTCATGATGAAATAAGGAGTTGAAGGCCATCCGTTGTCACTGATGAAATCGTCCAAAAATTGATGAAAACATTCGTGCTGACAGACATTTAACCATCGATGAACTTCATCAACAATGTCCAGAAGTATCAAGAACTGTTCTCCATGGCTAAGACAGCAGGCGGGAGATTTCTACGACGCTGGAATAAAAAGAAACTCGGTCCCAGGCTCCCTAAGTGCATTGCGATCCATGGTGACCATGCTGAAAAGTAAATAAAGGTGTGTTGTAAAAGTGCTACAAGTGAATCCAACAGAAATGCTTTACAGATATTTTATGGACTTTGTATCTTTGCTTTCCGCATATCCTTCGTAGTTCAACATCGCTATCAGTAGTTCAGCCTGCTTAGCGTCGAACGGTAGGAGAATAGTGAACAAGAAATTGTAAAAGATGTAGGAGGTAGTGGTCAGACTGTTCTACTGGGCTTGTAACTGAAAGTGCTAGCTTCGAATTTCGTCCTGCACGCTGGTTATCTTGACAGACTTTTCGTGGTCTTCCTCATCCACTAGAGGCAAATGTCGGGATAGTACCTCGATCAGGTTACGGCCGGTTCCTTCCAAATCCTTTCCAGTTCATCATTCATCTTACCATCTGACATTGTATAATCTACGTACTAACTTCACGGAGCTGAGTCCTTCTTTAGAAGCCGCTAGTTGTGCAGCTACTCAACAACTTCCTAGAATTTTGTGGAAAACAAAGGTTAATTACCGTGTTCACAAGAGCCCTCCACTGGTCCCTATCCTGAGTCAGATCAGTTCCGTACATACTACCTCACCCTATCTCTCTAAGATCCATTTTAATATTATCCGCCCACCTACGTCTTGGTTTTCCTTGTGGTCTCTTTCGTTCTGGCCTCCCCACCGATATCCTACATCCATTCATCTTCTCCCCATTCGTGCTACATGCCCTGTCAATCGCATCCTCCTTGACTTGGTCATCCGAATTATACATGGCAAAGAGTATATTATGCACTTTTCTCCAGCCTCCTGTAGCTTCATTTCTCTTCGGTCCAAATATTCTCCTCAACACCCTGTTCTCAAACTCCTTCAGCCTATGTTCCTCCCTTAATGTCAGAGACCAAGTTTCACACCATTATAGAACCACATGCAAAATTATAGTTTTGTGTATTACAATTTTTTGCTTTTAGACAGCAGACGAGAAGACAAAAGGTTATTGACTGAATTCTATCCACCATTACCCGAATTCAATCTCCTCTTAATTTCCTCCTGAACCAGGTTTTGATTTGTTATAGTCGTTCCCAAATATCTGAGCTCTGCCACATTTTCAAAACATCTGTTACCTATCCTTATGTCATGAATTTGCCCTTCATTTTGGTGACGATACAGCAACATACACTTAGTTTTCTCTGCCCTTACATCTAGGCCAACCTCCCTACTAGCGTAAATTAAAGTGCCGTTGTTTTTATTTATGGTATCTATGTTATCTCCCAGTAGATTCACACCATCAGCATAGACCAGAAGCTGATGTGTCCCATTTCATTTCAGTTCCACCTACTTTTCTTGGGCCTTCGTAATGACATATTCTAAGGCAGAGTTGAAAAGCAGTGGCGATAAAGCGTCTCCTTGTTTCAGACCATTCTTCATACGGACTTTATTATACGTTTCGTTTGAACACATTTTAATGAGTCTAGGTAGTTTCATGGGTACCCGAAACTCTACGAAAGTATTGGACAATACTTCCCTCCTAACTGAATCATGCGCTTTCTTTAAGTCTATAAGTAGCTGATGTACTTTCTCAATATACTCCCGTTTTTCTCGTGTACCTGACGAATATAAAAAGTCTAATCGGCAGATGATCTGCTAAGTCGAAACCCACACTGATGATACCCAGTAATTTCATCTATGCATGGACTTAAACCTTGATAGATAAATATTGGATACAATTTTACATGAAGTTGTTAGCAGTGATAAAAAAAAAAGTAAAGGTATCCCTGTAACAGGCCGTGAAGGCCCATAGGGTTGTGAGACGTTGAGGGTCCCACATTACCTTGACAATCGGCTCAAAGATGGCGGTAAGGTTGTCAGCCTTACGCGCCGGCTGCGCTTTACTCCCCAGGAAAATTATTTATTTAATTCCTGATACTCATTTCTGTTAGAGGCTGAGTGAACCCCAGGGCCTAGTGCGACTGGAAGGATTAAGTCAATTTGAAAAAATCCAATGACCTCATCGGGACCTGAACCCGCGACCTTCCGGCTTGTAGCATTGTACCTTATCCCACGATAATTACTACAGTCACTTTTTTCATCCATCTTGTGAATTGGTACAATAACAGACTCCTTCCACTGATCACGTCAATTCTTCCTCATTCCAAATGGAGCTGATGAAAGATATGGATCTCGGATCGTAATGTTTCACCTCCTGCTTGAATCAGTTCTGGTGGAATTTGATCACTACCTATACTGTTTCAACTTTGCAGTCTAAATACGGACAGCATCATTACATAGCCCACACAAGCAGAAGTAGCCTCCTTCGAAGTAATACCTCAGCATTTTCTTGGAGGGACTTAGTACCATGAGCAATTTTGAGACAGTCGGTCATGTGTAGATTTGGGCTCGGAACGTTCAGATTATGAACATATGCGCATACGCCCGTATTCACAGCTTGACGACATTAAGGTAATCACGGGATGTCAATATATAAAATGGAGGCGAAATGGCAGCCAAAAGGCCACAAATTACCCGAGATAATGATATCCGTTTGCAGCCGTTCTCTCTCATTTGGTGATATTGCCCACCATTACCCATTTCCATGCGTCGCTTTAATATTACAGAAAATGTATGGGCGATTCCAGTTCTGAACCAAAAATTATAATTTATATGATACTTTTCTGCATATCGGTCGATAGTATCAGGATCTTTCCTATCAGCGGAGCGAAGCTAATAAAGCTAAGTATGTCTGAGAGGTCTG
Source organism: Cryptotermes secundus (assembly GCF_002891405.2). Classification (NCBI taxonomy): domain Eukaryota; kingdom Metazoa; phylum Arthropoda; class Insecta; order Blattodea; family Kalotermitidae; genus Cryptotermes; species Cryptotermes secundus. The sequence goes on from NW_019726229.1 coordinate 2,745,253, forward strand.
CTAGAACGGGTAGCAGTGGGATTTCGAAGTTTTTATTTTAACACATAACTGATCTTTTATCACTAAAGATAATAGGAATTGCAATTCTCGTGAAGTACTAATTTACGTAGCGTTCCGATCACAGGGCAGTAGTATGCAGGCAACAGACCGGATAAGAAAATGGCCTTCACTGAAGCACGCAACCGGATATAGAAAGCGCATACAGACGAAATACAATTCATAAATAGATATGAGCGAACTGTGTGGATGTGCTTCTTTCTTTACAAAAATCCTTAAACATGGACAGAAACAAAAACGGTTTTGTAAGATTTCAGGTTCTCGCAGCGGTGATCATGAAAAATTCTGTCTTCTCGGATACAACACCATGTAGTGCGTTAAAACTACATAATATTGTGACGTAAAGACCCACTGCTGAGCAACGACTCACTAAAGCGAACGATCGCAACAGTATGATGTTCAATGCTAGGCAAAGGATCAGTAAACAAGTCTTCCTAACAACAGACAGGCTGTGCTTTCTGTGCGCCCGTGCCGAGGTCTTATAAAAGGGCAAAGAGGGTCGTTTGAGTGACCTACTGTCGATAATTGGGTCGAGTTCTGGAGATCACAGTCGAAGGTGATTGAGAAGAAATGGCAAGAAATGAATGAGACTGTGAAAAGAAGACTTCCTGTGTGCTTTGAAATGACAGTGAGACATTAAATTCGTTGCCAGGATACGACTAGTGAAGAGTGAGAACCCTAGTGCGTGTGTAAATCAGGGATATCACTGTATTACCTGAGTTGCTAATGTATAAGGTGCAATAAATCCAATCATCCAAACTAAAACCACGTTTACAGTCACCCATACACGTGACAATATTATATCCCAAAAGAGAGAATTCCCTAAAAACGGGTTTCCTCCCATAGAGACAATTCAGAAACACGGAACTCATTCAAATGTTACTTTTAAACAGGCTCGATATAATATCTTGCCTGATAATGATTTACGAAGCACGTAGTTGTAATTCAGTACATACCGATATAGGCTCGCGTTTCAGCAGGAATCGAAAACTTCGAAATTTCATTCCACTGCGATAACCGTCAGTGTGGCCTAAAATATGCCTAGCGTAGTTGGTTGAGGAGCTATACTACAAGCCGGAAGGTCGCTGGTTCAAGTCCTGATGAGGTCATTGGATTTTTTCAATTGACCTAATCCTTCCAGCCACACTATGGCCCTGGTGTCGACTCAGCCTCTAACAGAAATGAGTAAGAGGAATTAATTAAATAATTTTCCTGGGGAGTAAATCGCGGCCGGCGCGTAAGGCTGACAACCTTACCGACATCTTTAAGCCGATTGTCTATAAAATGTGGGAACCTCAACAACTCACAACCCTATGGGCCTTCACGGCCTGTTACAGGGATAGCTTTACTTTTTTCTTGTATACTTAATAATATTGGGAAAGTTCAATTTGTTGGTTTCAACAGCCTATCGCTCACGTCATATACCACTGAGAGTATATTACAACTAACTTTAAATGACCTTCAAAATGGCATGCCATAATTAAAACCATGCCATGTCTGTGCTGTGTGAGTGCCTGCTTACTGTTCCAATCAATTGGAACACTGACTGTGATTCGGTATCTTTCGAAACGTTCGCCTGCAAAGCCATCCAGTAAACTTCAAGCACGTCTGATATTCCTCTTCGTTGACTGCCTTTTTTTTTAATTCTAAACCAAAAGTACTTATGAAGAAAGTTGTCTTCTGGGTTTAGGCACCGTGTATTCTTCGTTTTGGCCGACGTTTCGGAGGAACGTAGCGCCTCCATCTTCAGAGCAGTTGAATAGTTGCGGAGAGCAGTAGCTGTGGTGATAGGATGTGGAAGGTGCTGCTTATATACGAAGTAGGCAGGGGGGGTGGTTAGGGAGAACGGACCAATGGGAGCAGTGGAGAGCGAGTACTTATGTTAGCATAGACTTCAGTGTTCCTACTTATGCCTTGAACTCGTACTTGACAAAACAGCTTAGGCTCTCTAGGACGGAGAGGCGGATGCATTTTGGTGCCACACTTCCCAGTAACACCGCGCCTTCAACTTCCCCTTCTTCTTCAATGGTGGGTTTACTGGACGCCACCTGAACTGCTTCAGGTGTCAGGATAAAGGTGACATGCGTGAAAGTGGCGGTAAACTAGGGAGTCGGAAACATGAGACACTCAGAGTTTAACTTACGTGAGCGGAAGTCGATCCTCGTAGAACGAGGAAGGGTTCCGGATTTAATCTTGAACGGTTATTTATTGAAGAAGTCGTTAATCTTGTGTACTATTTATTAAACTAAATTGTACTGGGGTCGGCCAGCTATGTATCTTACAGGAGTGGACAGCACACACACCACAACCATTCCGAGCTGTCTCCCAGTCGCTTCAGCTTCAGCTGGTCACTCTGACGCCACCAAAAAGATATTCCAACCCCTCACATGTGATTCATATTACGTTTCAGGATGTCAGGTTGCAAGCCCTGTCCAGGAAACTAACGGTTCCCATTACTGTCAAACAGCTCACTCACTGTCGCCAACGAACTCAGAGGTCCCGAAGAACAGTGTCTTAAAAGTGCATAACACAGCAATACACGGTTACGATATATCGCCTCATTCGTGATTGACGTAAACGCAAATTTAAATTTCGAACTAGTAAAGAAATAAATAGATGTTAATTAATGGAGTCCATTTAATTTCATGATAGCACGAAAGATCCGCGTCACCAGATACATGATGGGCGTGAAGAATTTCCTAAAATAAAATTTGACGAATGTAATCAGGTAAAAGGAAGACGGATAAAACGGAAAAAGAAGAGTTTCATTGGTTGCACTATTCGCTTCGCACTGTTTGATGAATAAATCGAGAGCAAAAATGTAGCATGCACAGCGTGAGTAAGAAATACGTACGTATGAACATTGACGTGTATCAATGCGTCTAGAGAAGAGACCACATAGCAGACCTAGACGTAGACACTAGGATAACACTAAAATGCATATGAAGTGAAACAAGCTGAGAGCTTATGCGCCGAATTCAACTGGTTTAGGATACACATAAATGAGTTCTTGTTTACAAGACACAAACTCGTTAAATAAATTGCTAGTGGGGTGGGATTAAGTCCCTTGTACTGCGGCCACTTCTGGCCTATTGTACCAGCCCCAGATGATGGGTGAGGGTGATTGTGGAGCAATTGGTGAAATGAAGATTGGCAGGGGAAACGCAAGTACTCGGAAAAAGCCTGCCCAGCGCCACTTTGTCCAACACAAATTCCACTTGACCAGACCCGGGATCGAACCTTGGCCGCCCCGGTGGGAAGCCAGCGACTAACCGCTTGAGCTAGGGCGCGGCCTACACCAGGATGTAAGTTTTCCCATAAAGAGAACAGGATGCCTACGACGGCGTACAATTCCGCCCTTCTGCAAAATGAAAGTTTTCGTTAAGTCTGGAACTGCGATAGGCCTACTTCCAGTAGAGAAGAGACAACGCACAACATGAATGAAGGTTTGACCTCCGCTAAACTTTTGGCGCTTCCTCAGGATTTAAACCCGCTATACGCTCGCTCAGAAGTCGGGATCGTGCGTTCGAATCCCACTCAGGGCATGGATGTTCAGTGTTTGTGTGTGTGTGTGTGTGTGTGTGTGTGTGCGCGCGCGCGTTTTTCTGTGTTTGTGTACAGGCAGAGGCCTTGCGACGAGCTGATCAACGGCTCAAGGAATCCTACCGATTGTCTAAGATCTAGTAAACTGAAGTGAAACGGAGTTTCATGGAGGTAGGCCAGGGCCCAAATTGGGGCTGTAGCGCCAAAGGAAAAAAAGAATTCACCTCAAGACTCTCTATTTGCGTGGAATTATCAGTTCAATAAATCTGCGCAGTTACGCTGAGGATGAGCTCATAATATGATGGATGGCATGATCCGTACATATACGAACATACTATCTGAATGTCACACACACACACACACACAGAGTACGTTCGTTTTATCGTTTCTGTCCTTGAGTAAGTGTACTCCGCTCTTTTTCTATAAAATTGAAATGTGTGAACAATTTAATATAATATCAATGCGAATTCAAGAACTCTAGGCATGCAGCAAAATCACTGGCATTTTCGAACTCAGTTAATACGATGAACATCATGCTATGCCGTCAGTCTCCAAATAACAATAATTAAAAGTACAACTCACGAAAACAGACCCGAAAAGAACCGAAACTGAGATTTCAAACTAGACACTTATTTAAAAATTGCTTTTCACAACTGTCAGGTATAACCCTGTGAACCATACCGGTACATAAATATTGTAAACGCTTTCATCAACGGCTCGATAAACACATTTCCGCGTAACGGACCGTGATATGCAACGCGGTGACGTCATCAACATTACAGGCTATTTTCCGTGGGGTCTGAGCAAAGGTTTTATATGAAAAGTGAATTCAGAAGCTAAGAGCAGCTGAGAGTACAAGGACGAGAATGGAGCGTGTCCTTACTGAATTATGAAGATTAAAAGAGAGGAGCACAAAGTGATTCAGACAAGAAGCCTTAATAGTGATTTGAAGTGATAGTTTGTGTTGAGATTCGTTGCTAGGAGACCACTTGTGGAAACTGAGAATCCTAGTGTGTGTGTAACGGTAAACTGTAAATTGTGTAAATCAGCCACAGTGCTGTATTAATTGTAATTAAGATAAATTGTAACCAAGGAGCTAATAAATCCAAACATCCGAGCTAGAACCCGTTATTTTCATCACGCGTACCCCCATATATGTGACAATATGCTTATTTGAAGTTTTCATAGTAACTAAATATAACAAAGATTTGTCGGGCCATCAGCCATGTTTACAGGGATATGAAGTTAAGATTCAATTTTTCGGAAACTTCGATGCATACTAAGTACCTTACTTTATCTTAGCAATCTTTGGTATGGCTGTTCCTGTGATACATGAACAGTATCGGAGGAATAGTTATGGAAAGCGTCAAACCAAAGAACCTGAAGGTAGATACCTTCCCCAGTGTCAAACATTAACCACACCTCGGACTGAAATTGAGCTTCCGAGGCAAGATGCCTAAACTAACCATCTGAGCTACGGCGTGGTTACTGGTTGCAAAGTGTATGTTATTCTAATTACGAGTACATTCTAGTTTCATTTACTCATGCCGAAACAGAAACATGTTTCCGCTGAACAAACCAAGCATAAGTACAACAAAACTTGACTTCAGTATCTTGTGAAGGAAAGGCAATGTTTATACATGTGCTATATGAACAAAACAAGGGAACATACTGCGGTATACCCATCTGATGCACACTATAAATATTTCTGCACATGCCTTTATTCAATTCGCGGACACAGGAGTCATAATATCAGCTACACGCGACACAGACCCTCTTATGCCCCCACTATATTACAGGGTTAGACAATTTAATTCCCGGAATGGCCCTGTGGAAGCAAAATTTGCTTACCTGTGCACAAAAGGCTGTTGTCGCCTTCGAAATACTCTCCTTGTGAAGCCATGCACTTCGTGAGACGATAGTGACACAGCCGGAAACAGTCGTGAAAATCGTTTTCCGCAATACATCGCAGTAACGTTGTCACGTTGCCTTGGATGTCAGGAATGTCAGCATATGTTTGTACCGTCAGGGCATTTTTTTTATTATTATTATTTTGGAAAGAGCCAAAGATCGCAGGGTACAAGTCAGGTGAATAAGGTGGATGGTCCATTTTTGTAATGGATTTCTTAGCCAGGAACTCGGTAACTCTTAACGCATAATGCGCAGGCGCGTTGCCATGGAGGAGAATCCACTTGTCAGGCCAGAGTTCGGGTCCTTTCCTCCGAACAGATTCCCGTAACATTATCAGCGCTTCCAAATAACCCTGGTGATTCGCTGTTTGTCCTTATGTAATGAATTCATAGTGCACTATCCCCTTGTGATCGAAGAAACACACGCACGCATGGTCTTGAACTGCGTACGAGACATGCATGCTTTTTCGGTCGAGGTGAATTCTGTATTTTCAACTGCATGCTCTGGAGTCCTGTTTCCGGGTCGTACTGAAAACACCACGTGTCATCACCTCTGCACTGTGTAAAAGATCAGATGAAATGCAAAGCCAACGTTGTTTCTGGTCATCTGTCAAGAGTCGAAGCACCGTCTTCGCGGAAAATTTTCTCATTACCAAATCCTCCGTAACAATCTGGCGCACTATTTCCCTATTTATATTCAATTCTTCAGCTATTAGTCTCACACCTGATATCCGATTTGAGCGCACCAAGGTTCATACTCTATTCACATTTGCATCTATCCTTTGCGTTTTTGACTGCCCACTTCTTGGGTCATCTTACACATCATCTCGCCCTTCCTTGAACTGCCTGTGCCATTCAAAGGCACTCGATTTCTTCGTAGCGCATTCACCATAAGCCACTGTTAATAGGGCTAACGTTTCAGCAGCACTTTTACCCATCTTCACACAAAACCTTGATGTTTATCCGCTGCTCCAGATTGTCACTCATTTTCCCAACAGTATATCACGGACACGTACTATTTCCTCTGCTGCTTGGGAACGAACGACTCATTTGGTCTGTGGCTCATGTAAACGGNATCAGCGCTTCCAAATAACCCTGGTGATTCGCTGTTTGTCCTTATGTAATGAATTCATAGTGCACTATCCCCTTGTGATCGAAGAAACACACGCACGCATGGTCTTGAACTGCGTACGAGACATGCATGCTTTTTCGGTCGAGGTGAATTCTGTATTTTCAACTGCATGCTCTGGAGTCCTGTTTCCGGGTCGTACTGAAAACACCACGTGTCATCACCTCTGCACTGTGTAAAAGATCAGATGAAATGCGAATCCAACGTTGTTTCTGGTCATCTGTCAAGAGTCGAAGCACCGTCTTCGCGGAAAATTTTCTCATTCCCAAATCCTCCGTAACAATCTGGCGCACTATTTCCCTATTTATATTCAATTCTTCAGCTATTAGTCTCACACCTGATATCCGATTTGAGCGCACCAAGGTTCATACTCTATTCACATTTGCATCTATCCTTTGCGTTTTTGACTGCCCACTTCTTGGGTCATCTTACACATCATCTCGCCCTTCCTTGAACTGCCTGTGCCATTCAAAGGCACTCGATTTCTTCGTAGCGCATTCACCATAAGCTACTGTTAATGGGGCTAACGTTTCAGCAACACTTTTACCCATCTTCACACAAAAACTTGATGTTTATCCGCTGCTCCAGATTGTCACTCATTTTCCCAACAGTATATCACGGACACGTACTATTTCCTCTGCTGCTTGGGAACGAACGACTCATTTGGTCTGTGGCTCATGTAAACGGAACATGTCCAAACGTGCTTGGGTACATGAGTTTGACTGATTCAACACGCCAGCTACATGCTGCGGCCATTCCGAGAATTAAATTGTCGCACCTTGTATATTTCGTGCTTATCACAAACCCGCTAAGAACGAAAAACAGGAGGCCTGACCTACAAATGCTAATATCCAAGGTCTATTTTCATGTCAGTTTATCTGGACTTTATCTATTGTCTGGTTTAAAACGTAACGTTAAAAATAATATTACATATTGTCACGTGTAGGAGTAACTTATAAGACATGTTTTGGATTGGATGACTGGATTTATTGACACCTTATTCACACAACTATGGACGGCAGGCAATTTCAGCGCGATCGCTATTCTACACTTTTTTCAGTTCGCCGTTGCATACGCACTAGTGTTCTCAGTCTTCACTAGTCCTATCCTGGCAATGGATTTATCACAGTCTCACTGTAACGTCAAATCACACATGAAGTCTTCTTTTCACAACCTAATTCCTTTCTTGCCATTCTTCTGCAACTGCCAACTCAATTCAATTCAATTCCAGGCTCATATCCCGGCAGGCTCTTGACTCTATTCCCAACCGCTCCATGCTGCCGAGAACTTCTTTATAGCCCATGATTTATTTTATCCGTCTTCTAGTGCATACATTCGTCTATCCNGCCACTTTGTACGGACCACGCAGAAAATATGGAGTCTCTATTGTTGAAAATGATTGTTTACTGATCAGCTGCCTAACAATGTACGTTCTATTAGTTTCCGCGGAAATGTGTTTACCGAGTCGTTGCCTAGTAATGGGTCTATACGTGACAATATGCTCCAGAGACTGGGTCTGCCTCCGTCCTCGGGTAAAACACACGATGAAGATTAACTTCGTCTAACGGCCATGAAGAATATGATCCTCTTGTGTGTTCTGCCCGAGGATGGAGGCAAGGTCTATGAAATTAGCAATTCTGAGAATTTTGTATTTCATGTCAGACAATGGATAAAATTCAGTCGAAGTCACTAGCATAACTCGATTTCTTTATTTAGTTATGTGCGTACCCAACAGCCGAAAGGCCAACAATGAAGCATTAACGAGACTACACACTTACACTCGAACAAAATACTGTCACGTGTACGGTTTGCGCGTGACTTATAAGACGAGTTCTGAATTGGATTATTGGATTTATTGCACCTTATATCCCAACTCGGAATTACAGGCAATACAGCTCTATCGCTAGTCTACACCCTTTACAGTTCACCGTCGCACACACATTATGTTCCTCAGTCTTCACTAGTCGTATCCTGCCAACGGAGTTACAGCAGTATCACTATCACTTCAAGTCACATATGAAGTCAATCTTTCACCGCCTAATTCCTTTTCTTGCCCTTATTCTGTGACTGCCAATTCCGAAGCCTTGTCTCCGTTCAGTTCCTCTTCTTCCAGTCTCATAGCCTGGCAGGCTGGGTTCTCGGAGATCGACCCTTCATTTCCGACTCGGCTGCTTCTCTCTAATACTCCGTCCCGTCTTGTGTCCTCGGCACGGGCCACATAGAAAACACGGCCTTCATTGTTACGGAGACGTGTTTATCGGTCATTTACCTAGCAATGGACGTCCTTCTGTTGCATGCGTACGCTCCCAGGGGATGTGTTTACAGAGTCGTTGCCTAGAAACGGGTACACACGTCACAATATAAAACAAGGCGAGTATGGAATGTAGACAATACTCACTCAATCAGTGCAATCAAGATAACCAAGATACGACGAGAAGATACCTTAATTCCGAATACAATTACTGTTTTGTTAATTAAGAAGTACAAATTATAAAATGCGATTAAGAAAAAAAGTTTCGATTCTAAACACGCCGAAGTCCCTACAAACAACAGCTGAAACGCATCTAGTAGAAGGGAAATTTTTTCTTAAACAGCAGCCACGGAACATGGAAAATTCTCTGATACGAGTATACTGAGCAGGAACTCGATAACGAGAAGTTTCCAAAAGCGAAGGACAGAATTTGGAGCGAAGAAACGGGTGTCAAAATCGCTACTGTTTCTCACTGGCATTCTGATACCAACAGGTGACAAAAGTGACGTGCAGTTAACCAAATCGTTAAACACATTCATTATAGACAATGCCTCAAAATAACGCCGTTAATAATAGCAATAAAGTTAAAATATTCCCTGCGCTTAATTAAGCACCACAACATGAAAACATAAGGGGAAGTGCAGATATAGCTCCACCATTCTTAAACTCGTCACTAGATCGAGGCGAGTAGTCCAGCTTCACGCCCCCGGGGAAACAGCCGCCAACGCCCATCATACAGGAGGCCGAAAGGGCCCCAGAGCCAGTCTGGACGGTGCCGGAAACTGAACACCGATCCCTCGGCTGTCCAGCCTGTAACTCAGTCGGTACACCGACTGAGCTCATAACAGGAGGAGGCTGGGAAATGCACACTCCATAATGCACTGCTTAATCTCACTAGAGGCTTCTAGAGGCTATATTGGCGGTATTTCTGTCCCTTACACGCCGAAAAGTGAAATGAAAACTACACAAAATTTACCTTCCCCACAAGACTGTGCTTATGTCGAGTCTTCTGTGCGCATAATCCTGAAGTTGTGACCCTACTCAATAAAACACCACGCCATAAAGGCGTATATGAGTGTGGAGGTATAGTTCCTGCCAGATGGTCAGTGTCACGCCCTTATTGCTTGACCCTAGAGTAAAATACCGCGGCACCTATAAGATAATATGCTAGGAAGACCTCAGCGCGGATCTGGACGTGTGGAAAAGAGATAAACCTCATGTCCCTGCTGCAACTCGAACACAGATTCACTGGTCGTCCAGCCCGTTGCGTAATCATTATGCTGACTAATCTTTTGGGAAAAAAAGGAAAATAAAAGAAAGAAAATGAAACGCAAATTGTTAGGAAAGTAGTAGTAATAAAAAAATACACAAAATGGGTTCTTTGCGTGCTTTCTAACCAGGTCCTGTGTTATTACTTACGGTTTATGGGATACATGTAAAAGTCCATTTATGGCTGCATGTAAAGTGGACGTCGCAATCGGTCAATATGGCTAAAAATAAAACAAGCAGAATTACGCTATGGAAAGATATCTCTTATCGAATTTAACCGAAATTTGATAAACGGTTTATATTACACAACAAATGAGCCATTTGTGTCCTTGATCTCTTATAGCCCAGTGTCCCCTATGTCAGTACTGGTATTCGTCTTCAGTAGCTTGAAAGGCCTGGAAATGCTTAAATTACGCATCCTCGAAAAGTGGCATCATTTCGCTTGTCACATATCTAATGGAATTCGCAAAATAATACGAATTAAATGCATAAGAAAGTTAAGAAAATTACCTTATTATGAGTCGGTATGGCTAAAACGTTTAGTGATAATCTCCAATATCAAATAAGACGAAATTTCATTTCTCCAACGGTTTCGGTGATGGTACTAGGAATTCCAGAAGAGTTGCAGTTGGGATAACTTTTCGTCATGTGGCTGTGCAACCACAACAATGTACAGAAGACGTCTTAACCCCTTTAATGGGTAGTGGTTACAATATGTCACGTGATTTATGTTAACTTATCGCCCACAGAGTGTACACCTACGTATTCGTTTCAAATGCTATCAGAAGAGATGATAATTTTCCTGAACGTCATCAGCTGTATTAGCTTGCTAACAGATAAGCGTCTATGAAGTCAACAATCTTACCAGTCCAGTTGTAAGTTTCGAGTTGCAAGCACTAACGTCGAGAATACAGTGCGGTCGGATGACAAAAGACAGACTATTTATACCAGTTTCTTTTATTCTTCGACCGCCTCTGTGGTCTAGAGCAAGGGTATCCAAACTATGGCATGCGGGCCACACATGACCCGCGAAAGAATTGTGCAGAAATGCGCCAAGTGAACTAATTTTCCAATGAGCATTGGTAAAAAAATACTTGTTCATAGATTTCAAATTCATTAATTAAGACTGTGTTTAAAATATATTGATATTCCATATTATGTTAATATTATTCACAATTTTACTAATTCTGGACCGTATACTGCGCGGTATTTCTTCGTAACTGTTCAGCCTCGATCGGCCAATGTTTCTTCACTGTGTTATCCACCAACAAGCACTTTGTGGAAAACACGTTGATATGAGCTCTGTTTTAAAACCTGTTATTTCTATCGTTAATTTCATTCGTTTTCATGCACTTAACCATCGCCAGTTTCCGTCTTTTCTCGAGGAATGTGATTCCGAGCTTATTGACCTGACATATTATACTGCAGTTCGATGTCTTAACTGTTGAAAGGTTCTTTCGCTCTTCTTTCAGCTCAGGAATGAAATCGATATTTTTTCTTACCGAGAAAAACCATCACGAACCACTTTTATCAGATACCGAGTGGCTTTGGAAATTCGCATTTTTTACTGATCTGGTGAACCGTATGAAGAATTTGAATTTGAAGTTGCAGGGTGAAAATAACCTAGTCTGTGATTTATTTGCACTTATCACGGCATTCAGAGCAAAGATGATACTTCTGGAAAACCAAGTGAAAAATTGTAACTTTGTTCATTTGCTATACTGTGCAGAGTTGCATAAACAGGGTGAAGCCGAATTTCCTTCCTCGTTTGCAAATTTAGTCATTTCACATTTGAAAGAACAATTTCGGAAGCGATTTGCTGATTTGGATGCCAGTGCTCAGGAAATTAGATTGTCTCAAAATCCGTTTGACTGTGATGCTGCAGATGTCCCAAGTCAAATTCAAATGGAAATTATTGAACTCCATGAAAATTATCATATTAAAGACAAATACAAGGAAGGAAATTTGATTGAATTTTATAATTTCTGAACTCTGAGCAATTTCCAAATTTAAAGAAATTTGATTGTAAATTTATCTCCATTTTTGGGACCACATATCTGTGTGAACAAACTTTTNCGAAAAGTTTGGAGACCCCTGCTCTAGAGGTAAGAGTTCCTGGCTACAGATCCAGAGGTTCAGGTTCGATTCCCGGCGCTATTGAGAAGTAGTGAGTCTGGAATGGGGTCCACTCAGCCTCGTGAGGATAACTGAGGAACTATTTCAAGGAAATAGCGGTTTCGGTCTAGAAAACCGAGTTTAACAGCCGTGGGGATCCGTTGCGCTGACCACGCCACACCCTCTATCCGCAAAAGTTGGCACTAACTTCGCCGACAAGCGGCGGTCGCTCGAACACTGAATTATAAAGTACATGAAAGGAAGCGGTCGTGGCCTAATCTGACAGTAATATTCCGGCATTTGCCTAAAGGGAGTGATAAAAACAACGAGAAGCGTCAATCAGGATAGTCGGTGTTCCCGCCGAGATTCGAATGGGGCACAAGCAAGACGCGCCACCGCTTGAACCAATCTGACGTCAACAGCCAATGTGATAATTCGGATAACAAGCTACACATCATATGGGAGTAAATACAGGCCTACTGTCCTGAAAAAAAAATCGTTCGCCCAGCTGCAAGACAGGCATATCACATCCGCTCTCCGGCCAGTCTGCACACGTTCTGCGCGCAAAACTTGTTGACGGATTCCCATTACATTTCGTAACGGCGGTCTCCAGCGAACGTTTCTTAGTTAATCTGATTCGGGTTCATACTGCGCAGGAACCGGGACAGATCAGTCACTACGGTGACTTGGCTGCTGGATGTTGAGTCCCGGCAGAGAAGAGGATTCATCTCCACGTCACAGCTTCCAACACGGGTGTCGGACCCGCCGGGTCTCCTATACGATGGGTACCGTGGACGCTTTCCCCGGGGGTAAACAGACTGGGTCTCAAATCGAACTAAAATTCTCAAGCACAGTCCATCGCAGAAGAAAGAGTACACTATTAAAAACACATTTCATTACAACGCATGGGAGCGAGGAAGGATAGCTCAGCCGGTAAAGCGACTAAGCTATGGGTTGGAGAACCGATAAATCGGGATTCGGTACCTTCAAGGGACCTTCTTCTACACATCGCTTAGACGTGCTCTGGAACCCTTAAAGCCTTCCTATCAAATGAGTATGGGGGGGCGTGAAGCTAACCACTTTCACCTGCCACACAGTGCCGAGAAGCTATATCTGCCTCCCCAAATATCTACCGGGCTCGCTGTTTAATTAAGCACAGGCAAAACTTCACGAGATATACAGTATGCGCCAAATATGCAGTACTGAAACTCGCGCCATCTCGAACGCGCATGTGCGTCTGTCGACGGGGCATAGCTCCAGCCGCACGTGTTCCCAATTGTGAAATGGAAGTTGCGTTGTGCAGTTCTTGTTGGAAATGGGTCTCTCGACGGAGGAAAAGGTATTAATAGTTGAGTATTATTTCCACTCATACGGAAGTGGTCGCCAGACAACTCGTTTCCTTGGTTTTGAGCGGCCAGATGTTAACGTCCAGAAACCGGTACATAGTACACGTTGGACGATATGGTGTGCCGTCTCAGCACACGGTATATTAGGCCCCTATTTCATTGAGGATGAGGAACGCAATGGTCTTACCGTCACCCAAGAACGCTACAGGGACATGGTGATCGGACCATTTCTTCAGGATTTGAGGAAGTTCTGTCATGCAAGGGGCCTTCACATGAATAGACAGTGGTATCAACGGGACATCTTTTCATTTCAGTACTGATATTTTTACGCATACTCTAATTCTTTCCTTCTGCAGTTTCCGATTCGTTGGCTATTTAACAGCAAAAATTATCCAACTTCGTAGACAGAATGATCATAAATAGTAAGCACGTTGGGGGCTGAAATGCAGCGACAATGGCCCATTAAAAGGTACTATCCCATCACTCGCCCGAAGAGACGGAGGATAACTACGGAAAACCTAGTCCGTAACCCGGTAGAGACTCGGACCGGGTACCTCCCGAATGCGTTACTCCTAGATCAGTTTCCTCGATCATACTATATATATTACTTTGATTTAGAGCAGTGGAAACACGCGTGTACCTCTCAACACTAGTCGCCGCACTGCGTCAGCATTCTGGTAATGGTGCAGCACGAAGCGAAGACAAAAACAATAACACACCTATGTCTCGGTTACGAGACCGCCACCGCTGCCTAAAAAAAATTACACATTCCTGCTATCTGACGTCTGAAATATCCAATGAAATGCAAGGTAAAGACAGCGCAGTTATCAATTTTTCATTAGCTTTGTCAGTAATGGACTTTCATATCGTTCTACGTCAGCAATTATTAGCTCTCATTTCTGCTACCAGAGTGCAGCACAAGTTGGGCGAATGGACGAGGAACAAGAAACGCCATCACTTCTAATGCCTTCTGTCATAAGATCATCTCGCTCTGAAATAAAATACCGGTATACAATTACTCCCCTCTGAAGGGGTTCACCAATAATGAACCGGGACAGCTCAGTCAGTATAGTGACTCCTTATGGGCTGCACCATCGACGTATTGTGTCTGAGCTACACTAATGAACACGCGTAAATGAAACTAAACAACTACAAAATGTGTAAAAATTAGCAATAACGAAAGTCAGTAATACAACACATTTCCTATCCAGAATGGTCTGAAACAAGGAGATGTTTTTCGCTACTCCTTTTCAACTGTGCCTTAGAATATGCAATTAGGAAGGTCCAGGGAAACCAGGTGGGGCTGAAACTAAACGGGACACATCAGCTGTTGGTCTACGCCGATGATGTGAATCTACTGGGTGATAATGTAGATACCATAAAGGAAAACACACAAACTTTAATTAACGCAAGTAAAGAGGTTGGTCTAGAAGTAAACACGGAAAACTAAGTATATATTACTGTCTCGTCATCAAAATGCAGGGCAAAATCATGACATAAAGATTGGAAACAGATGTTTTGAAAATGTGGCTCAGTTGAGATATTTGGGAACAAAGATAACCGATCGAAACTGATTCAGGAGCAAATTAAGAGGCGATTGAACTCGGGTAATGCTTGCTACTATTCAGTCCAGAACCTTTTGTCTTTTCGTCTGTTGTCCAAAAACATAAAACTTAGAATATACAAAACTATAAAACTATAATGGGGGAGACGAGGAATGTGTATAGGATATTGGTGGGAAAGCCAGAAGGAAAGAGACCACAGGGAAGACCAAGGCGTAAGTGGGTGGACAATATTAGAATGGATCTTAGAGAGCTACGATGGGATGGTATAGATTGGATAGATCTGGCTCAGGATAGGGACCAGTGGAGCGCTCTTGTGAACACGGTGATGAACGTTCGGGATCCATAAAATTCTGGAAAATTCTTGAGTAGCTGCAGAATTGGCGACTCCTCCAGACGGGCTCAGCTCCATGAGTAAGTAAGTAATACAACACACAGTGCACATAACAGAAAACGATGCCACACGAGGAAAACAGCGCGAGAGAACATGACGAGCAATGCGCTCAAACAAATATCTTCCACGGACGTATTTTAATTTGGAACTAATTCATTCTAATTACAGTGGAAAATACACTGTAACGGTTTTAGCGAGATAAACAGTTGCCTGACGATGGCCGGGTACGGCCGAAACATGAGGTAAAAAAAAGGTAAACTTGTCTCTGTGCTAACTACGTAATTACGCACCACGCCATGAAGGCGTACGGGAGAGTGGATGTATAGATCCACATTTTCTTGACCTCGGCGCTAGCTGGGGACTCTACGTGAAGTCTTCTCAGGAGATCAGCCGTGGTAATGTGGAGATGGCGTCCGACGTTTCACAGATTGTATCCGTCTTCATCGTCAGGGACTGATAAGATGAATGTTACGCCTGCATGCTATATCTCACCACATCATCATCCCCTGATGATGGGGTCAAATTTAAAACGTCGGACACTACCTCCGAACTGACACGTCTGTTCGCCCGAGAAGCCTTCACTATGTCCACAGTATACTTGTACAATCTTGTATAACCTTCCGAAGAAAGAATTCCCTCTATGTTATATTTCAAACCGCAGCTCCTGCCTCACAAGAAGCCTTACAGACACCAATCAGTTAATGCTGTTTATGGAAGTAATCATTGTCTCTTCCAAGACTGATGCGAAACGCATAAAAGCAGATACTCTGTGGTACATACAGCAACGAATATGCCTTATAAAATATTATTGATCTTCTAAATGTGATACATACAGAAACCACTGTGCTTTTTAACGATTTTATAAAGGCTTGTGACAATGCGTTCTCTCTATCCCCTGGCTCCCACTACGGAGCATAGGGCTGATTTCTCAGTTTCATGATCACTTTACAGGCGGTACGGCTCCTTGGACGGGTGATCGGCTCGTCGCAAGGTCTTTACCTAAATACAGGAGAACACAAACACAGAATAAACTCATACACACACCAAACATCCATGCCTTGTGTGGGATTCGAACCCAATATCCCGGCTTCCGAGCAAGCGAAGACAGTTCATGCCTTAGACCGCTCGGCTATCGTGACCGGCCTGAGTACCATTACGTGAGTCAAAATACTCGAAGAGACTACAGGTTGCGGCGAGTTCTAATAATTTATATTTAACTGCATTGTAGAAACTCTCGAAGATTGAGCATTTACTCAATCAGTGTCTCAAAGTGATGTGCTATACATAAAAATATATTTGCGACTTCAAAACGTACGCCAGGGTGTCACTTACCGGCTCCGATGGGTTCTACACAGAATTCATAACTGTCTTACGATACGCTGTGTTTTACCATGTATTCTTTGCAATTCGTATCCTTCAAGTTCGAAATGTAAACCCCTTCTCAATGGCCAATCAGCCTGCATTTTTAATGAGGTGCCATGTTCGTTAAACACTTAGTCACAAATTCTGACATCTGACGATTTTAAAACGTTACTATGTCAAGTGGGTATGAAGACTCAACTCTGGAAACTATAAGCTTCGATTCTTAAACCTTCCTGATCCATGTCACACACGCTGCCTTTCTGAAATCCGCAGTCTGTTCGAAATGTCAAAACAATTATGAAGTGAAAATTAATGAAAATTTATGGATAAAGACCACCATTAATTACTTACTTACCTACTCATGAGCTGAGCCCTTCTTGAGGAGCCGCCAATTCTGGTGTTACTCTAGAACATCCTAGAATTTTATGGAACCCGAAGGTGCATTACCGTATTCACAAGAGCCCTCCACTGGTCCCTACCCTGAGCCACATCAATCCAATCCATACCATCCTATCCTATCTCTCTAAGATCCATTTTAATATTGTCCACCCACATACGCGTTGGTCTTCCCAGTGGTCTCTTTCCTTCTGGCTTTCCCACCAAAATCATATATGCATTCGTCTCCTAAATTCGTGCTGCATGCCCTGCCCACCTCATCCTCGACTTGATCATTCTAATTATACTTTGAGAAGAGTACAAGTTATGAAGCCCCGAATAACATATACTTCTCTGAAATTTATTTTAGCTGACGTTCAAGTGATATATCACTTCGAATACAGACGAAGGACTAGCTTTCGGAGTTCCCGCAGTTTCATCAAATACGGGCACATGTTAAAGGAGTGTGCCATCATATAGGCCACAATGGCACTGTCCCAATTCACAGAGCACGTGATTCTACCACACCTCAACTAACACTACATGACCACCTGGATGCAGATCCGCAAAAGAACCCGTAACCAAACTGTGACCTCTTCCACCTTCATTCATTTATCTTTTCTACTTTTAATTCCTAGAATACACCGAGTGCTATTTATAGATTAGCGATGCCTTCCCGGCTCAGAACAACTGTACACTCCAGCGCTGAAAAACAAACATCTTTGGTTACATAACACGTACCAACTTGCTGCCAAGGTACCCACTCATACACCAACGGAGAACTGCTATTCGCATATGGGTTTCTCGTGGTCGCTTATCTGAACTATTCTTGGGTCAGTTAAACTCGCTGTTAACAGTTGTCAAATGGCTATAAGGATGTGACCAGTCTCAGAAACGTCGCGTTTTAAATGGAAATCAGGATGATGGATAATGTCCAAAAACACAGTAACTGTTTTGACATACCATCGTCAGGGGCAGAACAGACCACTGTAGGTCGCGGTGCAAGGCCAAGAAGGCCCACCCCTTATACGTTCATTCATTCATACCATCGTCACAAACCTTTAATTTTACACAACCAGCGTGAACCTGGTACATATCGACTGGGCCAGAATGAGTAGGTTTTTACCTGACGACGGAGGTAGAATCCAGCTTCCGAAACGCAGTGTTTTCACTCACTGATGGAGATGAGCCCTTCTTGAGAAGCCACCAATTGTGCTGCTACTCAAGACCTTCCCAACATTTTATGGAACCCGAAGGTTCATTACCGTGTTCACAAGAGCCCTCCACTGGTTCCTATCCTGAGCCAGACCAATCCAATCCATACCATCCCATCCTATCTCTCTGAGATCCATTTTAATACTGTCCACCAACCTACGTCTTGGTCTTCCCAGTGGTCTCCTTCCTTCGGCTTTCCAACTAATATCCTATATGCTAGTCCTCCTCTCCCTCATTCGTGCTATATGCTCTGCCCATCCCATCCTCCCTGACTTGATCATTCTAGTTATACTTGGAGAAAAATACAAGTTATAAACTCCAAGTACAAAATCTCATATTCATTTCCTTTCGCTTAGAGCGTAGTTGGTTGAGGCTCTATGCTACAAGCCGGATGGTCGCGGGTTCAAGGCCCGATGAGGTCATTCGATTGTATTTCAATTGACCTAATCCTTCCAGTCGCACTATGGCCCTGGGGTCGACTCAGCCTCTAACAGAAATGAGTACCAGGAATATTCTTGGGGGTAAAGGGCAGCCGGCGCGTAGGGCTGACAACCCTGCCGCCATCTATGAGCCGATTGTCTATAAAATGTGGGAACCTCAACTTCTCACAACCCTATGGGCCTCCACTGCCTGTTACAGGGATACCTTTACTTTACTTTTTACTTTTGAGGTCGTTTATCCAAGGAACCCATTCAGGTCAGAGGCCTCTTGCAAATTTTTGTAACAAGCTGATTGTTTACGGTGAGGAGTTGTTAGCCCCACGACCAACCACCAAGCTGGAGGACTACACCTTTTCGGCTGTCCGCAACTGCTTATTCAATATATTCGCAGCTTCCCTCCATACCTGGAGGGTGTCTTCTCCATCCGCAACCTGAGGAAGCGCCATGCCGTGGTGACAAGGGACCCACCAACATGGATCGCAGTGTTCTAATAGAAAAAAATCACGATAAACACAGTAACTGTATTAGTATACCATCGTAACAAACCTTCAGATTTATACAACCAGCATGGACCCGGTATATGTTGATTGGGCCCAAATGAGGTTTTTACCTGAAGATGGAGACAGAATCCAGTATCCGAAACGTTGTGGTTTAAATAAAACAACTGGATGAAGGACAACAGTGTCCAAAAACAAAATAACTCTATCATGAATACTGTTTCAGAGAGGGAAACAGATCCAGGAGGGACTGAAGAACCCCACGAAATTCAGATCCTCGTCAGCAATTCGAATTGTCTGGCGCTGTAACTCCCGAGAGAATATGCAGCTCATTCGCTTCACATCTCACGAGTTTCCAACTATAATTTTAACTCTGGAGACATTTAAAGTGTTTCGCATTTGTCTCCAGTCACTTTATCTGCATCTTTCCATTCATTCTATGACCTCATTGTTATATTTTCAAAATAAAACCTTACTGAACATCCGTAAAATGAATACATTCGTAGTTCCCTTAACGTTCTGTACTTAATTTCCTCCTACACAAATTAAACAACTGTTGCCTTACGGAGTCTGCGAAGAACAACATTTTCCTCATAATTATATTAAAGAAATACGCTAATGTCTCAATTACGTCAATTATAAAACGAAGTTCTTTGACAAAAGAGTCAAAATTGCAGTCTAAAAAGTCAAATTTCGAACCGGTATAAAACACTAAATAAGTGCAGTAAGCCCTTCTCTTCACCATTTTCTACTTAAGAGTCCGTTCTAGTTACTTAGATCCTCTGGACAACTTAAAACATCTTTCAGTACGCAATGTTGGGCTGAAACTTGAACGAAACTGTCGGCCGGTGACAGCAATTTCATTTGAGGACGTCATTCTTACCCATGCAGCCCTCGCTCTTGCGCCCCCCCCGCACTCATTCTGCGACGTCACTACCGGCTCCTGCTCAGCTGATGCGCCAACGCTCTCTCCCGAAGCAAGAGTCATCCTCCACGTTGAGAATTCACCTTCTCTCTCTGGACTCCCCTTAGATTTGCGCATGTCCTGTTTCTTGTTGACTTAACAACAGGTGTCCTCTCAGGGTTGCCCAGTCTATTTTGTCGCTGCTTCAATTCGAATATTCCAAATCATCCAAATGACATGGTGTCCGTCCGCAATTAATTAGTCTCCTCTTTAAAAAGAAGTCTTCGTCCACTTTCCTTCGCATCCTTTAAGAAGCACGAGGAGCATGTGTGTCCTTTTCACGTACAAGGGCTGCAGCCCCTCGTTCTGTCGGTGGCTTCTACACAAAACTTGCCGAGCGTGCGACTGAAAGAGACTGACGCCTGAAGCTGAACACTAACCTTCGAGTAGACACCCTAAGTCGAGAATGCCCATTTAAACATAGAGGAACTATGCAACTAGCTAAAACCAACAGCATGGCTGGCAGTAACAGAGCCCGGAAGTTCCAACACCTCTATTACCGAAGCTCGCCAAGCAAGACGGTCATAAACTTGTCTCATCCGCCTCCTGAATTCATGTCCTATCTCCTTAAAAATCCATCTTAATGTTACAATTGGCCTCGCCGCAGCTCAGGCGGTTAGTCGCTGGCTTCCAACAGCGGCGGTCCGGGTTCGAGCCCAGGTCAGGTCATGTGGGATCTGTGGTGGACAAAGTGGCACTGCGGAAGGTGTTCTCCGAGTAAATTGGTTTCCCCCGCCAATCTTCATTCCACCAATTGCTCCACAATCACCATAATCTATCACCTGGAGCTGGTACAATAGGCCGGTAGTGGCCGCAGTACCAAATGGACTCAGTCTCACCCCATTAAGAATAATAAAAAAAAATAATGTTGCTGTTCCAGCTACTTGGTATTCCAAGAAGACNGATGTATCATCTGGAGCTGGTACAATAGGCCGGTAGTGGCCGCAGTACCAAGTGGATTCTGTCTCACCCCACTAAGAATAATAATAAAAAAATAATGTTGCTGTTCCAGCTACTTGGTATTCCAAGAAGACGTTTCACAACTTCCATGGGTGTGAATTACAAGGGTTTCAAAACAAAGTGCTGATCTAACATTGTAAAAGTGGGCCGTTCGGGATATTGCATAACGAGGTTCCTCGTGATTTATACAGGTCACCTAGTATTTTTAGATTGGTGAAATCAAGGAGGCAACGATGGGCTGGGCATGTGGCTAGGATGGGGGAGACAAGGAATGCATACAGAACTGGTCTCTCCGTGACGGAGAGATCTGCAGGACAGCCGGTGTCACGAGTTTTATCTCCACAAAATCTCCCTCAGCGCTGCAACAAGAGCAATTAGCAAATATACAAATAACCACTATGCTTTACTCTTTTTGTACTTTAGTTGGTCACCATAGCAAACTTCGTCAGTCAGAAAATACTACCGACATAATGGCTGAAAGCCGGGATAGAGCAGCCAGAAGAGACGACAGCTGCCAGCCAACGGCCGGTAAACACGCGCCCGTATAAAATAATATGCAAGCCGTCGTTAGGCAACAGCCCCTCTTCACACGTCACATAACTGAGGAGCTGAAGCAAGTGGTGTTTCCTACGAGGACTGTCCCGCGGTTATACTATAACGAGAACCAACGGGACAAGTGTGGAGGCGGGGTTGAATACCTCCACCGTAGCCCTGACAGTCGTAGGAGGCGACGAAAAGGGAACCCACTGCCTGGGGGTATAACCGTGTCACCCTGTTCATAGGGGATATAAATACGTGGACCTGGCCTTCCAGGTTGGGGGATTCTCTAATCTGAGACAGTAAATATAGCCATGAGTCCCGAGGGACTCTGGTCTGAGAATGATTGCGCTGGCGAGGACCAGCAGCAGTTGTAAATGACATACCCATCCTCTCGTCAGAGAGGATGTTACATAAGGACTATGAGAGCAAGTATGTATTCAGCTGGGGGGGAAAAAATGATGGTCGTGAGTATCAAGGGGTTTGTAGCGAAGACGAACCGCCTGTCGTGAAGTAACTCTGACCCTGCGTACAAACAGGAAAGAGGAATGCCGTGCCTGGGGGTATAACCGGGCCACCCTGTTCCTGTGGGATATAAATACGAGGACCTGGCCTTCCAGGTTGGAGAAGTCTCTAATCTGAGACAGTAAAATGTGGTCACGAGTCCCGCGGAACTCGGACCTGAGAATGACTGCGCTGGCGAGGGCCAGCAGCAATCGTAAAAAGACAGATCCATCCTCTCGTCATCTGAGAGAATGTTACATGATATTCCATAAGGACTACGATCGCAAGTGTTTAGTTGGAAAATAAAAATTCTGGTCATGGCTCTCAAGGGGCTTGTCGCCAAGACGAACTGATAGGCGGCGGCTTTCAAAATTCCTTATGTGTATGATTATATAACTAAATTACGCAGGACACCGGCAGAAGTAGTCCTAACAACGCAAATCCAAACGTATGTGGTAATGAACAAGGAGAAGCCATGCATAGGAAGTACAAGAGGTTTAAACATTGAGGCCGTCAGGCATACGACCGTTCTTTTATCTACTATGGCTACCACAGTAAATTTTGCCAGTCAAAAAATATAATCGTGAAGAGTACACGTATTCTCTTACACCACAACACAATCAGACTGGTTACATTTTAAAAGGCAGAAAACGGCATTCACGCACAATTGTCCGATATTACAAAGCTGACTGGGACATTGACCACTATGTGTTGATGCAAACTTTAGGGAGGGACTGTTGATAAGTGAACGGGCAACGCTCAATATTAACAGAGGGAGATCTAATCTCAAGAAGATGACAATACAGAAATGAAGAACATAACCAGGTTACAATCTCAAGTAGTTAGTTAGTTATTGGAGAGGGTGGGTTTCCCCATGCACTTAGACCAGTATTGGTCCACTGTGCTTCCCTCTATGATATTCTACCAGTCTCTATACTCTACCGATAATGGTGCGTACCATCGGTCCCGCCGAGCAAGCGAGTTCGGCCACTTGCTTGTCGGTGTCTATAATGCTTCCCCCCTCTATCAGAGGCCTTAGAGACTATTGTTGGGCG
The DNA here is from genome assembly GCF_002891405.2 of Cryptotermes secundus. Taxonomy (NCBI): domain Eukaryota; kingdom Metazoa; phylum Arthropoda; class Insecta; order Blattodea; family Kalotermitidae; genus Cryptotermes; species Cryptotermes secundus. Next base: position 2,768,738 of record NW_019726229.1, read on the forward strand.
GGAAACGTCCTGGAATTTGGCTCAGTGATCTCCTTAGGAGATATGAGGTTCTTTTACGTGCCGTAAAGTTACGACACGGGACACACGGCTTAAAGTCCCTCCCGGAGGACTTGTTCCCTGAATTTTTCCGCCCTTAAAAACTCGACGACCTCCGCCGGGTATTTGAACCCGCGTACCAGGAGTCAGGAAGTGGGAACGTTACCTCTAGACTACGGAGGCCGCTAAGTAACTTAGCAGCTTTCGAAAACTTGGAAGATAAAGTGGATATCAAAACCTCAGCCACAGACAATGTAGGTTATTACAATTTAAGGCAGAACAAACCATGGTATAAATAAGCCAAATAAATACAGAGATGGAAACAATGTAAGACATGGAATTGGTACACATTTCTGGAGCGAGAGAAGGGAATACATAACGAACAGAACTGTTCAGCTTCAAACGACCAGAGACTTGTATACAAGCATAAATGAACTTCAGAAGAGTTACAAATATAGAAACCTGGTAACCGGAAACTTGTGATCTGTGATGTGCTTGCAGATCCCTGCAACTTTTTCAAAAGGCAGAGGAATTAATTCTGTCAGTTACCGAACGTGAGGATTAACTACATTAGGCGGCCTGAAAAGAAAGATTGAGCCATCAACATCTCGGCCTAGTTCTTTTGAGGCTGAGACTAGTAACGAAAAGAAAATGAAATATAAATCACCAGGTACTGATTAAATTCCGGCAGAATTATCAAAGCAGGAAATGAAAAATTTATTTTAAAATGTGCACTGCAACGTGTCACGCATAAAGTAAACGATTATATAGACAGAACTTCCACTGCACCGTGCAAGAGATTTTGGTAATTTGTAACCCAACATGTCCATTACAAGTATTACATACGCATAATACGACAGCGACGAAGATGTAATAATAATTCATTTAACTTCAATTCTTTTTTACTTACGTGCTGGATCAACATACTACAGGCCAATTATGGAATCAGAAACAACATAACAACATAAATACAAAACAGAAACAACCCATAACAATTAGTATCGCGTAAAATATACACACTTCCCTAAAAATATCTAGAAGCAGGAGCACAACAGCTGACAGAGTAGACGCAACAGCAATTTTACCTTGGAAAATTTCAATATACCGAACAAGAACCTGAATGCCGACTATTTCTAGAAAGGAAGGGCAAGATTTAATATTATTTAGTGGACAACGATGATGATGATGACGACGTCAGCGGCGGCAACAACAATCACATTGAAAGACTAAGATGAACATAAAAATACAACGAATTTGCAAATGAAACGAAACTTTATGGGATAAATGCAGTAGCGAAAGTAATAATTGTATCTTCGATTGGAGCAAATTGTGTGGTTCATTATACAGTCGTTCGGAAACGTTTTATACAGACAAAACCTAACATATTTCATGTTTTGGGTATACGAACTTCACGAATGCAGTGTACAAAATGCATTTTATACTCGGAGATTTACAGTAATGACTACATTGTCTCGTTACCAAAAGAACTACTTCCCTTCGCGTCCTGCGCCACCTACGGTATGTTACTTATTTACTCATGGAGCTGAGCCCTTCTTGAGGATCCGCCAAACGATATGTTGTTATTGTTGTTGTTGTTGTTGTTATTGGAGAGGGTGGGTTTCCCCATGCACTTAGACCAGATATTGGTCCATTGTGCGTCCCCTTGTGATATTCTACCAGTCTCTATACCCTACCGGTACTGGTGCGTGCCATTAGTCCCGACTCAGCCAGCGAGTTCGGTCTCCACTGGCTCAGCGGTATCTCGATGCTTCCCCCATCTACCAGAGGCGTTGGAGACTACTGTTGGGCGGGAAATGTCCTGAATTTGGCTCAGAGGTCCCCTAAGAGTCCAAAATTTATAACCCATTCTAAATGACCAACATATCACAGATATTCTACCAGGCGCCCAGAGTGACAGAACTGCAGCGCGGTTGATTTTAATTCCGTGTCAAGCATGCATACATTTGTGGCGACTTCTGTCAACTGATCACGAGCTTTTCATGAATTTACAAGCATTTCTGGTTTATTTAGCAACGCGTTCAGCTGCTCAGATTAAACAGCCTTGAATGATAAGTGAATAACGAATCTAAATTTGTGAAAAGTATTGTCGCCTAATTGACGGTATTATCCAGAAATTTACACGCAGTGCTCAGCATAGCCGGCTTTCGAGTCAAAAACTGAACCAGAGACCTTCCGAATATGATGCAAGATTGCTAACCATTCGACGACGACACTCGGCCTCTACTATACCGTATACCGGGTGACAACTTCGGTTATTTTAAGGGCGGAGCAAGTTCTGAGAATCTGAACAGAATTTTAATGAGTCTAATTTTAGATTATTCCACGCAATAAGAGAGCGAAAATTAATTCTCATCCCTGACCTAAAGCAAAAGAACTGGAAACGGGCAGGATAAACGGCGCTGCTTTGTCCGTGCGTTAAATTAATCAAGCCTGAGATTAGGCACTGAGTTACATACTGGCCGGCCGCAGTAGAAGAGCTAATTTTGGAGCCGGGTTTCTATTCTTAGTCGAGATTACAGAGATGTGATGGCTTATACATAGCACACTCACCGCGTTCAGGCCGGGCGGGTGAGAGACTTAGGGAGACAGAAAGAGAGTAAGAGAAGAGAGATGGTTGCGGGTGGACCGTATCCCATCCAGGTCCTCGTTATGAAGAATCCCTCGATGAGAAATATTCCACTTAACTCTATAGCCAGAGTGCACAATACATTCAGAATCACATTCGCGCGTTCCAGTCACTTAGGTATTTTATAAAAACTACAAAGTCATTATTTGTCATTCATATTTCACTACTTTATTTCAAAATCGAGAAAAAATTAAAACATAACACCCACCTGCCATTAGGAAATTTGAATGCAATTTATCACAACAGGTCTATGTAAGACTACATTACTTATTATGATGCATAAAATTTCCGACAACTTTGGTAAAATCTATAAAAATATGAATAAAATATTTCCAAGAAGCCTGAATACATTTATATATATTGTAACGTGGATGGTCGGAGCGTTTCTAGGCAACGACCTGTAAACAACCTTCAGCTGAGTGAGTTACAAAAATAAAACGAATGTTTATAGCTCATTGCTAGGTGACACGTAAGGGCATCAATAGACTGGCGAGATATCACGTGCCGTGTTTTCTGTGCGGTCTGCGTCATCAAAACCAGAACTGTTTCCTATGCGGTCCGTGCTAGGCTATAGAACGAGAGCTGTGAGCCGTGTGGAGGCGGGGTCGAATACCTCCACCGTGACCCTGCGAGTCGTAGGAGGGGACGAAAAGGAAGTCTCAGAGCTGAGACAGTAAAATATGGTCGCGAGTTCCAAGGGACTCGGACCCGAGAAAGACCGCGCTGGCTAGGGCCAGCAGCATATGCAAAAGACAGACCCATCCTCACGTCAGAGAGAAAACAATTCACGTGTAGCTATCTCGCCAGTGTAATGGCGCTCTGATTGTTGCCTAGTAAGCAGCTAGAAACATTCGTCCTATTGTTGCCTGACCTTAAGCGGGATGTTTATCGAGCCGTTGCCTAGCAATACACGTTCAATGTATACATAAGCCAGTGATAACTAACCACGTATATGAATGAATTAGGGGAAATGGGAACAAATAAAGAAAAAAAGAGAGAATAAAATGGTAGAAATAAATTAAATAAAGTGAAAAGACGTGAAACTAATTGATTGTCAGAATGGAAGGGCACTAATTATTTCTGGACAGTTCCCATCCCACGGACGCCCACTGCCAAGGAGCTGCTAACACTGCACAGCTTATACCCACACGTAACCAACAGATGTTTACCAAGGCCTTCGACATAATCGAGGCGTGAAAGTTAATTTAAAGAAAGAGTATTCATGCAAATCGGTTTTAAAATAAGACCGATTAGTGAATTAATAGATAATAACAGTACAGTACGAAGGTCTCCCCAGTTTCGTTTGGAAGGACTGAGGAACTGCAGCTGGTAAAGTAGTTCAAACCTGAAGAACAGTGAACCAGGAACAGCAGAGCCGATATCACTACGTTCCTTTGCAGATCCAGCGGTGTCTTCCACACACACACACACACACACGCGCGCGCGCGCGCGCGCGCGCTCGCACATACTATAGCTACCACCACCCCCCTCGTGCACACACACACACGCAGTGTCGTCGAAAACAAATTCCGGGATTTCATTACTTAATATATCTGTAAATTCGAGAAATGTGATCATGATGTTTGTACTGAAATACGTAAAATCTTCCCAGGTTCTATCCTCGCCTGTCCCGCGCAACGCTACAACCACAGTGATTACTGATGGGCATTATTAGTGTCAGGATGTCTTCGTCCATATATCCACAGTTACCTACGTACATGGGAAGCTACAGGTCAATAAATTTCCTGCATTTTATGGAATCTGGAAGGTCCAATGCCGTGTTCTCAAGAGATCGCCAACGGTCCCTTTCTTGTGGCAAATGAATCCATTCCACATCTTCAAATCATATTATTCTACGATCCAGTTCAGTAAAAGCCCTTCGGGTCTTTCAAATGGTCTCTATCTTTCAGTCACTAAAAATAAATTAGCCACGAACTTACTGCAATCAAAGGACTTTCTTTTTCTTGTTTCTTGGGGTGGGGTGAGACTGAGCCCACTCCGTACGGCGGCCACTAACTGGCCTATTGTACCAGCCCCAGATGATAGATGATGATGAATGTGGATCCGTCGGCAGAATGAGCATTGGCAGGGGAAACCGAAATACTCGGAGAAATCCTGCCCACGTGCCACTTTGTCCACCATAAATCCCACATTACCTGACCTGGGTTCGAACCCGGGCCGCTGCGGTGGGAAGATCGAAGGACTTACTAGACAACATTTTTTTTCAGACTGACAGAAACTAACAAGCAGAGTCTGCTGGCACCTGCTTTCACGCTGGTATCTTGCTCGGATTATTCGACCCGAAACGTTGGTTGACTTCCAACAGACTACACGGGATCATGTCCCAGAGGATAGAACTCTTCATAAGCACCGCTGTGAGAACTTCAATACCTACATATTGGTAATCAAGTTCGCGTTAAGGCGCGTCCACATTACTCGTGCTCGTGTGGCTAGCTATGGTCGCGAGTAATGTGGACGATATGACAAGTCACGAGACAAGCAATTTTAAATTTTTAATTTAAAAACTATAGCCAATAAATTAAAATACGACTACAGCCTATACAAACTACGAGTAAATATACAGATCCTCACGCGCCGAAGCCTGGCGAGCAATTGAAGTAGTGTGGACGAAGATTTACGAGTACAAGTAAAAGCCAGACGAGTCTTCCGACGAACACAAGCCTGGCGAGAACGAGCACGAGTAATGTGGATGCGCCTTTAAGCTCAAGTTAAGGAAATGTAAAGAGGATATATTCCTAGTCAACTATAACAACAGCACACAACACAGCAGATGTAAATATCCTCGCAACAAGAATCCGTCCGTCTGTCTTACACATGGGTTTGTGAGTGGCCAAATGCTGGAAATATGAATATATAACATCAAAACTCAAGGTTTAGGAACTATTTACAGCACGACTTAAATAGGTTCACACTTCCTGTTTTACTAAGAATATAAATGTATGCTTCAATGTGCAGAGCATACATATTTTTCAAAAGTGTTCGCTGCTTTCTGCACGCCTCATTAGGCTTTAAGTTAATGTATTGCAGGCACCCATACAGCTACTGGCAACAGAACTTCACTGGCGAGAAAACAGCGTGATGTGAGAGATGTCAGGTTATCACGGCGGTTCACTATGATGGCTGATTCCTGGTGGATCGTTACCAGCGTTTCAGAGGAAACTGTTGCCAGAGTCAGAGTCACTTTACGACTGGAGGTTTACCTTCAATCAGTTCGTCTTGGCGACAAGCCTCCTGAGACTCACGACCAGTAATTTTTTCAACTGAATGCTTCCTTTCATAGTTCTTATGTAACATCCTCTCTGACGAGAGGATGGGTTTATAGTTTATAATATATGTTGGCCCTCGCCGGCGCAGTCATTCTTAGGTCAAGTGACCACATTTTACTCTCAAATTCAAGACTCTCCCAACCTGGAGGGCTAGGTCCCCATATTTATATCCCCCCAGAAACAGGGTGGCCGTTATACCCTAGGCACTGGGTTCCCTTTTCGTCGTCTTCTACGACTTGCAGGGATACGGAGGAGGTATTAGGCCCCGCCTCCACACGGGATTATGCAGACTGTTGCAACCATCTACAGGGTGGATAAATATGGAGACAGAAGGTTACTTCAGAAATGTTTACAATTTACCACACTGCAATGGGGTCACATCCCATAAGACAGTAACCTCCAAACAGTATACATTTTTTTTTTCATTTTGTCGTTTGTTACTGTTGTTCATTAAGTAGGGCCTACTTAAGTCTGAAACACAAAATCAGCCGACAAGTGGCACCAAAGAACATACGGAATTAGATACATACTGCACTATCTTTTTTTTATTGCTAGGGGAGTGGGATTAAGTCCCTTGTACTGCGGCCACTTCTAGCCTATTGTACCAGCCCCAGATGATAGGTGAAGGTGATTGTGGAGCAATTTGTGGAACGAAGATTGGCAGGGGAAAACGAAATACTCGGAGAAAACCTGCCCCAGAGCCACTTTGTCCACTACAAATCCCACTTGACCAGACCCGGGATCGAACCCGGGCGGCCGAGGTGGAAAGCCAGCGACTAACCGCTTGAGCTACGGCGCGGCCATTACAGCACTATCTTACTACAGTCTCTCTCTTTCTTTCCTGTTGCTCCCACTTTGGAGCATAGGACATCCGTGAAACGCTTTGTTTCACTTGGGTTTCTTAATTCTAGGACAGTCAGTAGGAATCCTTGGACGGGGGATTAGCCCGTCTCAAGACCGCTACCTGCACAGGACAACACAAACAGAATAAACGCACAAGGCAACTATGCCTTTAGTGGGATTAGAACCCACAATCCCACTGTTTCAGAGGTAAAAGACATTTCATGCCTTAGACCGCGTGGCCACTGTGATCGGCTGTCTAAGTAGTAACATTATGCGAGTAGAACGCCAGATGCAACGTATGGGACATGGTCGTGGCCTGCTGCACGTACGACTTTGGAGAGCTGAGGCGCACTAGGTGCGGGATTAGAATTAAGTACTATCAAGATCGGATACTATAATAAGCTTATTCCACAGCACTTCTAAACAACACGTACTTGTACTCTGGGGTTCTCCCAAGTCCCTAACCGTCACACGCCTTTCCCTTTCCGCCCGATGCTGAGTCGCATTACGTTACAATATGACTCAGCTGTACAAGAAAAGAATTATTAATTGCTTCCCTTTCCAGCAGTCACGTGCTACAATCTAAACATAGACACGTATTTATAATCCTGAAGCACCTGAATCACTAGAATAATGGTTGCACTGCAAATCCACAGAACTGAACACACAAACCGGCAGCATTCATCTCCAGAGAACAGCGAAATTATGATGATAGTGATATGAAGAATAACAATATTATCAACGATCGAAAGGAAAGGAAAGAACAAAAATGCAACTGAGGAAGGAGGAAGAAAAGAAAATATGTAAGAGAAGAAGCACAAGAAAAAGTACTTATAATTTATGGAGAGAGAAACAGAAATCTGGTTCAAATGCATATACTTATTTCAAATGCAGCCCCACCTTGTGATGTTTTTAAAGGAGTTTGGGCTAACGAATTCTCAGGACAGGGCGCGATTAATGGGAACTTCAGAATTTGAATTTACTCGACAAAGAATTGCGCTATCCGAAGTTTGCACCCCACCGAAAAACTCATGCTCCTTCGTCTCAGTAGTGGCCACCGAGCTATCTCCTCCCTCGGTTTCGCACTGGGAATAATCTCATCCTCTTTATAAATATTCGTTATCCACCCACTAAGGGAACGGTGATGCGTCATAGTTCATGACGTAAACCGTCAGACAATAATCAGAAGATTACAACATTCTTAATAAACATTAAATTTTCTTTAATAAGCGACGATAAAACTTAAATAGTGAAACTGAAATTGAGTCGACAGTTATGACAGTAAATTTCATATTTATTAAATCTGTAATATAACAGGACGCGGATGTTAATTATTGCTAGATTGTGTATCCAACATTCTTCCGGTACTCATGCTCGGGTGTGAAATCCAATTTCTTTCGTAAAAGTTGCTTACAAGCTATAACCTACCGCAGGCCTGCCCAGCCTTATCTTTGTTGGTTTTGTAAATTGAGATCACTGAGCGTTCATTGCTACACAGTTGTATCTTAAACACTATGGGTGCATCTTACAACTGATAGCGTCTTACAGTCTAAACACATACTGCTAGATCATCTAACAGTCGATGGCGTCTTATACTCGAGGGAACGTGTTGTGTTGTATGACTATAAACAGAGTATGGATTGGTCAGTGGATTTACTGATCATTTGTACCACTCGGAACTACATTTCACAGATCACTGACACACACAGAGACTAGTGCCCTCAGTCTACTACAGTCTCCACTAGCCGTTTCCTGGCAACGGATTCTACCGAGAAAGATTCTTCAGCTTCCCGCACTAAGATCTTCTTGTCACAGCCGCCCTGCAGAATTCTTGTCAAATGACAACTCAAGTAACTGGATCATAAGCTGGCGACAATTTCACATCAACCTCCTAGTCTTCTCTTCATAGACTTTCAACTGAACTCTCTCACTCACCAACCAGCTACTTCAAGTCACTTCACTAACAGAATCGCTGACAACTATAACCAACAACAAGCATCTCGGCACGGACGACAAAGAAAACAGTTTCCACTGTTACAGTCCAACCATACATTGATCACTGCAGAGAAATGGATGCTGTTTACAGAATCGCCGCTTAGCAACGGGCCTATAAGCCACATTATTATTAAAATTGCACACATTACGTATTAGGACGCACCGCCTCGATGCTCTCTTTGTTACCCAAGTTCACCTTGGTTTCATATTCTGCCCCTCCGGTCTGAAAATTGTTGGTCTCCGAGTTCCTGCTCGGTATATCAGAGACTTTGCTTTGTTCAATGTCTGCTCCTCATGTAAAAATTGTTCCTCTGCTAGATGTGCATCAGCTGCTAATGTTTGCAGGGACGTATTCGGAGCCAGGAACGTTTTTTTTTAATATGCTATAATTATTATTATTATTATTATCTGCACGTAAATAAACTAGAATTTAATTTAATTATTATTATTCTTTCTACATAGTTATACTTACATTTCTTAATTCTCAATATCAACTTAGATTTGTGTTAATAAAATTATTATTATTATCATTATTATTACTTTGTTAGTTTGTTTTCTTAATGTGTCTTTCCTCCAGTGCTTAACTTTAATTAGTCTTCGACTTTATGTCGTACTTGTCCATATATAATTACTTCAATCTGCACTGTGCTGTGTCTGTAATTGGCCTTGCTAATGTTGTTTCGGCACATAAATAATAAAGAATTTAATTTAATTACTAATTTAAAGATGTACTGCATTTCTTCACTGACGTATGTTTTAGTCTATATAGTCTAGATACTGGAGGCGTCGTTAAACAAACCACAGAAAGACGGTGTGTATGGGCGACGCAGCAAAGAATACTTTTTTCTTTCGGGTATCTGATGACGCTGTCACTATCCAGTGGTGAATGAAGCATTGGAAAGTATTTGAAAGGAATCGATAGTGGCCTAATCGAAGTGGAATTTGTCTGAAAGGACTGGGAGTAGCGGCGAAAACCTCGATCAGCACAGCCGAAGTCCCGGCCGAGATTTGAACCGATAATCTCTCGAATGCAAATATAAAGACTAACTACGTAACGTATATAACATACATCAGGTTCCCTGATTTGCCGACACATGTGGGATCAGAAATAGGAATACAAGATAAACAGACTTTAGGTAATCAGGCCCTATGTGTTACAAACCGGGTGCTCAAGGCACAACCAGTCATATTCGGAACTGCCCAAATGACCGGTGAAATTGTTAATATCCCTATCTCAAGTTCAAGAATTGTGTCACTTTCTTAGAAAATGATCAGTCGTGAAAAGAAAACCAATCTCAAGCCTGTGACGGATTTATATGATTTCAGCACCTTTGCATACGAAAATGCGGTTTCTCGAAATAAATATTTTTTGTCTGAATACAAAATGACACAACTGGCTGCAGCAACAACAAAGAATGGGAGACTATCAAATATCTAATATCACGAACCTTTGACGACTAGTGAAAATATATTTGGGCCAGACCTGGAACACTCCAACAGGCATCCAAATCAAGCAGCTGATGCTGATCACAGCTACATAATTACTCTTTTATAACTAATGACATGTTCTTGTTTTCACCCCCTTTCTATGACCAACAGACTGTGCCGAATACTGATAGGACTGGACAAATGGAGAGGAAGAATACACCAAGTTTTAGGGCCAGTTGCGGCACTCTCAGAAATGGACTGCTATCTTTGCCAACTTCATTTATTGTATACACCCCTGTAAAAAGTAAGTAAACTAAGGGTATCCCTGTTACAGGCCGTGGAGGCCCATAAGGTTGTGAGATGTTGATGTTCCCACACTTTATAGACAATCGGCTCATAGATGGCGGCAAGGTTGTCGGCCCTACACGCCGGCCGTCCTTTACACCAAAGAATATTCCGAGAATATTCCTGGTACTCATAACTGCTACAATCCGGAAGGACGCGGGTTAAGTCCCGATGAGGTCATTGGATTTTTTCAATTGGCCAAATCTTTCCAGCCGCACTATGGCCCTGGGGTTCACTCAACCTCTAACAGAAATGAGTACCAGGAATGAATTAAATAATTTTCCTGGGGAGTAAAGCTCGGCTGACGCATAAGGCTGACAACCTTACCGCCATCTTTGAGCCGATTGTCTAGAAAATGTGGGACCCTCAACGTCTCACAACCCTATGGGCCTTCAGGGCCTGGTACAGGGATAGCTTTACTTTTTTTATTTTACTCATTTCTGTTACAGGATGATTCGACCCCAGGGCCATAGTGCGGCTGGAAGGATTACGTCGATTGAAAAAAAAAATCCAACGACCTCATCGGGACTTGAACCCGCGATCTTCCGGCTTGTAGCATATACAAGATTTTATCCCTTATTGTCCATGTGTCACTCTACTATGACCGTGCTTGAGGACGGAGCCAAAAATTATAGTGTTGCACTGTTTTCAATATCAATACAATTACCCCTCAAATCATAATCAAGCTGACAGCGCTGTTAGTAGCAAGACATTTAAATACCATATTCACAGATGAAAGAAACTCATTATGAATATATCCCACGTCAGGTCATGCGGGATTTGTGGTAGACAATATAGCACACGGGAAGGTTTTCCCAGAGTCCTTGGATTTCCCCTGCCAATTCTCATTTCACAAATTTCTTCACACCGATTAACCATTCTACCACCGAAGCTATATAGTCCCAATACTGACAGCGTCGGGTCGTTGTTGCTAGCATAACGAACATGACCCAATAACTTTAGCGCCTGATAGCACAACAATAAATGGGACGATGAAAATTCAATTTAGTATCCAACATAATAAATTTTACCATCTTGTACTTTCCATTCTTGCTGAATGAAGATTTTTTACATTCAGCAAGCATAATTAACTCATCACCACGGCAGTAATTACAGGATCATGTAAAAAGAATGGAAAGTACAAGATTCAGAGGTCATTAGAATTAAAACTGAAGGGAAAGATACCTGTGGGATGACCCAGAACAAGAAGTTCATACAGGTACCGGAACACATGAAAACGAGAGGAAAGACCACGCAAGAAAAAAAAACACTGCGAGAAGAAAGAAGAGATAGGAGACATTTTGTTCCTCAACCCATATAAAACAGGAAATATTCTAGAAAACGTAAGAAATAATTAAAATGGATACTCGTGATTTATTAATGATATAAATAATTTATGTTCTAAGAATCTCCAGTTGCATACAGCTTTTGCCATTTCGCGTTGTCACCAACTCAGTGCCTGAGTGTCTTCAGCAGACTTTATTTCACAGTACGCTTTTGAGACTATCCGAAAGATCGCAAGTTTGGATGGTAAATTTTAGTAAAAATGTCATTATTAAAAATAATTAACAAAAAGAGGCCCCAAGGTGGTATTGTGATATTCCTAACAACACTGAAAAGGGGGAAGAGTTCCCTAAAATATGGACCAATGAAGATCTAGATGACAAGTATCACTTGAACCAACAAATGTAACATGAAGAGAATCAAAGTTATTATTAGTAGTAGTAGTAGTAGTATTATTATTGTTGTTGTTGAAACATATTTTATACGGAATTAATTAAACTATTATTAATTTTGTTATTAATATTATTATTGTTATTTTTATTATTACTATTATTATTGTATATTGCTCTATTTGAAACTCGAAACTGCTCTTCGCTGTCACATTGTGGCTTTGTCTGTGTGCGTTTATTTCTGTATCATTCATGCTCGCTTTGTAATTAATATGGACTATCATATTTTGTATACTTACTTACTCATGGAGCTGAGCCCTTCTTGAGGAGCCACCAATTCTGCAGCTACTCAAGAATTTCCCAGTATTTTATGAAACCCGAAGGTTCATTACCGTGTTCACAATCATATTTTGTATTCTGTTCCTTAATTATTTTTGTGTATTTCCAATTATTCGTGCTAACTGTGTAATTGGCCTCTGTGCTGTTAAGTCTGCACGCAAATAAATACGAACTGAATTGAACTGAATTAATATTATTATTATTATTATCATCTCTTGTCACAGGTTTATTTCCTGGTATTCCTTTTCTTGAACCAGTGATGCACCTCACCACTCAGGCTTCAAGCTTCACACTGTAGCACTTTCCGTAGTATGTGTGATGTTCCCAGGATGGCTGTTTTTTGCAGCGAATCTATGGAGTGCTTTCCAGGAATTAGTTCCAAATATTTTCTCAACCCCATCGTAACTGTACCCGTGGCTCCAATAATTACTGGTATCTTATTATTATTATTATTATTATTATCGTCCATAATGCAATTACTTGTATCTACACTGTGTTGTGTCTGTAATTGGCCTTACGGCTGTTGACTCGGCATATAAATAATAAAGAAATGAATAGAATTGAATTATTATATAGAATAACCAAAAGACGAACTTCACCATGGTCGTAACTAACCTCAGAATGTGAACAGAAGAATCTAACTATTCCTGCTGACAGACAGAGGGTGTGTGTTACAATGTCTAATAAGTTATGCAACATTTACTATACACTGTGACCTCCCAAACCCATGTTGAGAAGGGTACGAAATAGATTTAAATGAAAAGGACAACTGTTAGTGTGTAACACAGAAACTCCCGGGAAGTTATTTGAAACTGGAGCAGGTTAATACTTGGTCATGAGAGCATTATGGTCTCTTAAAATTGGTACAACAGCTGCCTGTTCTCAGAAATCAGGAAAACGTTCTTTTAATAAAATAAGAATTAACATGTAAAATATCTCGGAGCAGCAACTGTTAATACAACGGAGAACTCCAAGAGGCCTGATACACTTCGTTCGGCTCAGATGACTGATTACCAGCTTAACACTGGAGCTTGAAATATGTGGAACATTCAGAAATTCAGACTGAGTAATATCAGAAATATTATATTTTAGGGTCACACTGTGTGTGTGTGTGTGCGTGAGCGTGTGAAATGTTTTTATTTTATTCCGTTGCCACAATAGGTAGTATGGACACACCACACGTTCGTCACTGCTTACAACACGCTTCGGCTCATTAAACCATCATCAGGTATTTGACGCTATATACTTACATTCATTCATACAGACCCATTCTACACAAAACTACTAAATCGAGACAACCATACGTAAGAAAACTTTTCATATTAATGATTTAACAATTAATATTTAATCTTCCAGCCCATTGAGGGCCCCGGCCTCTTATTCGATTCCGTAATCATTTTTTCACAGGCGGTACCACTCCTTGGACGGGTGATCAGCCCGTCGCAAGGCCGCTGTCTACGTGCAAGACAACACAAAGACAGAATGAACGCATACACACACCAAACATCCATGCCTTGAGTGAGATTCGAACCCACGGTTCCAGCGTCTGAGTGAACGAAGACAGTTCATGCCTTAGACAGCGCGACTACTGTGACCGGCATATATATATATTACATATCACTAAAAAAAGGCAGTATTCCAACACATGAATAATGGCCAATGTAGGAGGAATACTAGCAGAAGAACACAGGTGAATGTAAAAAGTCAAAAACCTGATGATGGTTTAATGAGCCGAAACATGTTGCAAGAAACGAAGAACATGTGGTGTATCCATTCTCCCTACAGCGGTGACAGAATAAAATGAATTATGTCAGAATTATTCAGAACGTAAACATAAGAGTAAAGTCAATAAAAAGTCCGTCGAGTGTAACAATTTATAGGTCACTTCTTTATCACTTCTGCCTTACATGTGGCAGTACACAACACGCAGCACATAGGAAACATCTAACCATAAGCCACATATCCTCAAGCTGACATCTCCCATCTTCGGGACGAATTAACAAGGAGGAGCTTAACATTTTACTTCAAATGTTTTAAATTTTAAATATTTTAACATTGGCGTTTTAACTTGAGGGCAGTTTCGGATGAATGTGAGAATTGAACGTGCATTCAACAATCCTAACAAGTGTTGTGCTTTTACACGTCGACGTATTGTAGCAGCGTTCACGCTGCAAACATAACTGTGTACATCTTAAACAACGGCAGTGTTTTCATGCTTGTACTATGTGCCTCTGATGATGGTTTTATTAAACCGAAACATGTAAGGCAGAAGTGATAAAGAAGTGACCTATAAATTGTTACACTCGACGGACTTTTTATTGACTTTGTGATTGATAGTGTAACGGACCAAAAATGAAACAATTCAAAATAAGAGTAAAGAGTTACTCCTGCAGCAACTGTACCTCTGCAAGACGTGCTTCTGCTGCTAATGCAGTCTGTAAACTAGGCCTTTTTAAAACATATGCTTAAATTTAAATAACTTCAACTGATTCAGGTTTATTTTTTGCGTGTATCTTTTGTTCATGCGACTGTTTTATTGCTGTTTTCTTGTATTCGTGCTGATCCTATTGCTGGCCCTGGTTGTTTGGATTTCGGCATGTAAATAATTGAATGAACTCAATTACAATTTCTGGCGTGATCTGATATTTGCTGCTGTCACGAAGACATTGAAACCATTCTGCTAGACAATTTTAAATAATTCACGAATTCCGTTTTTATCATTAATGCACATAGATTTATCCCAGCGCCTTCTACGCACCTTCAGTGCTTGGAGCTTAGGCACAGAGCCAACGTATGTGTACATTTTATACTTTCGTAAAAATATTATAACAGAAGAGGGAAAATGTACAGTAATACAGAACTGTTACTGTACTTCTTTTGGCTTATTTTGGACTTCACCCATCATCCGGTATATAAAAGACAAAAAAACCACGACGTTTCGGAGACCCCTTAGAAAGAGCTAGTCTCAATCAGTGATCCAGTGATTGAGACTAGCTCTTTCTAAGGGGCCCAACTGAGTAGGTTTACCCTTCCCTATCCACCTGAAGACGGAGACAGATCCAGTCTCGAAAAACGTGTTTTTTTTGTCTTTTATATACCGGATGATGGGTGAAGTCCAAAATAAGCCAAAAGAAGTACAGTATACACCATCGTCAGAATCCTTTCAAGTCTAACCCAGAACTGTTACTGTTATTTTTGTTGCTACTATCTGTAAGGACCCGGGCCTCGCCCAGGTTAAGTTCGCGGTATCAATTTTCATTAGCCACAGTACACTCAAACCTTAATCTTACGTGAACATTCCGTCGGTGCCACATAGTAACGGCAAACGCGTCAGATTCCTGCAGAAATACAATCTGATATAGTATTAATAATAGCTGCAATAGCTTACCCTCGAAATTCTATATTAATTTTTATTACGCTTAGAGTAATTAAGTTTTAAGTATCTACATTTTTTATTCTTGCTAAGCGTCGGTTTTTAATAGCATATGAATATAAATACAGTTATTCCCACTTATGCATGTGACTGTACAAACTAACCAACCAAACCGTTAACAACATGTAACATTACAGAACACTAAGAGGCTATGTTTTCTTTTTCGGTCTCCCAAATAATCTCAAACACGTTACATTCTTTAGGAAATGCTCTTGGAAGTCTTTTTATTCAAGATACCAATAGATTTCCCATGAAACTATATATTAATTTATTTGTATTATGCTTATTTTTTTTCTTGGCACTACAGCCCCAGTGGGCCTAGGCCTACCTCCATGAACTTCTCCGTTCACTTCGTTTTTTTTTTCTAGATCTTACACATTCGGTAGGACTGCTTGGGCGGGTGATCAGCTCGCCGCAAGGCCTCTACCTGTATACAAACACAGAAAAACGCACACACACAAACTAAACATTCATGCCCTGAGTGGGATTCGAACCCACGATCCCGGTTTCCAAGCAAGCGAAGACAGTACATGCCTTAGACCGCTAGGCTACCGTGACCGGCGTATTATGCTAATAGTAACTTATATTTTAAGTGTCTATAATTTGTATTCGTACAGAGCTTCAGTTTCGTAAATACCAAGTGAATAAGAATAAAAATATGGTTGAAAGCACGATAACATAACCTCACAGTTTCATTGCCCGCAGTGTTATTACAGGGCAGTACGAGTATGTGTGCTATATATTTAACTGCTGCTTCTCAAGGGCAACACAAATACTACTGTAATTGCTTGCTTATATGTAAACTTTCTTAAGCGCAGTCCCTAAACAAACACGTGATTTTATTTATACCTGTATGTCTTTCCTCATTTAGAAGACGCTCTTAGCACGCTCAAGGCTCAATACAAACCTTGATAATGTCTCTAATTCAATGCGATATAATGTGACATATCTCTGCGGCCTTCAGAACAAAATTCTAAATTGGATTCCCGCAGCTGTAGGGGATTTCACACACATATATACAATATATATATATATATATATATTGTAACGTGTTTGCAATCCAGAAGAGTCACTGCTATGGAAACGCTAGAATAGACCGTTACAGAGGAGACAACAATTGCTCCATTGTAGTTCTAACAGAAGTCTCCATGGTTATAACAAAGGGTTCGTTGCCTAACAGCGGCCAAGGTTATAAAAGCCCAGTTTCGACGAGAAGTCTTCAGTCTTCATCGAGCCAGCTAAGAAGCCAGTCGTGATCGGGCCACCCTAGAAGACAGTCCAGTGTCGCCGAGTTATTGTAAGCAGTGGTTGTAACACTGCGAGTGCAAATGGAAATGGTTGTAAAGGGTGTGTCAATGAGCGAAAGAAATAAATTCGCTATATATCAGACGACGGCGTCAACTTATTTGTAGCGTGACACATCCGAACAC
>NW_019726229.1:2786280-2801006 GCF_002891405.2 Cryptotermes secundus
CATACCCTCAGTTTTCCAGCGTCAGTATGTATGTCTAGTTTCAGCTTTCTAGGTTCCTTGGTTTTGGAGTTGGAGCGCTAACAGACAAACCCATTCACATTCTCTTTTATTCTTACGACAAGTCCGGTATAGTGCTTACCTAATTAAGCACAAGGACAACTTTTAGGTTCACAGAATTACTGGGTTTTGGAAACCCAGTAACCCAGTAATTATTCACCATCGTCAGAAACCTTTAGAATCAACTTTTAGGTACTATAATATTTTAAAAGCACAAACTCAATATCATTAAAGATTGTATACATACAAACGAAATAAAAAAATCGAAATAAAAAACAGTCAGTAATCGATCGTGTCACATCAGTGAGCTACATTGCCGACAGATGACAAGTGAATCGTGAGACATTTGCCTGGAATAGGCGGGTTTCCTCCGAGTACTTTGGTTTCCCCTTGCCAATCTTCATTCCACCAAATTCTCCATCATCATAATCACATGGGGCAGGTAAAATAGGCCAATCAGTGGCCGCCGTGCCGAGTGGACTCAGTTGGACTCCATCCCCCACTAAGCGAAATAAAAAATAACTAAGGTGAACAAGGCCGCGCCATACCTCAAGCGGTTTGTCGCTGGCGGCGGCGGCCCGGGTTCGATCGCGGGTCTGGTCAAGTGGGATTTGTGGTGGACAAAGTGGTGCTGGGGCGGATTTTCTCCGAGTACTTCGGTTTCCCCTGCCAACCTTCATTCAATCAAATTCTCCATCATCATAATCACCAGGGGCAGGTACAATATGTCAATGAGTGGCCGCCGTGCCGAGTGGACCCAGTTGGACTCCGCTCCCCACTGAGCGAATTAAAAAGAAAAACAAAACAAAGGTGAACAAGGAAAGAACTGGTGGCTCCGGGGTTAAATCCACTCAATGACAACAGCAATTCAACTTAGAGAATAACGGCTTCATTTTATCACATAAACAAGAATAATATACCTCCCATCCTATTTTTCTTCCTTTTGCTTCATCATCTCATAATCTACCGCCGTGCTGCTACGGCATCTTCTTCAGCATGTATGTGATGCGGTTGCGTATAAGCAGAAAGGAGATTTGAAAAGTCGCTTATGCAATATCGGTCACCTGCAGATATGATTACTCTCATCAGAACCCAACTTGGGCATCTGGCGTTGGGTCACCGATCTGGAGACCACCCCCCCTTGTCGGAAGACAGACTACGGTCTCTGTACAGAACATTCCTAGCAAACGCGCTGTATCTGTGCAATTTTTATATAATTCTTTGTTATGTATGGTACGATGTAGGAAAAATTTCGCCACCCAAATACATTCAAACCCGTTATAATGCGACTTCCTTATGATTGAGAACAGGTAAATCAGAAAGTATTTGGAAGGAAGAAGTGGTGGCCTTATCGAGGTACTATACTGGAATCTGCCTGAAAACACAGGAAAGCCCAAAATGCAGTCAGGACAGCCGGTGTAGAGGCTGAGCTTCCAACAGGACACTTCCTGAATACAAGTCTACAGCGGTACCGCTACAACAACCTGTTCAGTGCTTTCCGTATTATATCTGCATCGTCAAATGTAATGGCTCCAACATAACCCACAGAAACGTAGGCCCCTATACAGCCTGCTTACCGCAACACAATTCGCTATTTTATTCTCATTCGAGAAATTATGTTAAGCCTAAGGCGGTTCCTATTTCGAACTTGAAGGAGTGACCATTATGAATTACCAATCTTGCATGCCTAGGCAATGGAAAAGTTTTAATTGTAAAACATGCAACAAAACATTATTTCATAATAACCGATAAGAGACGCGCAAGAAAATTTATCGGGGCTATGCTTGTAAGAATACATAGCTCTTTACCGATATGAAGGCTCTAAAGCATCCGGAACACTTCCAACTGTAAACGGAAGCTGTATCGTCTGGGAAACCAAATTATATCCGAGATTGTTTTCTTGATTACAATGACAGGGATGTTCTCACTGAAATTTAAAAAAAAAAAAAACTGGTAGATGGCAAACAAACAGCGGCAGACTTGTGGCGCTCCACGATACTTATTCAGAGTTTTAAATCACTCCAAATGTGCACATCACGTGCAAGAGGGTCGTGGACTTAAAACTCCGTGCATTCTCAGACACTTGCCCTACAGAGATAATGCTCTTCTCTCGGCGAAAATGTCTATGATACCCTATTGCAAGGCAGGGGGCACGCGGTAGCGTAGCTGGTTGAAGCATTACGCTAAAAGCCGTAAGGTCGCGGATTCGATTCCCGATGAGGTGCATTTTTTTTTCAATTAACCTAATCCTTCCAGCCGCACTATGGCCCTGGGGTCGACTCAGTATCTAACAGAAATGAGTACCAGAAATTTTCCTGGGGGTAAAGGACGGCCGGTGCATAAAGCTGACAACTTCACCATCATCTGTGAACGCACTGCCTAGAGAAAATTTGGGAGCCTCGACGTCTCACAACCCTATGGGCCTTCACGGCCTATTACATGGATAACTTTACCTTTTTTTTTTACCTTACCATTTCGAAAGGCAGCTGGACTGACAAGAGATGTGAGGTCACATGACCAGTCTCGACGACCTGATTGAGACTGAACGCATGATGCGTATTGCAGACACGTAATAAAACAGGCGCATGAAACAGTTACATCATAACACAAAGTGACACGGTGTTTCAAATGACCGTTGAGAGTCTATTTTTATGGATCTTAATTGCGGTAGCGTAGTTGGTTGAGGCACTACGCTACAAGCCGGAAGGTCGCGGATTAAAGTCCCGATGAGGTCACTGGGTTTTTTCAATTCACCTAATCCTTCCGGCCGCATTATGGCCCTGAGGTCGACTCAGCCTCCAACAGAAATGAGTACCAGGAATCTTCCTGGGGGGGTAAAGGGCGGTCGGAGCGTAAGGCTGCCAACTTTACCGCCATCTTTGAGCCGATTGTCTAGATAATGTGGGACCCTCAACGTCTCACAACCCTATGGGTCTTCACGGCCTGTTACAGAGATAGCTTTACTTTTTTACTTACTTTTAATTATTAATAACTTATAGCCTTGTTTTCCGTCTGTAATACAACAACATTAATTTAACAATATTAATTCACACTTAATTCACTAAATGTTCGCTAAATGTTTAAAATGTCACTAAAATTATTAAAATATATGTACATTCGGTGTTTATGCTACATGTTTCTGCCGCACAGGGCCATCTTCAGGGAAAACATTTTTTAAATGCGTATACTGTACTGTGCACTTTGCCAAATAGTATTCATTAAGGTAGGCCGTTGTTGTTATCATTAACATTTTTTATTTCCGATGCTGTTCGACGATTTTATAGGATGATTTTGTTCCTATATTGCGGCTGTTTCTATACCCCACTGGGTGTACCGCTCGCTTAGTTGCATCCAGTGTTGCAACAAAAAAGTTATTAGTATTTTTACCGTGTTATTAGGAACACTGACCCCCTCCACACGTGTAATCTGGCCCTTCAAATTACGGATCAACTCCACTGCCGCTTTCAGTAACTAAACACGCCATAACCTAAATAGATTTTATAATAAAACACAATGTAATAAATCAGGACAATGTACAAAAATTAGTATAAATGGTCTGAAATTAGCATTACATAAGTAAAATACTGTATAAGTGACAGTATACACAGGGTTTGGATTGGTAATCGGATTTATTGAACACTTACAGATCGCAACTACAAGTAACTATAGCGCTACTGATCATTCACACTCGGTAATTCACTACAGCACGTACTAAGACTTCTCAGTCTGTTGTGTCTTCACAAGTCGTTGCCTGGTGACGGGTCTACATGCCACAATATAATTTTAGTAACTATATCAATCAATGGCATACATTACGTCACAACCTCTAGTTTAGCAATAAGTTAATTATGGAGCAAGAATGCGAAGCATAACGGCAGGGATATAAGAAATGAAGGCATAGAGGAATGGCTACCTGAGCCATCACATCCCAGAGCTATGATGTACTGAATAGCCAGCTTCATATTTCGAGTTCCTTTATCCCTAGGGAACAGGCCGTTTCCATTCAAGCGGACAGGAAGATTTGCGGACAACAGAATCGTATCTGATGCACTGAAGACTGGCATGTTCCTACCGGAATCAAACCCCTGCCGTCCAGAAGAGAACGGCGTATACAATTTTCCAGTACTTAACTGTTCAGACCATACCTTCTGCTTAAAATAATTAAACAAATTTTTTCTCCTATCCGAAACCTGATTCTAATGTTCAATATCATATCAAGGTAAAATTTATATGAATTTCTGATTCATAACGAACCCCGCTATGCAGCCCTTCTATCTAGAATCTCCCCGCCATTTATGACACCCAAATGTTAATTACCCCGTTTAAAAAGGGCCGTCACTAACCCCTATATTAGGCAAATAAATCTACCTCAACTATTTTTATGTATTGTTCTCTTCCTTTCGGCCTTTATGATAGACTTGCATGATGTCTCATGTGTTCTACATACCTGATTCATCTCATCCTCCTTCATTTCATCATCTTATAATAATATTTTGAGAATAGTACAACTTACAAAACTCTTCACTGTGGAGTTTTCATCAGCCTCCTGTTATTCCCTCCCTCTTAGGCATCTTCTGATAAGGTCTACGTCTCACTAAATTTTCAACTCCTTTAATACTAATGTGCATTTTGTAAAACATGATACATCATGCTGTAAGAAACACGAGAGCCAGGAGCTCGCCTTCATCACGCGAAGAACCTTGTGACGTGTTTGTGATCGACGTTCAAAATCATATCGATCGCTACCCACACGCACGTGTTGAGGAACCGGATGACTGGGGCACGACAGAAGGATGTGGGCGGCGTCTGCAAGCGACAATGTACAGTGTAGAACCCATGTGCATAATTTATTCCGCTATATTTATTCTTGGTTTACTTAACAACGCTTTCAGCTGATAATATTTTATTTTATAGGTTATGCACCTTATGATATGTATATTCGAGGTGTGTTAACGAAGTAATGAAATTAATTTTGTACAAAATCATATATTCAATTATTCGACTAAATCAATATTTTCCCCTTCAAAACAGTATCCCTCTGATGCAACACAGTTGACACAGCGAATTCTCTACGCTTCAGAGCAGGTTTGCAAGTCAGTTTCTGCAAGGGTCTTGATGACGTCAGTTACAACCTTCTGAACGCCGTCAAATGTTTGAAAATGATAGCCCTTGACTCTCAGTTTTAATTCTGGAAACAAGTAAAAATCAAGAGGAGAGAAATCTGTAGAATAAAATGCCTATGCACTTTTTCGCCATAATTTCACGAATTGACAACGTTCTGTGTGTGTGTGTGGGGGGGGGGGCGTTGTTGTTGTTGTTGTTGTGAAGTTCCAAGGACCCAATCGTCTGCAATTTCCATTCGAAATCGCATCGCCCTCTTCCTCAGACGGTCCAGGGCTTCAAGATAGCATTTCTGATTGACTGTGACACCATGTGGTAGGAATTCTTTATGAACTACCCAGTGAGAATCGAAAAAAAATTATGACCATTTTTTTACTTTTTATTTCCTCATGCGTGGTTTATTCTGTCTTGGAGACTGTGGCGTGCGCCATTCCTCACGGAGCCTCTTGGTTTCAGGGTCGTATTCCAAAAAACAACTTCCTTCATTATTAGTTTCGAGCCGTTCGAGGATTTCTGCTGACACTTCTTTTCAGTGCGCCTTTTGATTCTTGTTTAAATGTTTTGGAACCATCTCAGCACACAATTTTCTCATGTTAAAATCTCGCGTAACGATTTGGTGGACCGAACATTCTATTAAGATCAAGTTCATCGACGATCATTCGAAATGCCAAACGGCGATGTTGAGGAATGAAAGTCCTCACACGGTCGATGTTTGTGCTTGCTCTCGCAGATCGCGGTTCATCCTCCACTGTTTCTCGCCCGTTACAGAGTCTCCGTGTACATGATAGACAGTCACTACCAAACACTGTCTGAGTCTTTCCTAGGTATCGGTAGCTCCCTGCCCCAGCTTGGCACAAATCTTGATTGCCTAACGTTGCTCCAGGTTATCCCTCTCCATTTTTGTGACGCTGTAACAAAACACACGTCTACACGAACCACAACAGAAGCAAATGCATTCACGTCAGCAAGTTCAAAATTGGACTGAAGGTACAGGAGGGATGTAGCTATCATCTCGTAGCGGCCGCGGCGCAACAGTGCCCTCAGTTCTCGCACTACATAATTAATCTCATTACTCTGTTAACACACAATGTGTGTATCATAGTGTTCACGGATAGCACAACTGAATAATCAATTATAAAGGCCTAATTCGCCGGTCACGGTAGCCGAGCGGTCTAAGGCATGTAATGTCTTCGCTCGCTTGGAAACCGGGATCGTGGGTTCGAATCCCACTCAGGGCATGGATATTTAGTTTGTGTGTGCGTTTTTCTGTGTTTGTGTACACGTAGAGGCCTTGCGACGAGCTGATCACCCGCCCAAGGAGTCCTACCGAATGTGTAAGATCTAGAAAAACCGAAGGGAACGGAGAAGTTCATGGAGGTAGGCCTAGGCCCACTGGGGCTGTAGTGCCAAGAAAAAAAAAGGCCTAATTCAAGCAACTATCCACACATTTATAGAGACTTTCCGAATACGAAGCAGGAATGCTAACCAGATTACTGTGACGTCCAGTGATTTCGTATGGCTGTCAATACAACAATCTCCAAATAAATGAACCCATATTACTGTGTTTATTATTCTGTTTCGATCCAGCTTCATTCTCAGCGGGCAGTATTCATGAAGCATCTATCACTGGATTGTGTCCTAATATGAATCTACATATTTGTTTTTTCCGTTGGCGCTATGACCCCAATTTGGCCTTGGCCTACCTCCATGAACATCTCCGTTTCACTTCGGTTTACTAGATCTTAAGACATTCGGCAGGACTCCTTGGGTGGGTGATCAGCTCGTCGCAAGGCCTCTGCCTGTACACAAACACAGAGAAACGCGCGCGCGCGCGCGCACACACACACACACACACACACACACACACTAAACATCCATTCCCAGAATGGGATTCGAACCCGCGATCCCGGATTCCGAGAGAGCGAAGACAGTGCACGCCTTAGACAGCTCGGCCACCGTGACCGGCAGATCTACATTAGTATAATAACTGTATTAATATAAATTTCATTAACTTCTTTTGTATTCGTCTCGTCGTGTTACTAAATTGATGTTGTAATGCTGGTCTTAAGGGCTAAAACGTTAAAACGTTGGTATTTATATATTTATCCAAATGTTAAAATTAGCTGTTAACTAATTATCAGTTAAATTATATTGTGAATTACGTTCTAAGTAAAGTGAATATCCGTGGTGATTTGCCATAGAGTAGAGGGTGTAGTTGGGTGCTTTGTACCATGGGAATCGACGTTGTTTTTAGTCCGCTACATACCTTACAATAGATTAAAGCTGTGCTAATACATTCCGGCTGTGAGTAATGCATATAATCATATAGTATTGTCACGGACCATGTTTCGCTTTCTGACGCATTTCTTAAAAAATGTAAGGTACCAATACGTTTCCCTGTGTCCGTCCGTCTGTCCGAAAGTAACAATGCTCGTACTGCTTGACCAACTTGGACATAACTTGAAAAGTTGCCGGCATTGCGGACATACATTAAAATTCGGATTTTTATCTAGAAAAGAGAAGTGAATGCAAAAGATTAGTCGGAAAACCTGAGTGCAGAATGCCACACGAAACATAAACAGCGAAGAAAAGACTATACTGAAATGAAGTTTGAAACAGTGAGAAAAATTGTTACAGAGTTATTTATTTATTCTGCGATCATTCGAAACGCGTAAATACCTGCGTGGGAAGAATGCAGTTTTAAATGCACACAGAAAAACCGTGCTTCACTCACTCACTCACTCATGGAGCTGAACCCTTCTTGAGAAGTCGCCAATCATGCAACTACTCAAGAATTTCCCATCATTCCACTGAACCCGAAGATCCATCACCGTGTTCACAAGAGCCCTCCACTGGTCCCTATCCTGAGCCAGATCACTCCAATCCACATCATCCCATCCTATCTGAGATCCATTTTAATACTGTTCGCCCACTACGTCTTGGTCTTCCCAGTGGTCTCTTTCCTTCTGGCGTTCCCACCAATATCCTATATGCATTCCTCTTCTACCCCATTCGTGCTACATGTCCCGCCCATTTCATCCTCCTTGACTTAATCATTCTAATTATACTTGGAGAAGAGTACAAGTTATGAAGCTCCTCATTATGCAATTTTCTCCAACCTCCCGTCACTTCATCTCTCTTCGGTCCAAATATTTTCCTCAAAACACTGTTCTCAAACACCATCAGTCTATGTCCCTCCCTTAATGTCAGAGACCTTGTTTTGCACCATACAGAACCAAAGGCAAAATTATAGTTTTGTATCTTCTAAGTTTTATGCTTCGATACTTAACTACACTATTTCTTACGGGAAAGAACTGTGTTATAATTTAAGAAAGATCTGACTTAGGAACGGGTCTTTGGAACACAACCCGTTCGTAGAAAAAACATAAAAGGAAACTTTCTGTTCTTCCGCGTGTTTCTTTGGTGTTTTGCTGAAGGAATGACGGAGCCAATACAGGTGTCCAGCCAAACTCATCTTTACAAATAAATACGGAATAAAACGGGCGTGGTGGCGAGGGAGTGATGCATGACAGTGATGGAGTCTGGAGAAGGGAAGGGCAGAAGACAAGTTGGAGATGGAGTGGTAACAGTATATATATATATGTTTGATGAACGGTTTAAAAAAAGAACAGCTTGAAAGTACGAACATGAGAGAATGAGAAGACGAGGAGAGACTCTCTCTTGCTTTCTCTTTTGCGCAGTTCTATTTTTGTCCGCGGTCAATGCAGCTACTATGGGAACCGAGCACATGCTCACAAAATACGACGCCGAGTTTATAAATAGTTGCGTGGTGCCTGCGATCAATAGGGAACTGGATGGCCTTCACCAAGCCCAACAGTAAGACCCTGAATTTTATTAACAACACAATTTATTTCTGAACACACACACAAGGCAGAAAAAATATTGAACAATGTTTATTACGCCATTCAGAAAATACACCGCCCACCATAAAAACTTGACCCAACCACACTTCCTATTCCACGACCTTGATGCGCTGGTTTGAGACTGTTCATTCGTCATCTCAAACAGCGCTGTGCTCACCATTTCACTCCTGTACTGCAACATCCTGTTAGAGCGGATCAGCACTTGAAAGCTTCACCTCTACAAGAAATCACATGGCCAGCAAATCCTTTCATTTCGAATATGGACATAAAAACATGATTCGGCTATTATCTGAGACATGGTCATTAACCGGACCTCGATCACTATTTACAAACCCAGTGTCAGTAAACGGGTACTACTTGAAATAAGTCACTACGTACAATATGTGTGCCAGTACACGGTTACTGTTTCATACCCGGCCACTACTGACATCTATGCCACTACCAAACTACTCTTTCCACGCCCCAGCCACTACTGACAATATCTGTGCTAATACCCGACCACTGTGGACATCGATGCCAGTACCAAACTACTTTTTCCACGCCCCGGCCACTACTGACAATATCTGTGCTAGTACCCGACCACTGTTTCATACATGAACATTAATCTGTGCCAGTAACCGGCTGTTTCATACGCGGCCACTACTGACAATATCTGTGCTAGTACCCGACCACTGTTTCATACATGAACATTCATCTGTGCCAGCAACTGGCTGTTTCATACGCGGCCACTACTGACAATATCTGTGTTAGCATCTGGCTACTGTTTCATACAGTACCCAACTACTCATTCCACGCCCCGGCCACTACTGACAATATCGGTGCTAGTACCCGACCACTGTTTCATACATGAACATTAATCTGTGCCAGTAACCGGCTGTTTCATATGCGACCACTACTGACAATATCTGTGCTAGAATCTGGCTACTGTTTCATACAGTACATACTCTTTCCACGCAACGGCCACTAACATTTGTGGTAGTACCTTCCTATTTCTTTCAAGTATTGTGCTAGTAGCCCGCCACTACTCACAATTTCTGTACTAGTAGCTGTCTACTGTCTGAAATTTGGCCACTACTTCCAGGTCCTGTGCTAGAACCCGACTCCTACTTCCAATTTGCATGCCAATGCCCAATTTACTGTTTCAAACCCGGTCAATATTTACAAGGTCGATGTCTGTGTCCGAGTGAAGACAAAGCTATCCCTGCGCTTCATTAAATAAACACTATGCCGTGAAGACGTACGAGAGAAAGTATAGATCCACCATTTTTACCTCGGCACTAGATGAAGATGAATGGCCAGCTTCAAGCCCCGTCAGTTTTATCCCCTAGGAAACAGTCCATGTTACCCACTGGACTGGAGGCTCGGTGGACCCCGGAGCCCGTGCTGGACGTTATGAAGAGAAAAATGTGTTTCCAATTGTTCGGACTTCCAGCCTGTAGCCAAGTCGTTATACCGACTGAGATATCCCGGCTCGTACCCGTGTATTATAACAAATGCACGCGCTTTTACCTGATGCTAATTGCAAAGAATATTTTAAGGAGGAAAGCAGTGCTAGGAGTTATGGTAATCAAATAATCAGACTGATTATGTAAGAAAATTACAAGGTCAATTTCCACTAGTGACTGTGATCACCTTCAAAGTACTTCCTTCCGACTTATACCCGCATTCCAACGCCTCTGATGGTGGAAACTTTCCTAGAAAACATTTCCCGAAAGTCCGTTCAGTAGTGTCGTGATAAGGCTCTGGAGTTGTAGGGTGATTTACGAGGGGACCCATTCAGAGACTTTTCGTTTCCTGAACGTTCTAAGAGTCACACAGACCCAAATCATGCGAGTACCTCGAACGAAAACAATGACATTAGATTTTTGGCCATAAATCGCTTTAAAATAATGTATGGCAAAGGGCACTGTCGCCATGAACATTCCATTTCACCAGCCACAGATCTGGTTCCTTTCGAAGAATGTGTTTCCGTAAACATACAAGTTGGAAGTAAAATACTTTTTTTTTTTTGCTAGTGGGGTTGGACTAAGTCCCTTGTACCAAAACAATTGGTTAATTAAGAGAGAAAAAAATGAATGGATAATTTTTTATCCTTAGCACTACAGCCCCAGTGAGCCCAGGCCTACCTCCATGAACTTCTCCGTTCACTTCGGTTTTTCTAGATCTCAGACATACGGTAAGAGTCCTTGGGCGGGTGATCACTCGTCGCAAGGCCTCTACCTGTACACAAACACAGAAAAACGCACACAAACATCCATGCCCTGAGTGGGATTCGAACCCACGATCCCGGCTTCCGAGCGAGCGAAGACAGTGCATGCCTTAGACCGCTCGGCTACCGTGACCGGCAATGGATAATTTACCTCATAAAAATACACATGGACATGTTTTGAGCTACAAAAATAAAGGATCGGAATCCCAACGACTATTTTACACAAAACTGATTTACTGTGCAGTCACGTGATCCAACACGAGACAGCTGACCACTACTGCGAGCTACTGCGCAAAAACATCAGTTCGAATATTTGTCAGATATACAACAGCATAGTTTAAAATGCACGCTTTCTGCGTTAAAACCAACGTTTCTTCAAACAAGCTCGACGTACTGGCATAGAATTGAGGCCAAACACTGACAAAATGTGTGTATAAAGGAGAAATGATTCGCGGGCGAAAGAAAAAGGAAGGGAGAAAAATTGTCAATGCGTATTAAAGGTATAGTTGTCCCTGTGTTCAATTCATTAGGCACTACGCCATGAAGGCATATGGAGAAGTGAATGTACATATCGACGCATTCTTGAACTCGGTACTAGTTGAAGGTGGTCAGCGTCATGCCCCGGCCTTCCTACCACCGCGAAAAGAGCCCTCGGCACCCACTGGATAGGACGCTGGGTGGGCCCCACAAAGCTGAACGACGTGGTGAGCAGAAAAATCTTGCTCATATCGGAACTCGAACACCGACCCCTCGGCCATGCAGCCCGTACCTACTTCGCTATCCTGGTTCCTGTCAATATAATGTCATGTATCTGGGGTTAACGTCATTAATAAGACGGGTTTTGGATTTGACGGCCGAATTTACTGGACCTTTATACAATTGGTTACAACAGTTCACAAATCATTGTCACACTTGTCTTCTTCCGGCTGGACACTCCACAGGAACTATTCCGACTTCCAACTGAACTCCGTTGTACTCTCTCAATTCTGATATCGTTCTCATTCTCATTCTGATTTGAGTCAGAGCCAGAGTCAGAGTTACTTTACGATTGGTGGTTTACCGCCAATCACTTCGTCTTGGCCACAACCCCTTCAGACTTACGACCAGTAATTTTATTTCGCAATTGAACACTTGAGGTTATAGTCCTTATGTAACATCCTCTCCGACGAGAGGATGGGTCTGTCGTTTACAACTGATGCTGGCCCTCGCCAGCACAGTCATTCTCAGCTCCGCGGGACTCGTGACCACATTTTACTGTCTCAGATTCCAGACTTTTTCAACCTGGAGAGCTAGGTCTCCGTATTTATACACCCCAGGAACACGGTAGCTCGGTGATACCCCCAGGAACTGGGTTCCAATTTTGTCTCCACCTACGACTCGCAGGGCTACGATGAGGGTATCAGAGTCTAAAGTCACATTGCGACTGACGGTCAGTCAGTAAGTCTTGATGTCGAGCCCCAGATACGGCCTTGTTTTTAGTGGGACGTCTTCTCTGACGAGAGGACGGGTCTGTCATTTGTACACGCTGCTAGCTTTTACCAGCGCAGTCTTTCTCGGGTCTGAGTCCCTTGGTACTCGCAACCATGTTTGCTCTAGTGGTCAGAGTACCTAGCTACAGATCCAGAGGTCCGGGTTCGATTCACGGCGGTACCAGATTTTCTGTTAAGTAGTGGATCTGGAACGGGGTCCACTGAGCCTCGTGAGGATAACTGACGAGCTATTTCAAGGAAATAACGGCTCCGATCTAGAAAACCAAAATTAGCAGCCGTGGGGATTCGTTGCGCTGACCACGCGACACCTTCTATCCGCTAACGTTGGCACTAACTTCGCCGACAAGTGGCGGTAACTCGGTCGGTATAGCTCGTTTGCGGACTACAGGACACGGAGTTTGTTTGTGAGTAAGTTTCATCTGCGTGTACCTCACTGAAACACTGTGATCGGCATTCCATTCCCCATACATTAATTAATTAACCACAGGAACAACTTTTTTCAACGGATCTTCCAGCCCATTCAGGGCCCTGACCTCTTATTCAGTCCCGTAATCATTTTTTACAGAAGCTATGAGTCCTTGGGTGAGTGGTCAGCTCGTCGCGAGGTCTCTACCTAAACACAGGACAACACAAACACAGAATAAATGCATACACACACCAAATATCCATGCCTTAAGTGGGATTGAAACCCACGATCCCAGCGTCCGAGCGATCGAAGGCAGTTCATGCCTTAGACCGCGCGACTACTGTGACCAGCCACATGGACAACTTTACAAATATAAACAAACAAGACAAACTCCATGATTTTAGTCCGCAAGCGAACTATACCGTCCGAGCAACCGCCGCTTGTCGGCGAAGTTTAGTTTTGGACACTACAGTGAGGAACACATTCCCAACTCCAGTATCCTTAAAACAGCATGAAGATGTTCTTTAAGAGAAATGAAATACAATTCGGTACAGACTGCTCAAAACTTGTACAAGTCAATTCCAAAAAGGATTGTGGCTGTATTGGAGGCAAAGGGTAGTCCAGTACAATGTTATTAAAGAAATGTGCCTAGTGTCTGTAGTGCTTCCATTATTTTGGCCAACACCATGTATGTTCGTGCGTGCGCGTGTGAATTCAGTGAGTGTCAGGCCCGTACATACGCGTGTAGCAGTTAATGTATCTATTTCGAAGTACACGTATATATGTAAATGTGTACTTAAATATTCTTTCATAACTGCATTTAAATCTGTCTTGTTGGAAAATTACTTTGTTGGTAATGGCTTCAGCTATTAATTTCTAACGTCGCTGTACCCTTCAACGATTTAAATTCGTTGATGACGGCGACTCACGATCCGAGAACCATCTGACCGCGAGTGTGCTCGTACTGATTAGAGCGTCATTTCACAGTAATTCAAAACACATAAGAGGAAATAAGAAGGCTAAGCACTTCGCAAATCCTCGTTCTGTTATACATTAGTTTTTTTGTTTTCATGTTGTTTCAACACATTCGCCCGTTTCGGTACATATAAAAAGACAAAGTTGTCCCTGTGCTTAATTAATTAAGCAACACGCCATGTGATGCTCTTGACCTTGGCACTAGTTGGAGGCGAGTGGCCAGCTTCATGCTCCAGCCGCTTTATATCCGGGACAGAGCTTCCGGTGCTCACTGTAAGAGGCTGTGTGGGCCCCAGAGCCGATCTGGACCCTGCAGAGAAGAGTAACGCCTTTTTCCCCTGCGCGGAAATCGAACACCGGCCGTCCAGCCCGTAACCCGTCGCAATACCGACTGAGCTATCCCGGCTCCTCTCCCGCTTCGGTACGAGTAGAACTATTAAATATGTATAATAGATTTTCTGAAAATTCACCATTGTGACTGCTACGATTCTTCGTGGAATGTAACTTGCAATGATATCTGTGGGATTTTTTATTCTAAACCAATGCAATGACCACCGAAAACTCAAAAAAAAAAAAAAAAAAAA
>NW_019726229.1:2801022-2835648 GCF_002891405.2 Cryptotermes secundus
AAAATCTCAATTTATCTTCATAGCCTTCCCGCATTTCTTTCATATCCCTTTCCGAATGCTTTTGTCAGTCCTCTCGTCAATCCTTCCCCCGCTTTCACTCTGCCTCTGTCCTTAGAATTAAAATAATTTGGGGACATACAGCTCAAAGCATAAGAATATCTATCAGTCGTGCTACAGTATTACGTTATTTCAACACTGTCCCTGAAGTCAGCATCTTCTACGAGCGCGAGAAAACGCGCATATTTCCACTATCCCTGCCTGCAAGATTACCACTCTGTATGACAACTGTAAGTAAGACTTTAACATTTCTCCATGATTTCCTAGCGATAGTAAATCAAAATGTTACTCTAAAGCAGAATTCAAAACGCTACAATGGAAATTCAGATCGAATGCGATAAAGACGCTGCTCAACTCCTCTTTTCCAGTTTTGATGAAGTGCACTTATTCACTTCTCGGCGCTTCATCCGCTCTCCAACGTACCTTCACCAAAATGAAGCGACGTCACTGCCAGGGAACTATCAAAGCCGGAAAATAGCCCCCCTCCCCAAGAAAAAATTAAATGTACTGTCTCTCGCTACACAACTTCCAAATTTCTTCCTATCTGTTTCAGAGAGAAAACATGTAACCATGTTGGATTTTAGGCTTTCACGGCGGTGACTATGAAGAAAGCAGTCTTCTGGGATTTGGCACCGTGTATATGTGGTGTTAACCGACGTTCCTCCGAAACGTAACCATGTTATCGAACGAAGAGTCGACGAACTCTGACGATTGAGACAATCTGTCAGGCACAAAGACTGACGACGTCCTCAGCGCAAACATACAGGGTATTATGTAATCACTAATCAGTGTATTCTCGAAACGGTTACAGTTACAAGCATGAAACAACTTGAAAACTACACGGAAAATCATAAAGTTTATCTGTAAGTGTTCGATACGATCTCCATTAGTTACGCTGCAAACGTCAACGCGACATTCGAATTCCTCCCACGTGCACCGCAACTGACCCATCGACCTGTGACTTGTGAATTCGCTCTCCAATGGACTGCGGCATCGGAGGTTGGTATACCCGGTTTCCCACGCATTCCCGTTGGTATAAGTCGCAAAGGAGTAAAGTCCGGAGATCTAGGAGGCCAAAGAATGGTTCCCGCTCGTCCTGTCACAAGCAACATTGTGCCTTTCGCATTTGAGACGCCATTTTCCTTTGATACTGATCAGAGCGCCACTCACGGCTGATACGTTCCAATTAATGTTTGTAACGGCAACTTAATGAGTTTCTTTGCTATTTTCAAGTTGTTTCATGTTCGCATCTGTAACCGTTTGGAAAATATATTAATTTTTTGCCACTCAAATAATTTATAATAGCCCTGTGTATCAAACTCAATTTATACATGTTACAGTAAACTAGTACTCGTTAGCAAGAACTAGGAATTACTGCACCTGCGGGAAAAATCCCGAATGTAATTTTGAAGACCTAGTGTTTACTGTCCTTTTCAGTATGAACTAGTTCTTGTCATATCTTCCGGCAGTTAGAACTGTTTCTGACCGTTTATAAATATTTATATCTCGTCAACAGCAGGCAGTCCTTGAATAACCAAACATATATGAGCATTTATTCAGTTACAATGTTTGTGACCGGTTCTAAACCCTTATATCTAGCCAACACTGCGCAGCCCTTCGAACATGCAAGGAGTATGAGTATTTATTGACGTAATGTATGTGTAAGTGATGTAACTGAGACTGGAGATGTGAGGGCTGTTACCGAAGAAGTTCTGCATTATCTGCTTGCCGACGTGACAGATTTAAATGAATCAGATCATCTCACTGTTAGTCGTGATAGTTGTGACAGCCTTCAGAATGAAACATGCAGAAACATGGTGATACTATAATTGCAGTGGCAAACTTGATGTCAGTGTGCCAAATTTGGAATACTAAGAAGAAAAGAAGAAATGTGGTTAGTTTTTAAGCCCATTTTGCATGCTCAGCTCAAGAGTCGTTGTCAAGATTTGATCTACATGCAGATTCAGTCTGACAAAAAGTAAATCTACCTCATTCAAACCGCACAGTTTTGCATATTAAACGTGCAGAAGATGTGTTATCACCTAACCAATGTGTTTCTAACGTTAGGCGCGGGATGTATTTATTTTACCAGAGTTTATGCCTACACATCCAGAGGTACCGGGTTCGATTCCCGGCGTTACCAGATTTTCTGAGAAGTAGTGGGTCTAGAACGGGGTCCAGTCAACCTCATGAGGATAACTGAGGAGCTATTTCAAGTAAACAGCGGTTCCTGTCTAGAAAACCGAGATTAACGACCGTGGGAATCCGTTGTGCTGACCACGTGACACCCTCTATCCGCAAAAGTTGGCACTAACTTCGTCGAAAAGCGGTGGTCGCTCGGTCGGTATAATTCGCTTGCAGACTACAGGCCACGGAGTTTGTTTCGTGCCACAATAACTCATGCAAGAATATATAAACAGAGATGAAGTCGAGGTCTTTATCGCATTTCATTTTTGTCTTCGGGTATTATTTTCTATGGGATGGTTTTAGTGAGTAGAACTTTTTTCAACATTTTGAAAAGTTAAAACTGACGGGAAAATAATAATTACGATTATTATTATTCTGATTCAGAAAACTTGCGCCAAGTACCCCGTACTACCAGACTAAGAGAAGCAAAATTGAATAGTGTACCCCCTACAAAGCGCTCTATCTTCTGGGATACAGCGCAGTGTAACCCGTTGAAATCATCCAAACAAGAAATCAGCGTCAAGCTGGTAGCATACAGATCTCTGACTGCTACCTGATTCATGCCGTACCTTGCTTGGCGTATTCTTCGACCCTGAAGATGGAGCCGACCTTACTTTCAACGGACTACACGGCCCTATATCACACAAGCTAGAACTCTTCAAAACCACCGCTGTGAGAACCTCAGATCCTACACAGCGCTATATCCCAGAAGACAGAACTCTTCAAAACCACCGCTGTGAGAACCCCAGATCCTACATAGCGCTATATGCCAGAAGACAGAACTCTACATAACCACCACTGTGAGAACCCCAGATCCTACACAGCGCTATATCCCGCTATATAGCGCTGTGAGAACTTCAAATCCTACACCTTATTTGCAGTTTATTAAGCTTATCTACAGTCAGTTTAAAAACGGCATTTCATCAAAATACAATATGTACTGGGTAAAACAAGTGAATTCCTACTTCAGCAGAATGGTAATGCACAAGATGGAATTACAATGGAAAGTGAAAAGTCAGTTTATGCCGTTATGCAAAGTATGCTTTATACTCGATCAATATTGTTAAATATTAAAATCATCGATTAACGTTACGCAAGGATCTCTCATATCGAATTTAACTAAAATCTGAAAAACAGTTTACAGCATATGACAAAGTTATGACCCTGCGCAAAAGAGGCTTTATAGTCGGTAAATAGACTGGAACTCAAAATGGATGACTAATGTTATGCATAGATCTCAGATAAAGTTGTCCGTTCTTAACTAATTAAGCAATACGCCATGAAGACGCATGGGCGTGCCGATGTACAGATCGACGATTTCTTAACCTCGACACTAGTTGGAGGTAAATGGTAAGCTTCACGCCCCAGCTGCTTTATCCCCAGGGAAAGAGCTCCGTTACCCACTAGACCGGAGGCTGGGTGAGCCCCAGAGCCGCTCTGGACAACGTGGAGAAGAGAAAATTCTTGACTCTACTGGGACTCGAACTCAGACCCCTCGGTCGTCCAGTCCGTAACCAGTTGCTATACCAACTGAGCTATTCCGGCCCTAAAGATCTCACACAGTGAATTTAACAAAAATATCGACTGTTTACGATACATATAAAAGTTAATTTATCACTTTACGTAAAGCAGACTTTGTTATGGACCAATGCATCTGAAACTGGATTAACGCAGTAAATTTTAATTGAAGTCTTCAACGTAGAATTTTTTTGAGAATCTGTCAAAAGGTTTAGGATCTGATGCTACGTCACAGACGGACAAACGTGTCCTCCACATGAGGGGTTCCTCTATTTACTTTGCAAAGAACGCCTATGCACAATAATCATGGAACATTTCTTCTAATAAAAAATGAGCAAGAACTACTTCTTACAGAGAAAGATCTCGTATTAGGTCTCAAAATCCTACTCGGGTTCATTTTTTTGCCAACAGTAGCAGTAACTTTTACTTCGTACTGGGGAATACAAGTTACTTTATACTGTGTTTAGGATTTTCTAGCTTTTGGTAGCAAGAGCTGATGCTAACGGATTTCGTGTCTTTACTCACACACACACACACACACACACACACACACACACATATATATATATATATGCTGACTTCCAATTCCTGTCTGCTGAATGTAACTTCAAATTAACATTCAGTTCATAATGGACCTCTATTAATTTGTCATGAAGTCTTATTACACGAACAGAATAGAGCCCAGACAACCTTAAAATACGAAACCTGTTTGTGAATGCAGTCTGTATTCAAAGAAAAAAAAAGAATAAACACAAGAAACTACATAACGTCGCTATGCAATGTTAAATACAGAATGTCCGGATGAAACGTACAGTCAAAGATCATGGAATGGAACATTTCACGTCTGACCAGATCTCCCACTCCTCCATATCCATATCAAAACATGTTCTATGCAATGTGCTAAACGCCTGTTCCAGACGGATATTGAACAGACTGATTGCTAGGGGCAGGACGTCTCTCTGAAGAAAACTTCTCGTGGTCATTATCCCTTCTGTTTGTTTTAATTTTCATTTCATCTTCTATGAGAGGTATAAACTTCTTCACATAATTAATTCCAAAGCTATTTCTACATTTCTCATTGCTCGGCACAATTTATCATTAGGAGCGCTGCCATGCCTTCCCAGGTCTAGAACTCCATAGGTGCTGCTTCTAAAATTATTGTTGCCACACAGAGCACATTAATCTTACAGGGCAGTCCAGCTGTAAAACTATTTGTTCATGACTGGCATTATATAAGATAATACTGTCACGTGTCCGAGGTTCCGTGACTAATAATAACGGGTTCTGGTCTGCATGATTGGATTTATTGAAACCTTACACAATGAACTCGTACTTACAAGCAACAGAGCGCTATCGCTGATTTACACAATTCACAGCTCACCGTTACACTCGCACTAGGAATCTCAATCTTCACTATTCGTACCCTGGTAACGGAATTAAAACAGTCACACTGTGACTAAACTTTCTAATCACACACGAAGTCTTCAGAGGCTGACTTCTAGTTTTTCAACTACTAATTTCCCGTGGCTAACTCCTACCGACAACTCCGTTCTAGTACTCCGACTGTTGCACTCCTTGTACTCTTCTGTACTCCTACAGCTCTCATTGCCGTTCTACGACTCAATGTTCACCTGCAATTCCTCGTTATATAGCCCCAGATTGGACCTAACGGAAAACAGGTGTCACGTGTCAGAAAGCGTGTTCATAGGCCCCTTACCCAGCACTGGGCATGGTGCGGACAACATATACAAAACGCCTTTCATTCTCGTCGCGTATCGTTGTACGTATTACCTAGCACCGGGATGTCCACCAAAACTCTATCTACGGGGAAAGTGTTTATCAAGCAGTTTCCTAGCAGTGGGTCCATGTCACAATACAGTTTAACCATCCCACTGAACATTTCCAGCAGATGCACTCTTGCTTCGTACTCGTGAGCTACTGGGTTCAAATGTCGGCTCGAAGAACGGCTATGGCGACTGAGGTTTTTCATGATTTACTCTAATTTTTCCAAGACTACGCCAAGTTAGTAACTTATAGCAGGCTACGGCTGCTTCCATTCACATAATTTAAAATTAATTATTCATTAATCATACTTCATTCGACGCTATATAATCTAAGCGACTAGAAGTGCCGTTAAATAAAAGAGCAATATGTAGATACAAATCCAGTAGCTGAAACTAGAACATTTACTTCTTGGTTGCTGGCTTGTGTTTTCTGCTTCTGTAAACCAAAGATACTCATAATGCAGAATACTGCATCCATATGTCATATTACCTGGTTCTTCTGCTTATTAAAACTCCCTGCCAAAACCTGTGCCAATTGTCCCCCTCTATATTTAACAACTCCTAGACCTGCAGTCCTACCATTCGTTTCCTGCTGTTTATCTTGTTCGGTATCATCTCCCCACCCCGGAAGAAATTCAGCTCTCTCTCTCTCTCTCTCTCTACAGAAACTGTCACACTGAATCAAATTTAATGTACGTACAAATCCTAAATTAGGTTTCCTTTTTCCTACAGGCTTATACTTCAAATCTGTGTTCCTAGATGATGATGTGACCCGTGTATTCCGGCAGAAGTTCACCGACGTTTCGGAGGGGTCGAAGAGTAAGACAAGCTCGCAACCGCCTTCGAACTACGTCTTGCTGGTTGCTTGTTTGGCTCACTCTTTGATACCGAAAGAGGTGGCAGTACGTTCCACCGAAACGTCGGTGAACTACCGAAGCAAAAAGCAACGGTTCCCTGAAGTAAGCAGCCTACTCTTCGCTGTGATTATCTACCGCGCTCCTTTAAACCGTAAGTGTATGTAAAAATGTAAGTTTATCCCTGTAACAGGGCATGGAGGCCCATAGGGTTGTGAGATGCTGAGGCTCCCACATTTTCTAGACAATCAGCTCATAGATGGCGATAAGGTTGTCAGCCTTGCGTGCCGACCGCCCTTTACGCCCCCACTCCAGGAATATTCCTGGTATTCATTTCTGTTAGAGGATGAGTCGACCCCAGGGCCATAGTGCGGCATGAAAGATTAGGTAAACTGGGAAAAAAAATAAATAAAAATCCACTTCTTCTGGATTCGAACCCGCGACCTTCAGGCTTGTAGCATAGTACATCAACCAACTACGCTATCGCGTATGTATGTACCGGCATATAATTAACTAATCAGCATAATGCTAAAGGGATATGTAAGGAAATATTCTCGAAAAATAAACACTCATTATTGAGAGCTGAATTATTCGAATCTTTCAAACATGGGAGTCTGATAATTACTCCCTTGTTCGTTTCATTGCGATTGATAAACAAGAGGAGAAACAAGTACTGCGAAAGGAAGGACAGTTATTCTCGAAATACGCGCAACAGAGTAGACGTCTTGATCAATACTGACATGAAAGGCCTCTTGTTTCCTTCGATCTGTGTCTTGGACTCATGCAAATGTTTTCACTGATGTGATACCTTATAAATCATAATAGGATGTGTTCTGACGTAGGAAAAAATAAATGCACAAATTAAATATATACCAAGAGCGCTGAGGAAACAGCTTTTACATGAACATAGAGTCGAACTCAAGAGGAACTGTTACAA
This sequence comes from Cryptotermes secundus, assembly GCF_002891405.2. Classification (NCBI taxonomy): domain Eukaryota; kingdom Metazoa; phylum Arthropoda; class Insecta; order Blattodea; family Kalotermitidae; genus Cryptotermes; species Cryptotermes secundus. The sequence goes on from NW_019726229.1 coordinate 2,808,360, forward strand.
GAAATGCGACATATGAGTTTAGTTATACACAAGACTACTCTGAACAGGAAAAGCACGAAAGTAAAATCGATGTTTAAAATAGGAGACTTCTTGGAAGATATTATGTAATATTCTCAGCAAATGGTGAAGGTCTCTTTTACGTGCCATGCGGTATAATGAAGTTCGGAATAATTTTTATGTATTACTAACCTTCAAGCCAATCACAGTGGCCGCGTGGTCTAAGGCATGAACCACCTTCGCCCGCTCGAACGCTGGAATCGTGGGTTCGAATCTTACTCAAGGCATGGATGTCTGTATGCGTGTATTCTCTGTTTGTGTTGTTCTGTATGTAGGTAGCGGCCTTGCGACGAGCTGATCCCCCGTCCAAGGAGTCCTAACGACTGTGTATAGATTAAGAAACTGAAGAAGGGGCCAGGGTCCATAAGGGCTGTACAGTCATAGATAGATAGATAGACTAACCTTCAAGAACGAGTATCAGCTTTGGTAGAGAACAGAAGTTACGGCAAAACAAAAACACACTGTCACATAGTTTTACACCGTATTCCGGAAACATTTTGTTGTGCGTTTAATTGCAACTTTCACCCAATTTCCTGAAATGGGAAGGCATAAAAAAATGTGTCAAACGTCCCTACTTCGAATCTTCTAGTAATCCGAATGGTACTACGTAACGCTCAACGACGATCACGCTGACAGCAACTTCAAGTAACGTTGTTTTAACACAGGCAAGCACGATTTAGGCGACAAAACTGTAGTCAGATAACGTCCATCACAAAAAAAAACAACATGGTGGTAACTTGAAATACATGATGATACTGTAAACCGTAATATATGAAAACTGGTAACATTAAATTATCAATTACAAGTATATAAGCACAACCGTCGTACATGTCTACAAGTTCCTTGTACAGAAGAGTATGGGCAAGTTATAAAACTAACGCCGTTTGCCTTCCGAATATTAAAAATAAAAAGGAAAGCTGGTTGGAACTGTGTCTTGAATTCCGCAAATAAAATTCCTGACAAATCTATATTTACAACGTTCAGTTTATGTCACAATAACTACACGACTATAACAACACATTGCTAATAAAACCCAACGAAAGGTATTATATGAAACATTCAAGATTTGAAATATTCTAAATAATAATAACATATTATTATTATGCTGTTTGTCCTTAATTGTGATTACCAATATCTACACTGTGCTGTGTCTGTAATTGGCCTTGTACTGTTGACTCGGCACATAAATAATAAAGAATTGAAATGAATTATTTGGACTAGCTGGTGGTTATGTAAAGTCGCTTCGCAATTATGTAACCAACAGGCAATCTCAGGTTGTTTCTGGAACTCTTTCCTCGCCTTTTGAAGTACCCTCCGGTGATCCTCTAGGATCTGTACGGGGTCGTTGCTTACGTGACGCAAGCATACTTTACTGATAAAATCATTTACCGTCCCATTAAAGTCCCTAAGAACTGCAATCTACTACATTATGACAATGTTTCTAGACGAGGTTGGTACACCGCTGACTATAAATCATCTTTTGTTTTATTGCCTGACACTTAAAAATCTGTATAACTTCCTTGTTACTGAACTTTCGCAGATCGTTCTATACACTTGGGAAATTCGTTGCACTAAAAGTACCTCTGGATGCAGTGGGTTGGCAATGGTACACCCTGGATTCAATGAGACCTAAAACCCGACATTCTGCTTGCCAATATAACCAAGGACTGTCTTGCAATACCACTCCGAACTCCCTCGCGAAAGTGTAACTTTCCGTTATTCCATCTTCCGGCGATGATTGACTCAGCATCATATTATACGGATACAACAGGACATCACGACATATTTTCCACGCAGTGCTGGCTGTGGCTCCGATCTGTTGTCCAAAACGTCTCAGACTGTCCCTTGCATTTCTTATTTTTGTATCTACTGCTGTACAGACAACTTCTGCCCTTGTGAATATATGCGGTTTATAAATCCGTTTGATAGCGCCTCTCGAAGGTGCAACACGAAAACGAAACTCTCGTCGACATTCTCTCCACAGCAACACAAGAATAGCCACACAAGGAAAAGTTTTTGATAAGACACACCTCCGATCCGTCGTTTACGACGCCATTCTGCTACTCAGTTCAGGGTTGCCAATGACGAGCAGATCTCCCTAGTCCGAAGAGCGATCTGTGAAGGCTGTATAGATTTGTGTTTAAAAACAAATTGGTTATACAAACCTTGGAGTGGCAGATGATCAGAAAACACTAAATGTTGTGCCCTTCTCAAGGAAAACTAACACACTTACCTATATCTACGAGTATAAACTTGACAATCCTGTATAACCCGTACTAACCCTATCGAAGACCTACAAGTATTTCTGGATTATAAACTTCGATTCCATAACTATATACTGTATCGGTCTATTAAGTTGTTTGGTCTAGTTCGCAGCGTAACATTCTCCTTCTCACCCTTGCACTGCATATTTATTATGTTTTACCCTAGTTGGACATATATTTGAATACGCCTCTGTTGTTTGGAATTTTATTACCTCTACTGATGCCAACAAACTGGAATGAATCCAGCAGAAGTTCATAACGCTTCTTTTAATCGTTTATTTTCCCATGTACATTATAGTGATGCTTATGCTTTAGAGTACTCAAAACTGCATACCCTTCGAAAGTGGAGGAGGCAGCTATCATCTTGATGCACTGTTCCTTATTCACGTTTACAATTCTGTTCTTTCCTTTGGGAAGCTTTAAGCCGTCGAGCTCCTGCTCAGTGTATCAGAGACTTTCCCATGTCTATGTCTGCTTTTCATGAAATACTCGTCTCTCGGCTAAATGCGCTTCAACTGCTACTGTTGTCTGTAGTGATGCCGAAGTATTTCGAACCAAAATGTTTCTCTTAATATTTCGTAACGGTATTTCTTAGTTATTAAAATTACAAACCGTATTAAATTGTAATTATTTTGTATTTTTTCTCACTGTGCAAAGTTTGGCGTGATTGCACCAACGGAAATGTTATTATTGTCTAAAACATGCAAACTGCCTTTTACTTGTGTTTCTTTTGTCTCGTTCTTTCGCTCTTATTTTATAATTGGCCTTTGGGGTGTTGAGTTAGTTCGTCAATAATCCAATAATTGAACTGAGGACGGAATCGAATTTTAACACCATCACAATGGAAAATGCATTTGAAATTAAGCAGACGGAGGATGAGCTACGGCATGCTATTCTAATTTTCGTGTTCCTACTACAGGGCACCCACTGCAGCATGGATACTTCGTGTACCTTTACGTCATTTCCCCCATTTTAGCTGTTGCCTTGTCTGCTTCACACCTGAGTATTTTGGCGTACGGGGGTGTTAGTGTGATATTGGGTTTCGCACGCCGGCTTCCAGAATTAAGAATATAATTTTTCGGCTTATCACACCTAAGGCATACGAACTACACTTCCTTCGTGGGAAGCTATTTTATATACGAGTATATATAAACAGAGATACCATGTATGCGACATGTTTTCTCTGGAGACAAAACAAACCGGGGACAGAAGTGACCAGAAGACGAGGAAGAAGACGTAAGAAGATGCTGGATGACCTTGGGGACAGAAGAGGATATTCTCATTTGAAGGAGAAAGCTTGAGATTGCATTAAGTGGAGGAACTGTTTTGGAAGAGACTGTGGACCTGTCGTCTGACAGATTACTGATGAATGAATATATATAATCAAAACCGTCATCATCATCGTCACCTTTCATCACTGTCTTCATTAACATAATACTACCATGTAAGATTTGAGGCTTTCACGGCGGTGACTATGAAGAAAGCAGTCTTATGGGATTTGGCACCGTGTATATGTGGTTTTAACCGACGTTCCTCAGGAACGTCACCGCCGTGATTACACAATAAATCTTTGTTTTAAATTTTTTTTGCTACTTCTTCAGCAGCCCTATATTTTATCGGTTAGTCAAGAAATTTCAATCAATATATCCGTCTGTTAACTACGTCCGGGCGTCATATCATGACGCCTGCACGATACGGTCCTAACATAATTTGCTGGTTCCAGGGTAGAGTGACTTGATTATTCTGACTTGTTTCAACCGGTTCCGGTATATGTTTGTACCAGTTGTTCCTTTACATATTTATTCTTATCTATTTTGAGATAGTGAAATGAGACTGCGTGCAGAACTTATCATGACGTGTTTCACGCGCTCACAAACCTGCAGAGCTCCTATTAACATCACTCTGTCCGTACGTCTACCAGCGCGCAAAGAGGGAAGGGGGGAAAAAACCAACCTCGCAAACAGATTAACCGACTTTTATGAAATACCATATTGTGGAGTTTTGCTAACATTTTTCGGCACATGCCCACTGTTGACAATATCGCAAAAAATGCGAACACTTTTACATGACGACTTGTGCTTATCTTGAACATAGCTCGTTAAATACTGGTAGGAATAAAAATGTTTTCGAAAGAAAGTTCTAAAGAAAAAAATAAATATTTTATGCCCAACACTTCACTAAGTCTTAATATTTTCGAGATAGGGCCGTGACGCTAGGCTCACATGTCCTAACTTGTATATTCAACAATTAACAATGGTCCTCCGAACACACGCAAAGACCACCGAACAACCAACAATGGCTCCCGAAACACACGCAAAAATTACAGAACACTGATTCTAGACAAATAATAAATGAAGCTTCCACCCACTTCGACCTGTAGGTCTGCACTTTTATATATATACGTACATAAAATTCCTTCTACCGAAGATTTTTCGTGGTTAACCTGTCTCTCCAGACAAAATCCGGGACAGTATATAATTAGGCCAGGACAACTTCCTTCCAAATCCTTTCCAATTCATCATTCGCCTATTATCATATCCACATATTTTATATAGTGTTCATAATAAAAAGGTGTGCTTAAATAGCCCACGGAAAGAAAACAGGTAGTGGAACGAGAGTAAGACTGTCAGCCTTGGCAGCTGTCAGTGAACGCATGGAGTGTCCACATCGATGGAGGAATCTCATCCCCAGAACGGCTCTAAGGCCAATCCAATAATTTTCTGCAGGTGAAGTCGACCACTCTGCCTCCTAGTCAGATTACGTAGTGTTGTCGCCTCAGCTCTGCCGTTCCAGGCGATATTATGCAGCAGAATGGGGAAAAGGCCTCTACTTGCGGTTTGACGTGACTTTTCTCGCATGCTAGTTAGAGGAAAATCAAAGCGGCCTCCGTAGTCTAGAGGTAACGTTCCCACCTCATGACTCGTAGTACGCGGGTTCAAATACCCGGCGGAGGTCGTCGAATTTTTAAGGGCGGAAAAATTCAGGGAACAAGTCCTCCGGGAGGGACTTTAAGCTGTGTGTCCCGTGTCGTAACTTTACGGCACGTAAAAGAACCTCATATCCCCAAAGGGGATCACTGAGCCAAATTCCAGGACGTTTCCCGCCCAACAATAGCCTCTAAGGCCTCTGATAGATGGGGGAAGCATTATAGACACCGCTAAGCAAGCGGTCGAACTCGCTTACTCGGCGGGACTAATGGTACGCACCATTTATTGGTAGGGTAAAGAGACTGGTAGAATATCATAGAGGGAAGCAGAATAGATCAAACTGGTCGCGGTGCATTGGGAAACCCACTCTCTCTAAATAACTAACTAACTAACTAGAGGAAAATCAAATACATATGACATCTGAATGCCTACTTATTCAATCATTAACACAAGATTTAGTGTGAATTAATGTCAACTATAGTCTTCAAACTGGATTTTTGCCCTATTACAAACAAAAAAAATCCGTGGCTTGAGTCCGCAAGCGAACTATACCGACCGAGCGACCGCCGCTTGTCGGCGAAGTTAGTGCCAACTTTAGAGGATAGAGGGTGTCACGTAGTCAGCGCAACAAATCCCCACGGCCGTTAATGTCGGTTTTATAGACCGTAGCCGTTTTACCTTCAAACAACTCAATTATCGTCAAGAGGCTGAGTAGAACTTGTTCCATACCCACTACTTTTCAGAAAATCTAGTAGCGCCGGGAATCGAACCTGGGACCTCTGAATCTGCAGCCAGGAACTCTGACCACTACACCACAGAGTCGGTCGGTTTCTTGCCCTGTTACAGAGGCAAAGGGTCCAAACTGTGTGAGGCAAATACCGGAAGTGTAGTATTGTTCAAATGAACTCATCTGTTACATGACAACACGCTCATTCGCCAATGAAGCTTTCAGAAATTAATTTTTACAGGTAACGAATGATGAACATTTAAAAATAAACCACAGAAATATCTTAATAAATTGAATAAAATTAAGAAAATAAATACGTATTCAACTGTTCAAGTCACGGAGGAACTCAATTCCACCGCAATGCACGTAACGCTCACACAATCCAATTTTCGCCGGGTCAATCTTTGATAAATTTCAACATCACAACCACAGACTACTTATGGATAACGACGTCCGTCATTTTTTTGTTTTCTATTTTGATTCAATCTTACTTCTGTCTTTTCCTTTTCGTTTTCTTTCCTTTCGAACTTCAGCTGCTGTATGAAGACCATATTTTGTGTTTTGCATCTTCGCTCCTTTCGTTTCATTGGCCCGGATCTTTCAGGAACTGAGAAAATATTTCTAATGACACCCGAAATCCATTAACACCTCAGACAGTCATTGGGCTAGCTCATTCACGGCACACTAACGATGTTTTCACCTGTCTCTCCAGATGCTGCATTTCCAACAAATTTCCTTTCTTATGTAGTTACAATTTTATGAATCTTGTCTGAAACTGTTGACAAGCCAATTTCATCCACTTTGATAACGAAGCTCTGAGGATTTTGTATTTTTTGGAACTCGGTCAAATTTTAAAAGAAACTGTTGCCTTAAACTCCGCTGAATCCCATCACTCTACCAGGACTTGGCTGTTGCAGAGATCTGAAAGTGAGATAGTTTCTTCAAAAAACTGATACGCCCTATTCTTTAGCGACATTTTGGCAGCATGTTGTTTCTTTCTGTAAATTCATAGCATAATTCTCCTTTTCTTTGCACAGTTACTCAATAAAACTTCTTCACCTTTGTGAAGTTCTCCTGTGTCTACTTCGCACGTCTCCGTGATACTCGGTGTATTACTGCCTAACAACGTAACATCATTAACAACTTCAAGACGTCCTCGAAGCGTAAGTTCATCAAATCCGCGTTCCATAACTATTCTTCTTTCGAAAAAGTTTCTTCAAATTTCTTTTTCACGAGTTCCAGCTTTCCCAGAATGCTTATCTTCGCAGTCGAGTTCCTCTTTTATACTCTGAAAAAAAGATCATTTACTGAAATGTGTGGGTTATTTGTAATATCTGAGCCAGTGACACGGTACAAGAGTTACAGAATCGCCCTATCACATCAATAAAAATTCCAAATTACTCGCAGACGGTAGCGTAGTTGGTTGAGGCACAATGCTACAAGCCGGAAGGTCGCGGGTTCAATTGACCTAATCCTTCCAGCCCCAATATGGCCCTGGGGTCGACTAAGCCTCTTAACATAAATGAGTACCAGGAATAATCTTGGAATGTTCTTGGGGGTAAAGGGCGGCCGGCGCGTAGGACTGACAACCTTACCGCCATCTATGAGCCGATTGTCTAGAAAAGGTTGGAACTTCAACATCTCACAACCCTATGGGCCTTAACGACCTGTTACAGGGATAGCTTTACTTTACTTTATTTTACTTTTACTCTTGCCATTGTTCTAACTAATAATTTCTTAAAAACGTAACTTGTTCCAGTTCGTTTCCGTGAGTTGTATTTACCCTAGCCTCCGAGTTTAAGTGTACATGTATTTCCAACAACAATTAACACTTTACTGCAATAAAGAATGTGCCCAGACGTGACTTCAAACGGAAAATTAACTGGAGAGAGTACTTCGCACGTTGACTGTTTTACTTGGTCATTTAATGAGTTGCCAGTATTGATATTATACAGCATCGATTACAGGACGATGAATGAATCTGGGCAGCTGGTTGAAGAATTAGTGAAAGAAAAAAGGTTATCAATAAACTATGAAGTGAGTTCGTGAGGACTGCCTCACAGGACAGTGTGGATATTCTGCCCCCTATTGACCTAAGACGCTATATGGGGACGTGCTTTGATACAGACATGATCGATAAAACTAACCATAGAGATTAACCTATAAAGAGTAAGGAATCCTGATGATGAGGACAGTGATGGTCTCTGAAACGTCGGTCATCTTTGACCAGCTGACATGACTAACAGCCCGAGAATATTTCATTAACTTTCGTCGCCGTGAAAGTTTCGAATCCTTAATAACTTATTCTGTTTCTCAGTACGTTACAGCTCGTCATGCCTGCAAACAACACAGTTAAAACACTACGCGTTGAAAACCACGTCAATTCAAGAAAATATTACAGTTACTTCTTGGCATAAAAATAAATCAACAGCAAATCACAAAGCAAATTGCTTCAATCAGAAAAAGCTTCAGCCTTGAATCAGGTAAGTGCCCGAGTCGAATTTCGGCGGGGAACCGACTATCCTCGGGTTTCTTTGACGCTCCATGTAAATTCCGGTTCCCTAAATTAGGCCATGGACACTCCTTTGCGCATCCTTTCGAATTCATTATTCATTTTTTAGAAAATCAGCATTTTGGGGGGGGGGGACCACTTAAAGAGCCCTTATTTTTGGAACCAGACTGTCCATATTCAAAGAGTACCGGCCAGTGACTGATAAACTTTTAAATACCAAACACGAATAAAACCCGTCCTATCGTTCAGGCCATAACGAGAAAATCGACAATTCGCATCTGGGCCGCTAGAGGATGTGCCGTTATCTTCTTGAAGATGCCACCACGGCTCTATTTAAGGAGATGATTTCCGTAGACTACTGAAATGTAATCAAAATCATAAGAGCCATGTCGCTAAACTTGCAATTTTTGGGTTCGTGAGGGAGCATAAAAGGCTCATATTTTCGAAACTAGAATGTTCATATTCACAGGGTTCCGAACTGGCCTGGTCTGGTCTGGTCATTGTATGCTGGCATTCGCCAGCACAGTCGTTTATCGTTTGGGGCCCCATGATCATAATTGTTGGGCACCGAATTATCATGAACTCTTTATATATCGAAAATGAATAAAATCCTTCCAAAAGTCCAGACACTTGCAAGGCGCATATACATACACAACATAGGCCTACACAGACAGACTGCATTCCAAAAATCAGTTTCTTGTATTCATATGTGCTGTCAGAGTCCGCCAGTCTCCAGAATAGGCCTACTACCTACATGGGAAAGTATAACTTTATACAGGGTGATTCATATAGAACCGGCCCGACGAAATGAGGTGTAATATAAAATATACCATACAGATATTAAAGTACTTTACACATGTCTTATCTTGGATTGTGTGCCGTGATCAGAGCAGGTGCTGAAAGTGTCCGCCGTTTTCAAGTAGGCACTATAAACACTCGCTGCTCAACAGTGAACTCCATGACTGTCGCCTGCCCACTGCAGACACGTTTCGGCATTGTCCTTGACCTTGCAGCATAAGGGCTGCCACTTGCCGGATCATGCGCACACCATTCGACTCAGCACGGCCCACGGATTATTATGTCGTAATTGTGAGCGGTTATATGCATTACTGTGGAAAGCAAATGGAAAAACTACCAAACTCTTTCCAAAATCAGAGATACCATGTATGCGAGAGAGGGGCGGATACAAGTGACCAGAAGACGAGGAAAAAGACGTAAGAAGATGCTGGATGACCTTGGGGACAGAAGAGGATATTTTTATTTGAAGGAGAAAGCTCTGCATCGCATTAAGTGGAGGAACTGTTTTGGAAGAGACTGTGGACCTGACAGATTACTGATGAATGAATGAATATGCATTACCTGCGGAATTATTAGCAAATTCATCGGGCCGGTGCTATACGATTCATCCTGTAGTATTTTGATCATACTAGACCGGCTACGTAAGAAGAAAGTGCAAAAAGACGGGCAGATGAGCACAGTAACAGTAACAGAGCAGAAAATCTGTATATGTTATGTGAACAGAGACAAGCACCTTTCAAGGTAAATACTTGTACCTTTGTACTCGTAAACGCCTTCCATGTGTCCCAAAGGTAGGTTCCTATGATAACGGATGGGGGGAACGGAGATTCATCTCTTTGCAGTTTTAACATCGGCACCCGATAGAGGTGAATGGTCGGCTTCACGCCTAGGCAGCTTTACCCCCGCGGAAAGACCCCCCCCCCCTTCTTTACTGAATATGTGGTTAGGAGAGCCGCTGGGCCGTTCTGGACGCCGTGAAGAACAGAGAATATCTTGCCGTCCTGGGAATCGAAACCCATTTCTGCATCTCGGTACCGAATGATGTACCTCGGACCTTCTAATAAGCATGCTTACACAATTATCTGCGGAGTAATGAACGGGTTTGTGGCTTAATTCAAGTCGCAAAATGAACGTGGCAGTGTAACTGTTGGGACATCTGCTTGGTATTCGGTAAATTCTGGATTGAACGTTTGCCTTCGATTCCTGGATAGTATATACACCTTAAAACAGACCATGACCGTTTCTCTGTACATCCCTCCCGCCATTTTAAATTCGGATCATCCTAACACATGTCATCGTGTAACGTGTGGAGTTACGTATCAAAGCTGAATTAAATATACAAAACAAGCAAATGAAATACGTCCATATCATTAGACGACTTTTAGGTGTACTCTAGCAAGACAGGGCAGAACAAAACATGACGCGATATAAAAATATCAGATACTGGTGACGACGCCAAGGCATGCAGGGACGTGATATTTGCACGGGGCTTGACTAAAAGCTGTGCCACAACGTTTCTCATCAATGTCATGTTTCTCAACCGGTGTGTAGCAACCACATTTTGAATTTAAACACCCCAATCACATTCCACTAAGTGCAGCGAACTTTTTCAGCCCTGTTTTATCGTCCCATCGGCCTGAACCGCTGCTTCTTTTTAAGCTGCTGCTGACTGCAATTTTTCATACTTCATAGTATTTGTTAGGCATTGTGCCTTTTTCAGAATAGTAATTTTAATTTTATTCTGTTACGCCTGTCACTTATTACTCGTTCCTAGAATGTTAATCTGTTAAATGTGTCTATGAACTGCAATGTGTATTCAAATTAGGCTCTACAAAGAAATGAAAAGCATGACGAATTATGAAGAATCATATCAATAAATTTCATGCGTGCATCACACACACTCACACACACAAAACCCTAAAACAACGTGACTTTTGCCGTGTGATTTCTCATTACTTTAGCGTGGTCACGCTGACAGACACCGAAATTAGGTCAAATTACACGAAATAAAAATTTTAGGCTTTTAATTTAATTTCCCTGGGCCACTAACTGCTCCACGACTTGATATCTGCAGTGGCAGAAGAGGAATTTCAACCGTGTACACATTTCTATTATTTATTTATTCAAGAGGAGCTCCAGTGCAAGATTAGGAAGCTGAATAAGATGCATTAAGACCCAACGAACATCCTTGCGTAATATCGAGAACCCTCGTATTGGTGAAGCACTGCTTTGCATATTGCATTGCCACAAAAACGTAAAAGACGAAATGTGATGCATGCAGTAATGAATATGAAAATCTGTAAAACGAACTACTCCCATAAATCACAGACATATTCCAGGATCTGTAAAATTTGCCCCCTTTCATTTTTATGCAGTACAAAAACTGTCTTTCTTATCTTCTATACAATGTGTTCCGCAAGCAAACAGAACTTGCAACACACTGTCCTAGAATGACGACAAATTACTCCGCAGAGCAGCAAAATCACTGAAGAACATTTGGGAATGCTGTACAAGGACAACCCCCACGTATGTAGATAGCAGCGAACATAGTGACTCCTCATTCGAGGACAGCTAACAACCTTAGGTTACTTTGAAATGTCAGAAAATTGTCGAATAAGGCCTTATATCGTACAGACTAGTCTACAGCCTCTTCAGTTATACGCATCAGATCCTAGCACGCTAATTGGGCCGTATTACTGAGCAATGAGAAAGCCAGTGATGTCACTCACTAAAGACGGGAACAAACATGACACAGGTCCTTCATGCATCTCACCTTCAGTGTAATTGGCGAGACCGAATGATAACGTCTCTCCTTACACATCACAATACTTCGAAGGGATAGTAATGACACGAAATTATTAATTTTCTTGGTTAATTATTCACGTTGGGCACAGTGAAGTATATGCTGACAATTTCAAAAGGTAGCTGAAGTGTAATTTTGGAATCCAGCCAAGTCGAAGTGCATACGGCTTCCGGGATGTTAATGTTAAAATTCACATAAAAGTAACTAATTAAGTACAATTCACGGTTTCTGTTTAATTAACTTTAATTACTCACAGTTTCTCTACAATTACAATTAAAAATGACACCTCTTACCTGTCGGTCACTTCTAAAGTATACCACGTATTCTGAACATTCACACATTTGGTCAATTTCAGTGAAATAATATGCTGGTTTAAGTTCAGTTACTTGAAATAAATTTTAGTAACACGTTAATTTAGCGCAAATTTAAATCTTCAAACTTCGAAATTTAATCTATAATTTAGAAATTCGGAGTGTATAACAAACACGTCTGCACAATTCCTGAGTTCGACACGAAGTTTTTCCTTTATAATAATCTAATTGACCAACGCGTAATAAGCATATCCGTTCGGTTCACGTAGGGTAGAGGGCGAAAATACCGCCACACGGATAACGCCATACATTTTAACGGTAAGTAACTGTGAAAATGCGCAACAGAGTTCGTTGGCGTTTGCTGAGTAGAACTGTGGCAGTATACTGAGACAGTTCTCGAAGGTTTCGAGGTGACAATGATAGTCAGTGGACATGCTATGTGTGTCACTTGCTGTCTCCATTTTTGAATGTCTGGATATTCGCGCTGTCGTAGGATAACTGTCTCGATGTCACATTACTCACCTGATGCTATTAACGCTTGTACATTACTGGATACTGCGATTATCGTTCTCACTGGTATCAGAAAGCTTATTCGTCTGATTTCTTTAACTTCTGTCCCGTGATGACATCGCAGTTTGTATAATACAACCACTGTCAATTAAGCTAATAACACCACAAGTTTTATTTTGCGTTTCAACTTTTAATTGAAAATAAAACAAAGGTGTTCTCTATTAGTAACATTAACTCACTTGAGGGAACTTAATCACTCTTACATACTAATATCCTCCTAGGTAGGCTCAATTTCATCGCTCTTTTCATATCATTCTTTAGCCGTCTTCTTGACTTATTCTTTCAGAATTTAGATTTGAAAACCTGACAATTATTTTCAGATCATGGAGAAAACATGCAGAGGTGTCAGGGTACAACGATCTACAAAAACTTCGAAACTTGCCATGTCTCCTGTAGAAGTATTTAACTGCTGCATTCAGAATGCAAGTTACACGTCGAAGGACACTTCATAATTAGCCGAAACTTGAATGAAGACTACCGCCCAAGTGTCAGCACTGGATTCAAAACTTTGGGTATTTACCTGTTTAGTCCAGATGTCCTATCAGAAACGGCCTTTGTAGCCAGCTCTTTCAGAGCGTCCGTAACACTGCATCGTCAACGGGAACCATCAAACACCACCCGGATTCACAGTCACAAAATGTCTAAAATCCCTAAAAAGACGCCAGTCGCTTGCTCGACGTCAATAGGTCACTATGTCCGCGAGATCGCTTTACGGGTAAGTCACGAAAAAAGACTAAAACCATACATGAAAGAATTAATGACCAAAACTGAGAAAGGAAAACAAGACATATTGTATGGACTGTGGAGATCACTAGTTCGAGTCTCATAGGAATGACGCCTGGATTCAGAGCGTGTGATCTGAGTGTTATTTTAAATAGTGATTTTTAATAAACAGGGATGCATTCGCTTTTCTGAATTTCTGTTTAATTTTACACATTTTTCGATCAATTTCCTTTTGAAAGAATTCTTAAAATTTGGAAACTATGCATTTTGACTTTTAATAAGAGTGTTACTGTGCTATCATACGTGTATTGTGTTGTTGATACTTACATTCCTTACACATATTTTACTTTTTATAAGTTTTATTTGAATAAAACAGCTTTCGACATGACTGGCGTCTGTACGGCAAGAACACCATCTTTCTTTCTCTTAAATTAGCGGTTCCTTTACGAATAACAATCAAGATTTTAAAAACCTTTGTAATTATCGGAAATTGTGAGTTTTTTTTTGTCACAATTCCAGAGCTGTCATTAAGTAANTGACGAGAAGTATTTCGGTTTGGAGAGTAAACTTCAAAATTCTAAGTTCATATAATCGCGATACATTACTCGTAAATAACTTGAAATTTCAAACGAAGCATCTACATCTCAATTATTCTTATTCATATCTCATTTGTAGACATTTTAACGCAAATTCCACACATGAAAGCGTCTGAACCTTGCAGGCGTGGCGATTCGTAACCTCGCTCAGAAAGACTAATTACTGGTAGTTAACGTTACAGTTCCAGTCACTCTGGCCCAAAGAAAATATTATAGTATTTCGCAAAATCACCGTATTACATATTTCCAATAAAGTTTAATTAGCATCGAAGTGTAGAAGTCATGTATGTCCATAAATAAGTATAAATACAAGTTTAACAATCAAATTAATTAATTATAAGTGCCTGGACCGATCGGCGTAGAACAAAGTCAGGTTAGTACATCTAATAAGTATGCAAAAACAAGGACTCACCAGAACCCGAGCTGTCGTTGGCCTGGCTCGACATGTTGGATCTTCATATAGCCGATGAAGTCACATTGGAGCTACCATCGCCTCCACCTGTAGCGCATTCAATAACAGAGAGATTACAAAATGCGAACCTTTGCTTAACTATAGACTTTAGACATGCTTAACCCGAGGAACAAAATACAAGAAAACAGAACCTTTTTACCTGGTTTATACGAGGTCTGACAGATAACCGAATCAAGTTTCTGTACAGGAATTACAATACTGGTAAGTTGAAGCGTGTTGGATCATATGACTACACCAGTAACAGTTCTGCGCAAAAAGTCGCCCGTGTGCAGTCTGTTTTGCGGACAAATTACGTACTTTACTGGCGCAGTGTCTTATTGTCAAATATGGAATTCCAAACAAAATTCAGGAAGCCTATTCTTCTATTCCATAGACTTCCAGTTCTATAACCACTGCTCCGTTGTTTGTTGTTGTTGTTGTTGTTGTTGTTGCTGCTGCTGCTGCTGCTGCTGTTGAGTTTCTAACTGCTGAGATATGAATCATATTTCATAAACAATTCCAAGTTCGTATCGGGTCTATCTTCACAAATTTCATATTCCCAGCTCTAAGTTTCATTAGTTATAGCTGCGTAACGTATTTCTCCATAAAAATATTTTTGCCGCTGTATAAGCTCACGAAAATCTACTTAACGTTCAAGCTACTACGATTATTGCTTACACACAGTATTAGGTCTCATAAAAACACATACTTTCACGTTTTTCATGTAAGTAAATCACCTCCAACTACTGCAGAGTTCAAAAATACACAAGTTCGTCTTCAGGTCCTTCCAAATTTTCCACTTCTGCGATCTGCGCAAAGCATCTTAGCACGCATAAATGCCACTTTGTAAAGCAAATAATCTCGTACACAGGTATTTCCTTCTGAAGTATACTCCGAAAGATCCTTAACTTTAAGGGGGGAAAAAAACTATCTACCTAGATGCCGTGAAGAAACACTGAACCAAATTTGAATATTATGCGGGAAAGAAAATATGCATTCATTGACGAAACAACAGATGCAAGTAAAAGGAAAGTTGCAAATATTTCCTTGGGTTTTGAGGGGGAAAAAAAGTCAAATCTGTGTGACTAACAGTAACACATCAGATTTCACGCCATCTGTGAGTCTGCAGAGTTCCATAGAAAACACATTCTACTGTTGTCAGACACTGCAGATGAAATGATTACTGTGACAATAGTTTTCAAAATCCAAGATGCCTCACCGTACATTGAGTGGGGAGGGGGAAAGCTGCAGAAGGATTTTTCAGTGAGCTATGCTAAAGAGATACTCGTATATGATATTATATTGTAGCATCCTGTTGCATTTTTCACTTACGCATTCGAAAACAAGACACGCAGCACAACATACAACATGAGAGAACACAATCAAAGAAGTCGAACATGCATGCGCATCGAGGGGAATTATACATCAGCAACATAAATAACAAAACAAAAGGCAGCAGTTTCTTCGCCCAATACTTTTAACAAATGATGATGATCACATTGGTCGAAACATGTAATGTTAAATTTTTAAAACGAATAAAAAAAAGGGTATCCCTGTAACAGACCGTGGAGGCCAGTACTGTTGTGAGACGTCAAGGCTCACAACCGGCACACAGAGAGCTGTGAGGTTTCCAGCCTTACGCGCCGGCCGCCTTTTAATACCCAGGAAGATTCTTGGTACTCATTTCCATTAGTGGCTGAGTCGACACCAAGGCCGTAGTGTGGCTGGAAGGATTAAATTAAAAAAAAATCCACATCCGAACTCGAACTTGCGACCTTCCGGTTTGTTGCATAGTACCTCAACCAACTACGCTACCGCGTGCCCCCCTTTTAATAAATTTTATAGAACATAGTGTTGCCTTTGAGACTGTAAAAAACTAATTATAATCGTACATATTGAGTGTATAGCACATGCCCTACAGAGCGTCTGCGAAACAATTCATGTGTTTTACCCAAATATATATTACTTGCTTGTGGGAAGAAAATCTTTGTGAAATTGCCAGCTAAAACATCGCTCTTTAAAAATAAACTTCCAGGGGCACCATTCTCACCAACTCCAGCAGTTGGGGAACCTGTCTTGATGTCGTCGTGTATTATGCACAGAACTGTGAAATCTTTGGTTCTGTGGTAAATGAATTCGGTTTAACAAAGCTGTGCGAGCGGAGCGAGACGATGCCGACTGGGACGCTCGTTAAACAAGAATCGAACAACCTCTAAACTCAAATATTCAACTCTCGTGGCCCTTACAACATTCACAACAGCATTTTCCTGCCAATTTGATCGTAACTCTTTCCGTCTCTTGCCATACGATTTTCTGTGACATGGGTAAACACTCAACTACTAACAATGTCTAAAAAATCAACAACTAGAAGTAAATTCCGACCTGACATCACATGCAGGTTTGGGGTGTGTGTGTTTGTGGGACATGAGAAACCGAGTATCTGTGCCATAACTGAGAAAATGACAGTCGTACTACGAACGCTTAACGCCTGTAAATATAGTTAGTACGCTGGCTGAGGTCCAAACCACTAGAACTCGCCCACTGAGTGAGTACACGTTGTGGTAACGTTTTTGATTCGTATTATCGAGGTGCTCCATTTGGTAGTTGTTTTAATATTACTTACTTGTGCTGTTTTGTTTAGCCATATGAATATCGGTGTGGTGTTTTTATTTTTATCAGCATTATCCAAAGATGTATTATTAATATATGTACTTGCTATGTATATGCCATATATATATTAATAATACATTTTTGATACTGCAAATAAAAATAACACCACACCGATATTCATAAGGCTAAACAAAACAACACAAATAAATAATATTAAAACTACCAAAATTCAAAATTAGTAAAATTTGTAAAATTTAGCAATAATAACAATCATAAACATACATTATACGTTACAGAAAACACGGACGCCACAAGAAGGTAGCGCAAGAAAAGATAGAGTGATGTTCTCAAGCAAATCTATTCTAATGACTGAAAGACGAAAATGCAATAGCGTTGCAACATCTGAACCTGAGAACTAACGCAATGTAACTTCAACAAATGAACGATTGCCTGAGGATGAACAAGGAAGGAAAAACATGTAGCAGTTTAATTGTAATTTTAATATTATTTCAAATTAAGGAGAAATTGTAAACAAAGATGCATTAAAGACGGAAGTAAGTATGTAAAATGATTTATCACTTTCTGATTTCTTTTTAATTTCATTTTGCAGTAAGAGAGCATCAAGAGCTATTAAGAGTTTTAAAATTACATATGTCCTACATACATATGTATTTCCTTCACTCTTCAGGTCTCGCACAATGTGAAATCCTAAGTTTCAGATTATTTAGCTCATACGCAAATCCAGCAGTGATGTAACATGCCTGCTACACACAACAAACAAACAAAAACAAATATTCATGTATGTCGTAAGTTATTTCCTCTTCGCTCACTCTACACTGTACAAGGTCATAAACCTTCTAAATCGGTTTCTCATCTATAAATAGGCAGTTCAGTCACAAAGGTCTCTCTGTATAGTGTTCTCTTCTAGAAACACGTGTCATAGTGGTTGGTCAATACTGCGGATGATACCAATTTAACAGAAAGAGTCAATCATACCAACATTATGTACAGCAAGAACATATATGAAAATGAAGAAAGCAGTCTTCTGGGATTTGGCANTGAAGATGGAGGCGATATGTTCCTCCGAAACGTCGGTTAACACCACATATACACGGTGCCAAATCCCAGAAGACTGCTTTCTTCATAGTCACCGCCGTGAAAGCCTCAAATCTTACATGTATGAAAATGTTTCTTTGACACAGACCTCAGTCCAGCACTCATTGCCCAGTCCAACTGGTCCAAGCTTATGTTGTATTTCACGCCTTCACTCAATAATCTATCTTACTTCTTAATATTATATTTATTTATTTTTGGTATATTTAAAGACATAGTAACTCAAACTATACATAGAACAAACTGTAAGACAATTGAGGAAAAACTTGGAAGGCTGTGGAAGGAATCGGTCATCGCCTAATCTGAGGTATTTACCGGAGTTAATCTGGAGGGACTGACGAAAATCACAAAAACTTACTCAGCCTCCGGGCCGAGAATTCAAACCGAGACCTCCAAATACGAAGCTGGAATGTCGACACCATTGACCGTGACTTTCGGTTCTCTCATTATGGCAATGCGGCAAATCACACAACGTCAATAAAAAAGACAGGTACATCTGGCGCTACGAAAATTTGCGGGATGAGATCGAAGTGAATAAAAAGTAACGAAGGCAAATGCAGCAGGTTGAGGTATACACGGTGTGTCCAGGATCCGTTAGGACTCTTTTTTTTTTTTGCCTGCAATGCCATCTGTTGGCGAGTTGTGGCGTTAAGATTCTTGAAGATTCAGCTGTGGCTGTCTATAATTTCAAAGTGCAAGCATCGCTGCAACATGTGTTCTGACCTTGAATGTAACAGTACTGTTCTGACGTTAGTCGGAAAATGGCGCTTGAACAGAGAGCCAACATCAAATTTTGTTTGAAGTTAGGCAAAACAGCCGGAGAAGCGCACTAAATGATGAAAAGTGTGTACG
Organism: Cryptotermes secundus; assembly: GCF_002891405.2. NCBI lineage: Eukaryota > Metazoa > Arthropoda > Insecta > Blattodea > Kalotermitidae > Cryptotermes > Cryptotermes secundus. The sequence continues at coordinate 2,827,674 of NW_019726229.1, forward strand.
GTAGTGATTGTTTGAGTCGCTTGAACATTTTTCGATGGTATGCTCCACGTGCATCAAAGCCGAGAACAAGTCGCACTGAAGAAAATGTGAAAAAAGTGACCGAAATCCTTGCATCAGACACACGTGTTTCTGCAACTATCGAGGAGCTTCTGGGAATACCAAAATGTACTCTGCATCAAATTTTGACCGAAGATTTGGGCAAACGGAAGGTCTGTGCGCGGTTTGTACCGCACGCGCTGTCAGGCGATGAAAAACATGCCAGAGTGGAACACTGCAAAGACATGTTACGGTCGGCCCAAAGTGATACAAAATTTACAAAATCGATCGTTACTGGTGACGAGACACCGAGACATGGTGTTTTCAAAATGAGCCTCTCACAAAGCGGCAGAGTGCAGCGTGGTTGAGCCCAAAGAAGCCGAAATCAAAGAAAATGCGCATGCAAAAGAGTCGAGTAAAGACACTGCTAACCATTTTCTTACATTGAAAAGGAATCATTCATGAGGAATTTCTGCCAGAAGGTCAAACAGTGAAATCTGATTATTATCTCGGAGTCCTCAATCGGGTGGGGGCGAGAATTCTTCGAATTCGATCTGAACATCGAGAGCAAGGTTCCTGGTCGCTCCTCCACGACAATGCCCCACCCCACAAATCGAAGATCCTGCGCGATCTTTTGGCCAGAAAAGGGATCACAGTCCTTGAGCGTCCTCCGTATTCGCCAGATTTGGCTCCAGCAGATTTCTGATTGTTCCTAAAATTTAAGTTGGCGATGAAAGGAGACCGTCACGACACCATCCAGCACATCCAAAGGGAATACACCACAGTTTTAAGTGCGATTCCACAAAAGGAATACAGTGACTTGTTTTCGAAAACTTTTCAAACGATTTCAGCTACGTATTGATTCAGAAGGACACAATTTTGGATAAAAAGAGTGAAATTTTGAAAATAATTCACGTCTTGTATTCTTAATGGACACATCCCTGACAGAACCTGGACACTCCGTGCATGCTATGCTCCAAAAACATTCGTCAACTGCCACTAGACAACTATCATTTATACAGTCAACAATCGATGCTTTCTGCAGGGTAAACAACAACTAACACGGGTTCATCGAGCAAGGAACACACCTACGACATCTTTAAAGCGACGATGAAATATGTAAATGGAGTTTTATGACCCCAAACATGTAATTCTATTCTGCACTAACTTGAGAGGAACTACTTGCAATTGCCCTAAACACTCAGACCACCGGTGAAGCCATCCTGCGCCCCAGACATCGCTAGGGCCCTTCACACAGTCTTGTCCCCAAATGCTGTCAAAACCTCTTCGCCCTGCACCTTTCTTGTGCAAAACATTGTCGGATTTCTTAGGTTTTTAGACAGCGCGTATCGGTGGTCTTGGCAGTGGCGTCTCATATTGCGTTTTCCTGAAAAGTCCGTGGAAATGTGTATCCGACTTCGTTTCGATAAACCACTCCAGGCACTACGCCTTCTGCGGGATAATGTTCACAGTTTAACAGAATTCAAGATGCTATTACGTGCTGCAGCGTACAACAACCACCTACCGGGAACCAGATGAATCAAGCTCCTGTTTCAGTGGTTGACGTTCACATACTGCTGAGTACATGGAATCAGCCACAATGTCACACGTGATAAATGGTGACCATGTTGCAAGCGTGTCTGTGTCTTCTCATATAGATGTTATTTACGAGTAATGATGTATTTTTTTTACTGCTAGTGGGGTGGGACTAAGTTCCTTGTACTGCGGCCACTTCTGGCCTATGGTACCATTCCCAGATGATAGGTGAGGGTGATTGTGGAGCACTTGGTGGAATGAAGATTGGCAGGGGAAACCGAAGTACTAGGAGAAAACCTGCTCCAGCGCCGCTTTGTCCACCACAAATCCCACTTGACCAGACCCGGGATCGACCCCGGGCCGCCGCGGTGGGAAGCCAACGACTAACCGCTTGAGCTATGGCGCGACCATGCCAAGAGTTAGTCCAACACCAACCCACAGGCAAAACTTTAGAAAACTGTACCTTTTTAAAAAGCACTGTGACCATTCTTACTCACACTGCCTATATTTAGGATTCTGTACTTGGAAACTATTCTCCTTTATTCCTTACTGCCGCATCTGCAGAAATGTGTTCAAATTACGCTCATTGCAAATGTTGCAGAGAAGTTATCACTACTAAGTAGCGGTCTGTCTTGAAGGATAAATACATAAAAAAAAACTCCGTGATTTTATTCGCAAGCGAACTATACTGACCGAGCGACCGCTGCTTGTCGGCGAAATTTAGTGTACATAGGAATCCTAAAATGATGCTGTACATCCTGTGTTAGACATGAGGTTCTCACTGCAGTGGCTATGAAGATTCTATCTTCTGGGATATGACGCCATGTAGTCTAGCAGAGTCACCTGACGTTCTGGAGCAACACCTCAATGTCTACCCTCTTCAGGCACCCATCAACCCCAAGCCCTTCCTTCCTTTCCTGACTTCCCAACCACTGCTCTTGCTCTTCTTAATCTGTTGTATGTCTACACCCCACATACACGACTTCTCTGACCATCCTCATTTCTCTAACCACCACACAAACAATTTCCCCCTCTCTTTCTCAAATCTCCAGGAGCTATGTGCCCTAGGCCCAGGATACTTATCAGAGAAGGCCAATGGAAACAGACTGGCTGGCTTGCAAGTTTCGTCCTAGCCTATATAATCCCATGTTTTTCAACATGTGGTTTCCTGTGTTTGCTTTCTGCTTTACGCTGTTTTCTTGCTTGACCTACTTTACTTTCTGCATATTATAAAAATTGTACAAACCGCACAAACTCCTTTTAAATTTGTATCCTTAAATCTCTCCCCTGCTTATGATTTTGATTGACGTTTCTGTTAACACAGGAACCTCGGCTTTCAATCAACATGGCAAATTGAATAAGTAACATTTTTAACAATACAACAGAAGTGAATTTACTATTGCATGAAACATTGGTAATCATCATTCGGCGAACTCAAGCTGCCGTCTCTTATGTATTCTTTGCATCAAATGCAAAAAATAATAATGCGCGTGGAAAATCACGTCTGTCCGTCCACGTGCTTCAACTTGAGAACAGGACGAATGGGGACGAAATTTTATATGAGGAATATGTCACTGGAGGGCACCCCAAACTTATAGTTTTACTCCTGCAATTATGCATAAACATATCGAGTATGGGTCACATTAGAGTAACTTCCAAATTCGGTAAACAAGGAAACCATAAGAACTATAGCAACCAGAGCTGTATTTTTAATATCAGCTCTAGAACAGCTAGGAGCGTTCTGGAAGCCAAGCCACAAACAATGCATGTAGCAACTCTTTATATTCTATATGTTTCAATATTTGTTTGTTTAATGACATGTCAGTATTACTACTATATAGCAATGGATGGTAGGATAATTAATTAATGTGGAGCAGTTGGTGGAATGAGAACTGAAAGGGAAAACTTAAAAAATTGGAGAAAACCTGTCCAAGTGCTGTTCCGGCCACTAAAAATTCCACATGACCTGACCTGGGATCAAAGCTGAGTCGCCATGATGAGAAGCTGACAACTAACCGCTTTCATCATGGCACATCCTACTTCAGTTTGGTCTCAACATTTCCAATTTTATTCTTATGATGGACTGGAATCCCCCTAAAAAGTGCAATTATTTTATCACCGCTTTGATAATAGTATCTGTGAAGGCATCAGTTCAGTGTCACAAAGAAAAAGAAACACTCTTAAAGGACCAGTGATTTCTGAAGCAATAAAATCTGTTTAAAAATATTTTATTATTAAAGCATTCCCTGGTAGAAATAAGTTCAGAGCTGTAAGAGATCTGACATTCTCACACTACTGAGTATCAAAATAAAAGTCACCTGGGATATGACACCATGTCCTTTGGTAAACTGGCACTGCAGGTAACCATCCAACAAAATACTAGTATATACTGTCATATCCCAGAAAACATCTTGAATGTTATTATCCATCTTAATAATGAGGATTTCATTTTCTAGAGAAATCCTGTAACAGGATTTATACCCTCATACCTAATTATGGAAATAAGTATACTAGGCACAAGGTAACATTAAGTTATATATGAAACTTCAAACTTGTAGCTTCTGTATATTCAGCTGACAGCAGGACTCATTAATCACAGGTAACCAAAACTGTCATTGTGGCATTTAGTATTTTCAAGAGAATTATTCAGAAGTTCTTCTATACTTGTGAATGAAAATGTTAAAATAATCAGCTTGTAATTCCATTATTTTAAATTGCGCTGTCAGTCTCCAGGACATTATGGAATATTGTTACTGACACAACAAGTGACTTGAAACTGATCGCACTCAATCAAAATGTTGTCTTTATGATCAGTTATTGTAAATACTCAGCTTCAAACATGTGTTGAAACATGTTTTCCATGAATGCCTGAATCGTTACCAATAAGCTAAAGTCAGATGAACTTTTACAACTTACCGCACTTTGATAAGTAATATTGGACTAACAGCAGTTAATTATTTAATATCCAGTAAAACCAACCATACGAGTGAAACTTCTGTGAAAATAATGTGCACTTTACAGCCAGTGACTAAAATATTTTCAATTTTTGATCAATTTTCATCCTGGAAATTTTCGACATGCTGCCAGAGTCTGTGCAAAACTTGAAAGGGTCTGGTTGACGGCATGATTATGTTGTTTTCCCAAGATCTCAGGCTAAATCTCAAAACAGACATCATTTATTGTTCCACATCCCATTACGACTAACACTTCTTTAAATTTTATCATCACCTCACATGGCTTATATTCAGGCCATACAACTTCCAACATCTAATCACGTACTTCTTTTTCATAAATAATAACCTTCAGATGGTTTCTACACATAAGCTATAACATCAAAGAGAGGATTCAATTTTGGTATGATATATCTCTTGCCTTGCCTCACAGGCAAAGCATTTAAGCTTAAGTAGGAACAGTATCTTATTCTGCCTTTTAGCAGTTATTTTGCATACCAGATAATTCACAAACACGACTGTCTGGAACAACTTGTCAAGGACTTATACATAGTGCTGACTTCTGATATGTATTTCAAAACTTAGTTCGTGATGTTTCATTCAAGTCATATTTCTCTAAAATATCCCAATTCCTCCAGCACAAATCCAGTCACCATACACAAATAAAGAATAATTCAACCCTCTGTAACTGCTTAACAGAATTAAAGTCTATTGAATTCTTGCAGGAATTGTGGTTCTCGCACGGGTGGTTATGAAAAACGATATCTTCTGGAATATCAAGCCATGTAGTCCGTTGAGTCAACCAAAATTTTGCAAGTACATATCACCTCCATCTTCATGGTGGAATAAGCCGAGCAAAACACCAGCGTGAAGGCAGGTATCTTTCTCGGCTTTTCCGACCCTGAAGATGAAGGCGCTATTTTCTTCGGAAACGTCCAGTGACTATCAACAGACTAGACGGCGCTATATCCTACAAGACAGTACTCATCATTCAATTCTTGTTACTTGCTTTAATTGATCTTTCATGGTACCATGCTGTGAACATGACACAACATTTCAGCATCCTGTTGCACAGGCTAACAATTTTATTCACAGGGGCAGTCTTCTAGATGCAACTTCTTGTTGTATTCATTGGCTGGAGGTGCGCTACATTGTCATAGATTATAGACGTTATTGATGTTTCGACCTTATAAGTTTATCATCAGGTAGATATTCTTACGTAAGTGCTGCACTACATTTTCTTTTGGTTCACTGTTGTTAACTTGGTACATAATTCATACATTATTTACATGGAATTACAATGTCACTTTTACTCCACTTCATGCACCATAGTATGACTTACGCCTATGGGCACTGGACCTTTAGCCCACCTCACACGCAATCAAACAATACGCATAGCGGTTACATCGCTCATTGTAACAACCTGTAAACCATGTCGCATGACCCAATGTCAGGGTGAAGACAGAACGTAATGTGAAAAAGAAATGAATACCATACACACGCTTAAAAACGAGAGACGTGCCCCTAAAGCAACAAAATTTGCTTTACCTTTGATTTCTATATCACATTATTTGGTAATTTTATCGAAGGTTACTGAGAAATGTCGCAACATGCTTCCCCAGTCATTCTCTAAATTCGAACACTTGCACAGCACGTTCACTAATTTGTACACGCCCTATAACACAACATGCCCACTCTTAAATATGACAGGAGAAATAAACCCTTACCTTCAAATTCCTTTAAAATCCGTTACTACACCAGACTGTTATATAAATTACTAAGCTGTATTACAAAACCCACAACAAGAACACAACCACAGACACAAAACAAATGCCATCTTTAGACTATTTGCTACAACAATCATGGCTGCCAACTAACTCTACCGACATGCCGAAATTCCACCAAACAGTTCTTATTTCTAATGCCCACACTTTTATTTCGTAGCGTTAGAGAGTCAAGTTGGAGGAACAGTAGGCCGCAGTTAATTGTTTTTGCCATTTTCCTACGTGTCTGTAGGTTTGGATTCAAAAATGTCTTCTCACAATTAATCAGAAACTATGCAACAGTAATGTCGTGGCCTATCTCCCGGTTCCAGCGGTTTCCCTGGATTATTAACTTCGTGGTTGGTGTTGGGTTAGAGGCTCTGACAGCGGTGACTATGAAGAGTCCAGTTTCGGCTAGTCACCAACTTCTGTTGGTTTCTTGCTTAGCTTACTCTTCGATATGACCTTACGAAACGTCGGGCTTTCTCCGAACTCGACAGCGTTACAGTCCAGACGATCGTACTCTTCATGGTAGGTGATTTTGATTGACGTGAATCAGGGAGCAGTGGAGAAAACATGCCTTTTGTTTGCGGGAACCCACAGATAATTATTCAAATTGAAGGCACCATTTGACACCTTAACTATTGAACGCAATGACGATCATAATCAGGATTGTTACTGCTTTGCAATAAGCTTAATGTTATGTAAAATAGACTTTGATAATTAGTAACATTCCTGATCGAACTTAAGTCCCCGCAATGGTATTTTGTTTGGAAGGTAAAATTCAATCAACACCTTTATAAATGGTGCGCTAGACAGAAAACAATGCGATAGCAATCGACTCTGGAGCCCCTTCAATTTTTTCTCATCTGAAGCTTTGGATTTTCCTACCTACCCAGAACACAATAATTTGTTATTGAAAGAAGAGGAAATCCTTCAGCGCTTAAGAGCTCTCTGAAAATAAAAGCACAACTAAAAGCAATAGATATACTCTAGGGACAGGCTGAAACTTCTGCAAGATATTAATAATCTACAACCAATTTGTAAGTTTTGAGGTTTTCACGGCGATGACTATGAAGAAAGTCGTCTTCTGGGTTTAGGCACCGTGTATTCTTCGTTTTGGCCGACGTTTCGGAGGAATGTATCGCCTACATCTTCAGAGCAGTTGAATGGCTTGGAATGCAGAGAGCAGTAGCTGTAGCTGTAGCTGTAGCTACGTCGGCCAAAAACGAAGAATACACGGTGCCTAAACCCAGAAGACGACTTTCTACAACCAATTTGTTTCAGACATTTATCACTGACAGCACTAGTCAGTTTGTATAATTCAGAAGTGTCAGTTTCGAGTCAAATTAGTAACAGTTCCAGCAAAGTGATGTCATAGAATCTATTCCTCATTTATAAAAGTTATACATTCGTGTTTCCTATGGCATATTACTTTACAATGCTCATGTTGACCAGTTCTGCTCCTTCTGCCAATTCAAGGACTCGGTCATGATCCATTTCGGGTATAAATAAATTGGTCTGATCATCTTCTTTGAAGTCCAATATTCCGTTTTCCAGAAGGGCGATAAACGTATTGTCACGTGTTGGGTATTGCAAGCAACAAATAACTATGCGTGGGTCTCGGATTCAGCGAATCCTTTATTGGACGCTACACTTATACATTTACGAGTACAATCATTATCAACT
>NW_019726229.1:2835852-2839621 GCF_002891405.2 Cryptotermes secundus
GGCTCATGACCAGATATTAATTATTATCGTTTGACAGTTACGGTCTTGTTTCTGTGGGGCGCCTTCTCTGACGAGAGGACGGGTCTGTCTTTTGTATATGCTGCTGGCTCTTGCCAGCGCAGTCTTTCTCGGGTCCGAGTCCCTTTGGACTCGCGACCATATTTTACTGTCTCAGAATTGAGACTTGAGAGAAGAGAGAGAGAGAGAGAGAACGAGAGAGACATACACTTACGGATCATCTTCAGAGGGAACATCAATACTTATTCGGAAACCATCATCACAGTAGGCGTTCTGGTTGCTAAATTACATACACACATAATGCCTGGAATACACAATGTACACAATANACAGTATGTTCGTAATGACAAATGTTCAGGGGCACCATTTCTAGATTATGTTGACAAAACCTTTAATTTAATAACAAGACTTTCAATTTCAAGAAAGAACGATGCTCCCATTTGTGCACAGCTTTAAATTTCGATGGGCGAATGAAGGGATGCATAGTGGCATACGACGTAGGTATTTTTGAAACTCCCGCTCTGCTAAATGCTGGATTTTATGCTACCTATGAATTATAACTTGAAAGACTCGTAACAGAAGGGCTTTCGAGGTACTAGCCATAGAAGGATAATTCTACTAAAATTACAAATATCTGTTATTATAATTAATTTCAATTTATTTTACTTTTTCGCGTAAAAGACACCTGCCTTCAATATTCTTTGCTTCATGTATTGGTAGCATTGGTTCTGACCGTTCTGACCGTTCTGACGACGCAGTGTGCTGTGGTCCCCTGGGTATGAGCAATATTTAGTGTTAAAAAGTAAGTTATTTCTGCTACATTATATAATACATATTAATGGTCATTATTTGTACCGTCTTTGTATTTTTAAAGTTCGTGGGCCTGACTTTGTTAGAACATTTGAGGTTACAGTCTACTATAGGGATTAAGTCAGGTTAAACATTAATATATCGCTTGTAATATTTATTTCTTGTAGAGACTACTGCACGAAATACGGTCTGATGTCCCTGTCGTGGTTCTTTGGCAGTAAAAAGAAGGTTCCTGATACTGAGCCACAAGACTACACTGCAAAATCACAAGGTGATGGCTTCGTTTTTGTAGAGAGTGCGGATAATCAGCAAAGTGGCAGTGATTGTGCAGGACCTTCTCATTACCCTGCATTACCGTATTCACTTGCACCAGACTCAACAATTGTTCCACAGACATCTACAAAGGACACAATTAACATATCTCAGAATCACAATTTGTTGTATGGAGTACCTTTTAAGCTGCATTCTGATACTGCTTCAGTCATAAATGACCTTGTGTATAGGTACAGAAGCCATGCTAATGAGGTGTTCTTGCATATATCACAGTTAAATCTGGAATCATTTGAGTATCATTTTCTTGTAGAAAGAAGTGTGGTGCTTGAAGTTGGAGACAGAGATTTAGGTTAATCAGAAGTGTGCCCATCATTTATGGTGATTATAAAGCCTATCACTATGACATCGTGGTGCAGTATATTACATATTGACAATACATTTAGATGTTGAGATACCATAAGTAATATTATCATGTACATATGAACTTGAATGTTATCACTCTAAGGCAATGTAATGGTGCTGAATGTTTCTTTAAAAATAAGTTTGCAGTGAATATTTCTGTAAAAGTAAAATAGTTTAATTACATTCCTCATGGGTAAATTTGAGTGAATACAAAAGAGTCATGAATAGTTTCATTGTGTGAACGTGGCACTAAAACAGGATGAAAGAATTGACCATACCATGTACAGTTTTCAAAAAGGTTTCAATATGACTCTCTTCCTGTCATCATACGATTCATAATGAAATATTTAAAATCCTGCTGATGTAACTTGACTAGCTAACCAATTCCATGCAGTAGAGGGCTTCTTGAGAGGCTAATATTTGCTCAGATAGTCAAGAAATTCCTTGCTTTTGTAGCACCAGAAATTCAGTACTGTGTTCATAAAAACCCGCCTAAATCATATTCCCATAGCTAGATAATTGCAATCACAGTGTCACACCTTATTTCATTATTATGAAGTTTAATATAATTTCGACCGCCTCTATGGTCTAGTGGTCAGAGTTCCTGGCTACAGATCCAGAGGTCCCAGGTTCGATTCCTGGTGCTGCCAAATTTCCTGAAAAGTGATGGGTCTGGAACTGGGTCCACTCAGCCTCGTGAGGATAACTGAGGAGCTATTTGAAGGAAATAGCAGCTCTGGTCTAGAAAACAGAGATTAACAGCCATGGGGATCCGTTGCACTGACCACGTGACACCCTCTATCTGCAAAAGTTGGCACTGACTTTGCCGACAGGTGGCGGTCACTCAGTCAGTATAGTTCGCTTGCGGATTACAGGTCAAGGACTTTGTTTTGTTTGTTTGTTTTTAATATAATTCCATCAATGTCCTGATCGACCAGGCTGTTTTTTCAAGTTTTACAACTAAGGTTTGGTATAAATTTATCATCTTTTCCATGTATAGCTACATGCTTCGTCCATCTCACTCTCCCTGATTTGATATTTGATGAGGAGTAACAGTTTGTGTCAAGGTAGAATACAGAACTGTTATAATACTTAAAACATAACAAAATGGGTTAAAATGAATTGCAGAACAATGTATGAGGATGTAATATAATAAAAATAAACCATGACGTGGGTAAGAATGCTATGAGCAGAAATGGGAATTTCTTGTCAGCATCTGGAAATGCACCCACAGACCATTAACCACTCAAGCTAGCATTTAAACTCCTACTAGCTGAACATTGCAATATTTATATGGCAGTGAACCTCACAGCCTCATGAGGACATACTAAGGATACCACCTTGAGGAGTTAATGTAACACATTCTGCAGAAATTAAACAGTGAAATTCAAAAAGACAGACAGGTTAGGAAATGTATGCATAGCATGAGACTTCTAGTGGAGTTGCTCAAGATATAAGAATACCATACCTCATTATCTCAACAGCTGTAAGACTCGCAGTTTCATCTACAATTTCTATTGGAAACATTTTTCATTCTGATAAATATTTTGCAAGTTATGCCTGAAGTATGTGCACAAGCGTGCATAGGTCTTCATGAAAATGTTATCCTTTTGTCCGATTTTAGCTAAAGTTGAATGTATCAAATTTGAGCAGAACTCCCCAATGTTACATTTCATTAAAATCTGGCAGTTCTCAAGTTGCTTCATGTGTGCAGACCGATGAACAAATGGAGTGGTTTTAATAGGCTGTGCATGGAGATGCAGACATGCCAAAAAGGGATACCAAATTTATAGACAGTGGACAAGAACTGAGTAATAAATGAGCTTGTTAGTACCATCTGTTTGAAAGAGAACTACTGAAAAACCAATGAAAAGAGGGATTAGAGCCAAAATAAACCAAAAGACCAATGAAGAAAAGATACTCAAATTAAATATAGAATGGAACCAGAATTAAACAACTGGATTTAAATTATGAAGCTGAATATGATGATTATGACAAAACAAATAGTGGAAAATTAAATAAAATTAATAAAAGAGCAGCTATACTTCATGTTTGCATAAATAAGATTTATTCTCCAAATTCTTCTAACATTATATATTTGTGTAATTTCTTATTATACAGTCGTAACAAATACTACTGGCACATCTGTGACTAACATAAAACTTCTCTCATATACGTAGGTAAGTAAAAAATTATCCACACTCTTGTTTTTCCAATCCATATATACAAAAGTAGGGGTTGAACAAGTACTTCATTTTTCTACATC
>NW_019726229.1:2840111-2843563 GCF_002891405.2 Cryptotermes secundus
ACTCTAACAATGCATGCGTAGGAGGCAGTGTGACAAACCTAAAGATGTGTTATGGAGAAAGTGTGGATAATTTCTGACTTACCCTCGTATTTTACAACTACAACTGATCAACACTCAGGAGGCTACTAACAGCTGTCAGACTAGATCAGTCGACTCAACCACCTTCTGTCAATGACCACTAGTGTTGAAGCACACAATGGACAGAATAATATTTCATGAAATGCATGTTGACAGACTGTCGTTATAAAGTATATTAATATCATGCCACAGAAATAATGCTTAATGTAATATGTAACTATTACATTAAGCATACACATTCAATTATTTATTTAAAATTAATGAAAGATTTCAAAGCAATGTGTAAATAACTGCTGTAGTGGAGACCACTAAAATGAATGGCACCCAGGTCTTCAGAAAACCTGCAACACTTAAAAAAAAAAAGAGAGAGAGAGAGAGAGAGGGTCAGAGAAACTGTATTATGAATATATGATACAGAGACATCAAAATGAAGTTATTAACACCTGGTATATTGGATTTTTGGACTTCATCCATCGTCCTGGTTTTTAAGGTCCGTTAGACCCAACAGAATAGGTGTTTTCCTTCACCTGAGGACGGAAACAGATCCAGTTTCCGAAACGTCGTGTTTTTATTAGTTATCTTAAAAACCAGGACGATGGATGAAGTCCAAAAATCCAATATACCAGTGTGTTATACACCATCGTCAGAATCCTATAGTAACTACTTCAAGTTATTAAGCCCATACATAATTTATGAAACAAATGAACTGCAAAAATATATCTTATAAATTATTAAATGAGAAAAGAGCAGTTCTAGGATACAGATCAAGTGTGATCATCAAAGTGATGTTCTGAGATTCTCATGGCAGTGACTATGAAGTTTACTGTCTTCTGGGTTATGGTGCCATATAGTCTAGTAGCTCACTATCACCAATTCAAAGATATCCTACTTGGCAGACAGAAGCAGCATGTTCCTCTGAAATGGTGGTACCAGTCTACCTGAGTATGTGGTCTTGCATTGAAGAGTTAAGTCCAGGGTAAAGTTAAAGTTGTCTCTGTGCTTAACTAATTAAGCACTACACCATGAAAGCGTATGGGGGAGTGGATGTATAGAGCCACATTTTCTTGACCTTGGCAGTAGTTGGAGGTGAGTTGTCAGCTTAATGACCTGGCCACTTTAACCCTGGGGAAAGATTCCCTGGTACCCATTGGATAGGAGGTTGGGTGCACCACAGAGACAGTCTGGACAATGTGGAGAAAATTCTTGACCCTACCAGGACTTAAACTCCAAACCCTTGGTGGCAGTGAAATAGTGTTTCTTTCATGCAGTACAGATTTTCCAAAAATAATCCAGATCCTACTGTATTTTCCTAAAACTTCAGCCTCAGCAGGTTAACACATCTATTACTACATGACCATTTTATGAACTTTTCTGCATAGCAGGGTCCATCAATTACAGTATATCCCAAAATTCTCTACTTAAAATGTTTCAACATTTCCAAAATGGCATCTGTCTCTCTTGCTACATGTAGACCAAATTCTCGTTCTCTGGTAAAAAAAAAATATTCTGTCCTGTAAAATTTTACACAGCCTTCTACTCAAAATCTCTGCCACTAACAACTCTCTCCACATCTTTCTCATCAATATGTGAATTAGCAAATAATCATACTTTGAATCTTCACTCTCACTGTATGATTCTAATAAACTTCAATCTTGATCACTGACATCTAAACTTCCAGTCAGTTGCTACTCTGACGCAAAGCTGAACTCTTCATACTGTCAGTGGCCACCATAGTTTTGAGATAGACTCACGTTCAGTACATGAGGCGGAACAATAATAAAATGTCATTCTCTCTTGGAATGAATAAACAATATCAGGCTAGTCTTTTTGCTGTTAATGGACATTTTCAATTACTGAAGTTTTATCAAACTATCACACTTCAAAAAATTGTGCTGTTTCCTTTTCAGGTGATAGGATAAAGTAAGGAAGCCTATTCTGTTGGACTCCTTGGCATAGCTAGTCTCATGCCCAACATAAGAAAACTCTGAAATTACATAATGCTTAGCTTGATAATGCAGTAACAACTTCCAAGCAGCGATGAATGCTTCTATGATAGCATAACAAAGGAGAAGCTCTTGCCATACACGGTTTTTCAAAGTCTGACAATAGTTCAGACACACATTACCCTGATTCCATCCAGCCAAAAAACTCTCTATGAAACCTGAAGCAACAATCATAGCTTCATGGTGGGATAAACAAACTTTGTCACAAAATGAAGAGAGGAATGTTCCTTACCACGATTAGTAGTTATGCAACTTAAATAAACAGTTCAGAGTCTTGCTTTTCAGAGCATACCAAATGCTTAAGTTAGTCACATAACCTATACAGGCCTCATACTGAGCACATCAGATGATTCTGAGGGAGAAACCCTTAATGGCCTTGCATTATTGATATAAGTACCTGCAAAATTAGTATATGGGCACCAACCGTAGAGTGCTGGAGGATTAAATATTCCCTATTCCCATTCAGTAAAGGTTAACACCTGCCTTACCTCACATATCTACCTTTAGCCAGCATCAGGATTGCCAATTTCACCATGTTCCATTTGGTGCTTCCATCATACTGCATCAGGTTCAGGGCCATGGCAACATGCGAGTGGCAGTTGTCACAACACAAGTTATGCTGGAAAAAAGCAAATTACTGCTTTAGATTGTGGTCTTCTGGGTCTGATCACTGTGTAGTCTTGAAGATGGTTCTCAAAATTTTGAAGAAACATGCTGCCTCCATCTACAGGGTAGAAGATAGGGGCAGCATGTTCCTCCAAAATCTTGGTATCTACCCAACTTGATGGTGTTTTAACCCAGATCAAAATCTGAGTCTTTACTGCCATGAAAACCTCAAATCTCATATAAAATTACAGCTTCCCAACTTTTAGTCTGAATGGAGTTCACTTTATGACTGATATGAAATAAAATTAAAGAAACTGTCCATGTGTACATACAGATGCAACCTCTAACTGTAATCTTGATTCTTCACATGGGATACTGACTGTTAGATCCACTGTCTAAACAGAATTAAAGTCCTTGGGTTGAGATACACTTTTAGTGTTGAGGAAAAACCATGCAACCCGTATATCTGAGAGTTCAATGCAAGGATGGCAGGCTGCATTATCCAAAACTAATGGAACATCATGTTTCTGTTGTGTCATCTTTACAGTAAATGGTCTCATTTATACAAACGATTTACCCAAAACTATAAATTATAAAACTGTACCTATATTATTTGCAGACGATACTAGTTTGTTAGTTAAAAGTTCAAACTATGATGAGCTCTGTGTAAATATAAACATGCTTTTCACAGTACAGATGAATGGTTCAAAGTGAACCAACTTTCTATAAATTTTAACAAAACCCACTACATTCAATTTACAGCCT
>NW_019726229.1:2844448-2933348 GCF_002891405.2 Cryptotermes secundus
GGAGTGGCGATAAAGCATCTCCTTGTTTTAGACCATTCTGGATAAGAAATTTATCAGACAAATGTTTACCTACACGGACTTTACTATACGTTTCATTTAAACACATTTTAATCAACCTAATTAGTTTCATGGGTATCCCAAACTCTATTAGAATTCTGTACAATACTTCCCTCCTAAGTGTATCATAGGCTTTCTTCAAGTCTATGGAATAGCTGATGTACTGTCTCATCGTACTACCATTTCTTCTTCAATATCTGACGAATGCAAAAGATCTGATCTGTAATTGATCTGTTATGTCGAAACCCACACTGATGATCCCCAATAATTTCATCTATATATGGACTTAACCTTGAGAGAAGAATATTGGACAAAATTTTATATGAAGTTGATAGCAGTGATATCCCCCGATAATTACTACAGTCAGTTTTATCACCCTTCTTGTGAACTGGTACAATAATAGACTCCTTCCGCTGATCAGGCAATTTTTCCTTATGCCAAATAGAAGTAATCAGATTGTGGATCTTAGAACGCAGTATTTTGCCTCCTGCTTGACATTCAATTTACAGCTAGAAATAAAAATCCTAAATCTGAAATAAAAATTGTATATGATAAAAAACAAATTACATCTATATCCAATATTAAATTTCTTGGAATATTCATTGATGATATAATGAGCTGGAAATACCACATTGAATATATTAGTTCACAACTAAGTGCAGTCTGCTACATAATAAGATCTCTTAAACCATACATGTCCATAAATACCTTAAAAATGGCCTATCACTCTTATTTTAATTCTACTATAAATTATGGTTTACCCTTTTGGGGTAACTCACCCCAAAGTATAAAAATATTTAGAATGTAAAAGAATAGAATTATGTTGGGATGCAGAAGGAGGGATTCGTGCAGAAACCTATTTAGAAAATGAGAAATCTTGCCTCTGGCATCTCAGTATATACTATCTCTTATGCTCTTTGTGATAAACAGAAACAAATTCATAGTAAATTCAGAGATTCATAGGAAGAATACCAGACAGCAAGATAATCTCCATCAACCTCTTGTAAATTTGAGTAAATACCAAAAGGGAGTTTATTGTTTTGGAATAAAGGTCTATAATGATCTAACACAACATATTAAGGATATATCGAGTGACACAATGAGATTTGAGGTACAATTAAAACAATTTTTATATTTACATTCTTTTTATTCATTACAGGAATAGTTAAGTTATAAATCTTTTTAAGATGCAAGAAACCGTCTTACTTTACAATTTAAAGAAGACAAGATTGTCAGCCTGTGTTCTAGTTTTTAGTTACTTATTTTAGATATACACAATTTTTATATCACTGTATACTAGTCTTTATTTAAATTTATTATACTATTAATGTACATGTACGTTATACAATACTCATTAATGACATTGTGTTTTAACTACTGAATTTTTAATTAGACTTTTATAAAACTGTACAAATTGTATAAGGTTTGCCATTACTTTTACTACTAAAATTAACTTATTTATTATATTGTATATGTTTATCAGTATCTTATTACAAATGTGTATGCTACTGGATGACAACTGTAATTCTTAGTTGTGACTGTAACTAGGACGATCTCCACATCCGCATAAGAATGCATTCTTGACAGGATTTATGGAAGGTGACTAAATGAATGAATGAGATGTCACCCAGGCTTTCTTCATAGAATTCCAGTTAACAGTAAGTTTCTTTATGTAGATTTTTTTAAAACCTCATGGTTTAGTTGCTCTCCTTATAACTAAAGACTTCTCCATTCCTCCATTCATAAAACCACACAGGCGAACTTTTCCACCAGAATATTTTTTCACCTATCACCCTACACTACAGTATAAACAATAAGAAGAAGAACATTCAGTGTTGCCAATTGAAATTCTTTCAATGTAGCCAACACAAATTATATTCCTCAATTTCTTAGTGTTTCCATTATTTTCTCCACCTCCTGCATATGCAACTAAGCCTATTCTGACTTCACATAATCATTTCATCTTTTCATTCTAGTAAATGATATTTTAATTTTTTAAATGTGAAGATTACCTGGCTACCCATATGAACATACACCCAGAAATTCCTACCCTTCCTGCTGAAGGTCTTCTGTCAGATAAACAATTATAAAGAAACTAACTGTAGTGAAAAATGGTAATTTTCATTCTCTGTTATCACCACTACAAAAGGCATGAAGGATATGGAGTGGGTCAAGCTAAAGCCCCGCAACTGAAACCGCTTCATGCATAAGAAGTCACTGGATGCAGCAGTAGCAAAATCTGCATGTTCATGCAAGCAAATACATGAGCACACCATTACCGAAAATATGTGGAAATTAGGCTAGAAGGAAAATTCTAACCATCCTTGTTTTGTACTCTTCTGAAGCCTGAGTAACAGCATGATCCCATCCATTCTGGCCCCCTCTTGCAAGGTGGGGTCGTAATTGCCAATACTTTGTTGGGCATCCAAATGCCATGTTATCTTCAGACACAAAGTACGGACCCGCAAAATCTCGTATTATGCCTGATGACATGGCAATTCCCATGTGGCCAATAAATGGAAACAGCCATCTGAAAAATTGTTTCTGAAAGTTACATTTTTTACTTATCAAACCCAGAACAGGTTTCCACTGCCAACCACAGCTTCCCCTTACACAGAAAACACAGCTACAGAAGTAAAATTTGAATCTTTCATGGCAAATAAATGTGTTAAAATCTCCTCAGGCAATAAGCTGTGTCAATGTTTAGTTAAAACGAATCCTTCAGAGATATCCTCAACTCAACATTGACATGACTGATTGCCCAAAAAATGTTAGCGCAGCTTCATAAGCTTTTCCTATATAAATATGATTCTGAAGTAAGAAATCTTACAAACAATGAACATACTAATAATTAGGAGCCTTATCAATTTTATGGATGATTAATATTTTATTCTTGCTAACATAATGCTATTTTCAGTGAATGGCACTGCTGTCTAAGACAACATATTTTGTCACATTTCTCCACAGAAAGAACACTGGAACAAAGGATGTATGTGAAACGGACAGAGCAAGTGTGTTCAGGGCCACACAGAACATTAAAATCTGCAA
This sequence comes from Cryptotermes secundus, assembly GCF_002891405.2. Classification (NCBI taxonomy): domain Eukaryota; kingdom Metazoa; phylum Arthropoda; class Insecta; order Blattodea; family Kalotermitidae; genus Cryptotermes; species Cryptotermes secundus. The sequence goes on from NW_019726229.1 coordinate 2,847,554, forward strand.
CTTCCAATAAAAGTACAATGTTAACCAACAGAAATAACAAGCCAGCTTATTACAGCATATAATATGTAGTATACACAGCATACAATACAACCACTGGGCCCACTCAGCTAATGTGTAAATTTACCCTAGATGCGCTATACAATTGTATCTAGACACAGGACCTGAAGGTGGTATGCATGCTGAAACATGCTGTCTTAAGACAGCAACCCCATCTGCTGAAAACAGTGTTGCAATGACAAGAATAAAATAAATATTATCTTTAGTCAATTATACTATAGGAAGTAACAAATATGCCATAAATATTATTTTCTTTTCAATTTCTACACCTCCAGCACACAATGATGCTTTGACAACAGGGACTGGTGTTTGGAGCAGCAAGTCATTGCTAACAAGATAAATACTCTTCAAAATTAACAATTCTGTTTGCTTAAAACGTGGCTATGTTTTCCTCAAGAGTCTTCCAACTACAGACTGAATACATTTAAATTCATGATTTAAAAGTAATCTATCTATCCTTATCAGTCATCAGGCATACTGACTCACTGGCGAAATTTGTATGTGTCTTGCAGTCGGCGGTGCACCAGTCTCTGGGAAATGCAGAGCAGTGAACTGGCCAACACATTTTAGAACCTTCCTGTATAAGGAACATGAAGAACCAGGCATATAAAATATTAAATTAAAAAGACAAAATTGGGCAGGTCATGTCCAATGTATGGAGAAAGAAAAAAGGATTCTTGAAAGCAACATTATTAGAAAGAGGCTTGTATGAAAGACCAAAAAAACATGGTTTAATGAAGTGGGAAAGGACAGCAGACACTTTAAAGTTAGAAATAAAAGAGCAGAAACTGCAAGCAGCCAAATTTTGAGCGTCATTTAAAGGAGGCCAAGGCTCGACTTCAGGCTGTCACACATAGAGGAAGAGGAAGAAAAATACTACATAGCTGTCAATGGGCAGACTTATTGTTATTACATTAAGGATTATTCTAATCATCTCAACAATCCTTACTCCCTGAATCTGGACCTATGGTTACTAGAACTAAGAAAGAACTTTTACATGAGTAACGCCATCCATCACCACGCTCAACACCCCAACTAGTAACTGAGTTTGGGCCTGCGGTTGCTCTTGCTAACAATTCTAAATTGGGTATCGTTTTTCACCATACTAACATATTCGCACCTTCCCGACATTGGGTTGTTTCTTGTGGATTCGTGGAGTCGCCTATGGGCTCAATGTATTGTATATGTATTTATACGATTATCACATTATACTAAGTTACGGGGTTTCATATCACTTACGTTAGAAGTGGAATGGGTGTCCACACAATCGAAAATGGGTATCTTCGTTTCTGATGATCTATGGGCAATTCCGTTAATATTTCCTCACTGCCGAATGACGTACTATTATGTGTGTGTCTGGTTAGAGTATGATTGGAATTGGGAGACTTCATAACTTACACACTTTTTCCCCGAGGAATGGATATTCATATATTCATATTATGCACCACAACTGTCGTAACCGCCATAACCCTACATAAAATATTAACCAACCTATTCACCACCGTTCGCCACTGCCCACAGCCTTCGGAACAGAAACGAATAGTAATATGCACGAATATAACAGCTGCGTGAAACTTGCCTTTATTGCCTGTCAACCTAGCACCATGACGTACTAAATTCATTATACTACCATCTATTTTCAACTTTCACGCTATCGCTGGAAAATGGCCGCAACCATTTCCGAGTGCACTGTCGGTAAGAAAGTTAGCTTCTATCCACTATCCTAGCCTAGGCGTACTGCGCTTCCCCAAAAAAATGGAGTTCATAGAACAATAATGAATCATTTTGCCACCCTGATCTCTTGTACTGCAGCGGTTCCTGCTCCCTCTTTAGAAATGCGACTAATTAATATCACTTCACTCATCATCATTATGAGTGTTTCTCAATGATGCATCAATCCATATATCCTCATGGAAATGCAATGGACATTGTGAACTATAACATATATATTCATAATTGTTTAGGAAAGCTGATGATAGGTGAACTTGAGGGAAAATTCTGGGTCCATCATACATATTTGTATTCAACCTCATAACTTTGTTCACACCTTATATCTGAAAGCTACAGAAAATATAGTTTTTCAGTTACATAATACATGTATTATAACTTACATACAGCAGGCAAAAGTACTGAGATTTCCACATATTAATTTAAGCAGAATGACAAAACTCAAGAATCTGAAATACACTCTTCCTAACAAGATAAATACTGAATTTAATGATATATCAAAAGTAATAAAATAAGTGCAGAACTATAATAAATCTTATGAATCTAAAATATAATCATGTTTAAAAGTTTAATATTGAATGAAATAACATAACTGAAGCAATATAATGAACCTTAACTATGTAACTAACTTCATGGAGCTAAGTCACTCTTGAGAAGAGTTGCTCATTCAGACAGACTCCCAGCATTTATGGAACTCAGACGTTCATTACCACGTTAACAATTGGGGGTTAGGCGAATTCAATTCACACCCCCCAATCCTATTTCTCTAGGATCAATTTTAATACTAACCCTCCTCCTCTACACCTATCTTCCTTGTGGTCTTTCTCCTTCAGGTTTTCTGCCCTAATCTCTGCTCCAAGCATGCTACATATCCACCCATCTCATCCCCTTTCACTTGATCACTGTAGTAATATTTGGCAAGTACAACTTATGGCACTCCTCATTACAAAATTTTCTCACTTCATCTCTTTCAGATGCAAATATTCTCTTCAGCACCCTTTTCTCAAACTCCCTGTTTATTATTTTCTCTTAATGTTAGTGACTAAGTTTCACAACCACACAAAACTATAGGCAGAATGAATTTATATATTTAAAATTTATGTTTTTAGAGAGCAGATGAGGAGACAAAGAGCTCTGATCTGAATAGTAGCAGGCATTACCAGAATTAACGAACCTTACAAATCTGGATTGTATTTTTCTTTAGAATTTTAATATTGAATGGAATAATTTAACTGAATAAAATAATGAATATAAAAAAATTTATTATCTAATATATTGTAGCAAGTGCAGGGAGCATGGAGACTGGTTTGAACACCCCCACTGTGGCCCTGTGACTTGTAGGAGGCAATGAAAAGGGAACACACTTGGGGTCATAACTGGGCCACCCTGTTTCTCTGGGATATACAAGGCAGGGGCCTGGCCCTACAGGTTTGGGGAGTCTCAAATCTAAAACAGTAGAATATGGTCATGAGTCCTGAGGGACCTGGACCCAAGAACAACTGCACTGATGAGGACCAACAGCAATTACAAACGACATACACGCCCTCTAGCCAGAGATGGTGCCCCACATTAATAAACGGGCAAATGAGTGACAGTAATAAAAATCTGTTTTTGGGACCCAGATGGGTGCTTGACACCAAGCCAGGCTGGTCAACTGACCATCGATTGAAACAGAACTCTGACTTTGTATTGAGGTGGCAGTTAGTGGAGAGAGTCAGTCAGTGGAGTTAGTGAAGAGTTGGTTGGTGAATCAGTGAGTTAGTTAAAGGACTGCAGTTCAGTCAATGTGAGCTGTTGCTGTGAGAAGCCAGTAGCTGAGACAGGGACAGTTCAGGAACCCAGAGGAAGGGGAAAGTCTGCTCTTGGAAGCTGCTGCTACCAAGAAATGGCTAAGGGAGAGGGTAACGGACTGAGAACACTACTAGTCTGTGTGTGACTGTAATTTGTAAAGAGTAATCACTCATATATGTGACAACTGTTGTCAGAAGTGGGATTGGATTGACAATTACTGGATTTGTCATGGGTACCCCAACATCTGCAATATTAGCCCAAACATACATATATCCAACATATGGAACATAAACAAATATATCTAATTTTAATTAAATATCAAGTAATTGGATACTTTAGATACACTGACGATATTTTCATAATTTACAACCAAAAGAAAACAAACACAGACGAAACCCTAGCCAAATTCAATAAACAATGAACCAGCAAAAAATTCATCATCAAAAAATACCAGAACGCCATTCATTTTCTGGATCTTTATAATGCGCTGTAAGAAAACAAAGCTAGAATTCAAAATATATAAAAAACATATGCAGACTAGCAACACAATGCCAAATGACTTCTGCTACCCATGTGAACCTAAAATGTCAGGTATTAACTATCTAATGAATAGAGTGCACACACAACCAATAACACAATAAGCATAGGAAATGAAACTAAACATCATAAAAGACACACTACATAATACAAACACCAACCCACTACACCAGAAAACCACCAAATGGGCCACTTTCACACACACAATGGTAAAGAAAAACCATGAAAAGTACAAATACAAGCAGCAGTCAAACACAAAACACAATACAATACATAGTAAAACCCATCCACAAACACACAAATATGAAAAAGTGGCATTTATCAGATGAAATAGACAACTTACTAAAAAATGCAGGCAAACGTGCCAAACATTTTACACCAGATATAAAGAACACATACAGGCAATTCAAAATAAAAATAGCAATTCAGGATATTCAAAACACATGCTGAACACAGGACACACATATGGAATTATAACCAATACAATGAACATCCTTAAAACAGAAAAAATGAAAACACTTAAATACATTAGAAAAAACCACACATATAAAATTAGTAAATGCAGACTACACATGACTGAAGCATACTGTAATGTGGATGGCCAGAGGGTTGCTGGGTAATGAACCGGTAAACATATGCGATACATGCTGGCAACAGTGGAACAAGGTTATGCAACCTGCTTCTAGGCAATGATTCAGTAACCAGACTTCTGTGCAGGTGCAATGACATCAAACCACAACAGTGGTAGCTACCCGGTAACTGGCTTTCTATGGAGTCCGTGCTGTAACTGTCGCTATGCAATCACTTGGTAAACATGTTCCAACAATATAGGCTGTTTTCTGTGTGGTCAGTGTGGAAGCTATATAATGACAGTTACAGACAGAGGGTGCCCCAAATGGACAGGACAGTAACTTTCATATAAGGAAGAAACAAAAAAATCTGGCCATGAGCCCCAGATGGGGCTTGAAACCAAGACAGGCAGACTGACTGACCATCAGTCACAATGTGACTTGGACTTGGAGGGTGCCTCAAATGGACAGGACAGTAACTTTCATATAAGGAGAAAAAAAATGCTGGGGCTCGACACCAAGATAGACAGACTGACTGACTGTCAAGTCACAATGTGACTTTGACTTGAATAGATTTCAGTATTTGAGAGTGTCTGGGTGACAGGGAAGGAGTTCTCGGTTGAAGATGGCCACAGAAAGTTCGTCGTGTGAAGACTTTATGTGTGCTGTAGTACAGTGATATTGGTAGTTTGAGATTGAGACATTTATAGCTCCTGCGTAAAATCTGTTGACAAGAAACGGGTAGTGAAAATACTGTCAAGGCTTAGCCATAGTTCACATCTGTACCTAGCAACAACTAGTGGAAACAGATATAGAAGACTTTAATTATGTATAATACTTGGTATGATTTGAGGCGCTAATTTCTGTGTTGAGATCCGTTGCCATGAGATGACTAGTGAAGATGGAGAATCCTAGTGCATGTGGAACGGCAAAATGGAAATTGTGTAAATCAGTGATAGTGCTGTATTTCCTGTATCTAAGTGTAACTAAGAGAGTGTGTAACCAAGATGCTAATAAATCTAGTCATCTGATCTAGAACCCGTAATTTTGTCATGCGTACCACCCAAAATGTGACAGTATATTGGCATATATAACCCAACAGTCAAAACATTAGAAGAATTAAACACTACACAGCAGCAAACACACCTTGTATAAAACAGAACCAACCAAGCTTAGCAAACATTTGTAACAGATACACATGACACAATACGAACTACCCATCACCATAGGGTAAATACATATACAAGTATACCATAAAAAACACCAACACATGTCAAACACAAAATAATAATACATGTACAGATACATGGGTATAAGATGAGGGCATACCCCCAAAAACTGAACTTACAGGCGGAAGCACAGTAGTCTCATCTGCAATTCTACAGACACCTGAAGATAATCAATGTTGGTTGAAACATGTAGTATACACACATCAGTGATGTAGAACTGTTCTATGTTCTTTTTAAATCTGCATCTTTTAATTTTATTTTAATTTTTTTGAGTGTGAAAGGAGTCTGTAAATCAAAAAGCTTGGAAAATGTAATAGAAGAGGACTGTTTGGAGATGAAGCAAAGGAAAATGTTACATTAAATTACAATTGGAGCCCAATTTTTCATACTTAATTAGTTTATAGTAACAGGATGAAATACAACTGGGACTATCTACAACAGCATGTTTATCCAGGATACTTCTGAGATGATAAAGCTTGAACTTACATATAAGACTTTCACACCATACGTGATGGTACACAAGCTAACAAACTACTGATTCCTGATTATAGTATGGTATACCACACTTTATTACATTTTTGGGGGGATCTGAATTGCAGGGCACATAGGACCTAAGGTAAGAAATTATTCATGTATTTAAACAATTTATTGGAAGTATGTTTTAACATGACATTGCCTATAAGGTTATGAAAACTAGTTATGCCTGAATATGTCAGTTGAATTATGCTTTCAAGATTACTGCATAAACTGTGTACAATGTTAAACAACTGGTTTTCACCATTTCATTAACACTCTACTGCTTGCTTTATATACACAATGAAACTAGTGGTGCTGCAAGATTATGGTAACACAGTGTTGACAGACCACTTTGTTTGAATGGTGTGTGGTGGGGGTATATTGTTTCTTTGTGATTACTGTCACTATTTATCCTACTTGATTTATCAAAGGCCAGGTACTCTATTTTTATCATTGGTAAAATTTTGATCACATTATTTTCACAAAAATTTTTTTGAATTAAATGCCTTATGGTAACAAAGAACAGGGAATTTCACAATTTCTTAAAAAAATTATGTGCTGGTCAAAATTCTATCAAGGGAAATTTTCATCTGAATATTCATCAAAAATTGAATGGTGCAGCCCATAGGCATGAATATCCACACTATGTTGCCACATAACAATCCAGTAAATATTCCATGAAAACTGTGTTGGTTAATCTGAGTTGGTTCATCCTGGTCCGTCACACTAGTAATAGTATAAATTATTATTAGCATCATCCAGTGTGATTATCAATCACAGTGGACAGCGTTAATAATCTTCTGTACCGTCTTAGCTGAAATTAAAACAATGGCCACTTCTGTCTCAGTGCTCAGGGAATCATAATGGTGAGTCCGTATGTGCGAATATCCACACTGTCCTGCTATGTCACATTCAACTTCAATCATCTTAATCTAACATGTATAATTACACCCTGAATAGTATATATTAACATACTTTGTCCATCACAATTTTCAGACATTATATCTTTTAGTGAAAACAAGTGTGTAAATAAGGTAAGGGCTGAGTCTGAGACAATGTGTTGCCTGGTCGCACCTTCTGTACATCTTAGAGAGGACTGAAAGATGATTATGTAGTATCAGAAGTACTTCACAGATTATCCTGAGATTTTACCTGGTCTCACCATGTGTTATTTTGTATCAGTACAAAATCTAATAAATTTTAAATGTTATGTTCCAGTTATTTCAGTATGGTTGATAAATTTAAAATTCAAAACATATGAAACAGCTTGATAGCGTTCATTCTATCAGTATATTCTTTATACTAAAATAAGATGTAAAGTCACTATCTAAATATATATATTCTTCATTTATGCTGATCCTGATTAAGTCAATGATATGGTTTGATCTTTAAGGTCCAGTATTTCATCTCTCAAGAACATTAGTACAGCACAACCACCACCACACTGACACCATAAAAACCATTCATGAGGCAGGAATAAATAAAGTAGTATGGTACACTTGCCATCAAGAAGGGTGCATCTGGCAACAGTTCACAGCATTGAACTTTAACATAATAATGTCGCGTGTTTTGAGTACGAATCTCGTTGGTCACGTGTTGAAGTTCTAATCCCACTTCTGACACCAGTTGTCGTGTATTGGGCGTATATCGCGACAAATAAATTCTCGACGTATTCGATGCAGCGAATTTTATTTCANTATTTTATTCATATATACAAATAGTGAAATTTCCTTTAATATCTGGTATCCACCTTTAGATAGTGTAGCACATGGACCCATTTCTAAGTAATGACTCAGTAAACAATGCCTGCAGCTAAGCAACAGATTCCTAACAAGTAACAGCTGAACTACAACAATGATGGCTGCCAGCCTGGGAGTTAATTAGTGCAGTGCGGTGCAGGGAAGTGATGAGTCAGGTGGTAAGTTAGTGAGTTAGTCAGAGAACTGCAGTTTGGTCACTGTGTGCTCTTGCTGTTAGAAGCTGGAAGCTGAGGTACGAGGATAGTTCGGGAACCCAGCATAAGAGGAACATCTGCCATTGGAAGCTGTTACCAGACGATTGGTGAAGACACGGCAGACTGAGAAGACTTAGTACATGCTGTAGTGAACTGCAGAGTGTGAATTAGTGATAGTACTATAATCACTTGTAGTGACATTCAGTAAATGGTCAATAAATCCAATTATCAGTCCAAATCTCATCTATTGTCACTCCACAGAAATGTGACAAAAGTCATTAACCTTTAAGGGATGGGCCATTTAAATTCCGGTAGTGGCAGTGGGATGGAGTTAATTTAAATACCCGCCATTGTAGAGTAATAAAAATTGTAATCATGTTACTCACAATTCTGTGATTTCTACAATTTTTGTGATAAATGAACGAAATAAACGCTACTTTTATCTAGAAAGTATATAGAATCAGATACTCTAATTTACAGGTTTTAGAATCTGTAAAAATTGTTACATTGATTCCAAAAAAATTTTTCCCCAATTTTGAGCGTCTGTCCACAAAAATGCATAAAGCTTCTGCACAATACGTTTCTGCAGTATAAATGCATGGTGCTGATGCATTGTATGTGTCTTTTATCTGGCAATAGGAGAGGATGTTTACGGTCTGCACATTCTCCAGTCATGTAGGCTTCTGTATACCTGAGTGTGGGCGAGTTTTTATCCTACATTGCCTTATGAAACTCTGTTTGTTTTTTCACGTATGTTGGACTATACACACAGAGGCAGTTCTTGGAATATCACCTCATACCACTTGCTTCCAGTCCCTTCAGAATAAACTGTAACGCATTCTGAATTGTGTGATTTATGAGCTGCCTCTGAATTTCAACTCCTTGAATGCGAAAAGGGGCCGTGGTGCATAGTTGAAATTGTGATGTTTTATAAGCGTTATGAATAGAGGACACCACTCGACATCACTGGCTTACTTCCTGCTAATACGAGACTAACATTGCGTGTGCGCGCTTCGTGTGGAAAACAGAGTACATTACTGACAAAGTGCATGAATTGCGACGTCGGACTCTGCATTCAGTGACATGCAACATTCAGTTAGATGATGCAGGAGGGAAGACTGTCTACTTATAAAGCTGGTGTCCAAAAATAATGTAAGTAGAACAAGAATTTCTATCTTAAAATTAGATTTTAAAACACTGTGCGCACGCGTGGACTGCGCATACCCATATGGTGTCTTTTGGCCACCTCAGCTTTACTTTAAAGGTCCCCATATGGTGTCCTTCGGCTCTTAAAGGTTAATGTGGAAATATGTCAAGGTTTTAATAGTATTTAATCAGCATAAACAAATAAATTACATATACTCATATGGTGACTTTACATTTTAATATGCAAGATGGCACAAAGTCACAATCCACTGGGGTGTACTGGTTGCCCAGTATACTGTTGCATGCAGAACAGGTAGTAACAGCCGCTTCCTCCCAGTCATTATCAGTCAAAGTGTCCTAGTGTATTGACGCATACAGAAACACCTGTTCCACACCATTTCTGTTCTGTCATGTTTCAGGTGTGATTACATTGACTAAATAAGTACAGGTTTTTGCTTTAAAAACGTGATACAAAAGCGGTTTTCCAGTGTGCTGCACAGTAGTATGATCATTAATTTGGTTCAGGTCTACCACCATGTAAGGCCATGTACAATCTGCACCAGCAATTTGAAGAACATGGTACCATATGATTTTCTTGGAATGTGGTGACCTAGAAAAGCAAGGTTAGAGGAAAAAAAGTGTTAATTTGGCAAGTAGTAATTAAAAGAACTAAGAAATCTACTTGTAGGCTTGCTCCAGAGCAAGGAATCTCTAGACAGCCAGTTCAATGGATATTACATTAAGCCAAATTAAAGTACTGCATTCAAGATTAACTAATGGGTTGTTGAAAGAAAATCCTGACCATAGACTTCACTTCTGTGAGATCAAGTTAAATGAACTGGACAAAGACCTGATTTGTTTCCTAAAATAAACTGGACTGATCAGGCAGATTTTGATCTATTCCATTTCCAGATAGAATATTTTGAACCCAGCTCTCCAATATCACTCTACTGTCACATTCCATTACTACAATCTGTACCTTAAATACAAGGAACAATCCGAGTCAGCTTGTATTCAACATTTCTTCACACATCACATATGGAGACTGCATCTTTGTAATGACTGCCAACAGAGTCATATGCAGACTGCATCTTCACAGTGACTGTGTGATGGAACAAATAGAGAAACTGATTGATACTTCAACAGTGAAGTAAATTTTACAGAGTTCATTCTGTGTGAACATGCTGTGCAGTGGGTCTTAAACATTCCAAATCAAACCACTACAGTGTGACTCAAAGGCTTCAGGGAGCTATGTTCTTTTGTTTGACTTACACCCCTAGGTATGGTCACCTAATCATCCTGGCCTCTGGCCATAACTGTGACACATCTGACCAACAAAGATGTCTGAGTATAATATGCCAAGTACAGTAAGCATGCTGATTTAAACATAAAGACACAAGCACATCAATACAGATGTTTCCTTAATTCAAAACAATAAAAGTCTGCTTGGCCAGGTCATATTCTGTATATTAAATCCTGTACGGGATCTTACAGAATTACCACGAAGCATCAATGTTTGTTACTGCTGCATTCTCCCACTATGAGTAATGACGGAGGTAACTTTGCTAGCTGCATCCAGAGAGAGACAGCGGCAAGCGCAGGATGTTACAGGACATTCTGAATGTTCCCTGAAACATAAACACATTTATTTGTTTCCTTTCATGGATGACACAGGAAATGAAATGAAGTTAAAAACTCAGAATCAAGATAATCATCTTTACTGCAAACAATTCTACTGAAGGAAATGGTGATGTATTTCAATGTAAGTACCAAGTAGACTTTATCATCATTAGAAATGTGCACGAGTATAGCTGTCAACAGATTTAATGAAAACCAGGATAGCCCAGTCAGTATAGTGATTAGGCTATGGTCTAGAAGACTGGGGTTTGATACCCAGCAGGGGCAGACATTTTTTCTTTTCCTCACTGCCCAAACTGTCTCTGGAGCTCACCCAACCTTCCAACCATTGGGTACTACAGACTATTTCCTCAGGAGTAATACAACTGAGACATGAATCTGACCACTCATCTTGAATTAGTGCTTAAATTAAGAATGTGTAAGGCTATACCTCCACTTCTACATGTCTTCAGGACATGGTTCTTAAGTAAGCATGGGGACATCTCTACTCACACTTATAGATTTGATGTGATATATATTGTATAGTAATTTTTCTCTGTGCAGTGCAAGAAAATCTACCTATATGGAATCATTCTGTGGTACAGTCCTATTTAAAACATTTCTTTTCCATTTATCAAGTAAGCTTCAGTAGCACAGCATCTGGACTGCCTTCTAGGATACCTGACTTGAATGTCAACCTGGAAACCACCTATCCTGCCTACACATTTTTATGTTTTCCCAGGTTCCATCATGAAAACACATGCCTATGAAGTGTGCTTCACACCAAGTGTATGTCTGAGGCTGTTGTGATGGTGAAGAAAATTGTTGAAGTCTTGCTGGTCCATCCAGCCAAACCTCAAAAGTATACTCAATATATCTGGGCCACTTAGTGGGTTTGTGGTCTGCTGTATCCAGTGCTATGTCCTCAAAAGTGTTACTGATCACCAGAAATAGTGAGCTTCCTACTGCCATTCCTTCTTTTTGCTGATAGAATTTATCCTCTTCCTGAAAGTACACAGTTTTTAAACAAATGTCCAGTAATTTCATGATGTCCTGACCATGCAGTAATGAGCAGTCCGAGAAAGAAGGACCCATATTAAGCTGAATTCTGAAGATTTGCGAGACTTCTTCCACTGGTATGTTAGTGATTGGACTGTCCATGTGAAAAATTAACAAGGGAGTCTGCGTTTTGAAGGTTAATCTCCTGCTGCTACAGAAATGTGCTTTGAGCCATTGCATAGCACCAGATGACTAGTACTAAAAAAATTTGTCATGCAAGGAAAGTAGTCATAAGAGCTTGTTAAGTAATGACATATATAATGAATATTTCACATTTTACAAAGTCTTTATATTTTTACTCGCTGCATATACGTGTGTGTATATACATATACATATATATATATAAATTACTTTTCTTTAAACATGTTTGCTGGTGCTCTAAAGAAAAATGTAGAGAATGGGAAAGCAAAGTCAAAATATATATTGCATCCAAACGCATGTGACTTCAGACAAGTTTCTGGTATGCATCAACTGTTTGCCAGTAACCATTATGGAAACTATGGCTGAGAAGAGCATGCACACACTTAAAGCACTGATGCTAAAGTGCAGTGGTCATCAACATCTTCCTTTAAATGAGCACAAACGGACAATATGATATGCTATACAAGTAAGCGGTGGTTCTAACTGGACTGTAAAGATAATTAGGAAAGTACACCTGAACCAGTGGGTCATATGGGCTGCATGTCCACCATGTCGACAAGATTGACACCATGTGAACCAGGATGAAAATTCTGCCATTTTATTACTGGCTGCTGAACGACCATTGCTGTTGGTACTATTGTTGTTTTGCAGACCTGAAGGTGTCCCCATATGAACAAGACAAATGGCACAACGAGGCAAAGGTTTACGACACTGTGGACATGATGACATCTGCAAAACATTATTTTGGAACATCTAGAAACACTGTACATATAATGTCAAAAAGGAGTGAATTATTATAGGACGTGCAATAATTGCACATTCATTTATTTGGCAAACCTGTCTACACTCTTAAGCTGGGGCGGTTATTATTTGGTGTAGTCAAGCAGTCCTTATATTTCATGCATTGCATTAGGGTTTAGAGTTACATATCCTACTAACAAGTAACACACATACACCCATAGATGGTGCATATAACTGTTGATAACCAGGACCTAAGTCAGTGAAAATGTTGTTTTCTATGTGTGAGGGTCATAATACAACAGTAAACTTTACAGTGCTGGGTGCCCAAATGATGAGCTGCTGGACACGTAAGTCTTGATACTACTTACACTTATTTAAGACCTAAAAAGAACACAAGAAACAATGATGTTTTGCTAGAAGCATTACTGAAATACCCAGGCATTCATTCATCCCTGTGACGCCAAAGATATTCCAATAGACTTCTCAGATGCAATGTTCTACTTTCTAAACCCTCAGCTAATACATATCTTGAGTTTCATTAATTTATTCATCCAATTATATATTATCCATATTCTTGGGCCAACTAGCCAATCAGTGCATTTGCCCTTAGGTATCAAAGAGGGGTTACTACAAATTAATATTAGGGTCACATGGTAGCATAGCTGGTTGAGGCACCATGCTACAAACTGGAAGGTTGTAGGTTCAATTCCCAAAGGGGTCACTTGATATTTAAATTAACCTCATCTTTTCAACCACACTACAGCCATGGGGTTGACTCAGCCCCTAACAGGAAACTTCCTGGGGGGTAAAGGGCAGCCATAACGTAAGACTGACAACTTCACTGCCATCTGTGAGCCAATTGTCTAGAAAATGTGGGAGACTCAATATTTCACAATCCTATGGGCCTCCATGGCCTGTTACAGGGATACCTTCACAGTTTACCAATTAGTACTATATCCTGTAACTTGGTAGAAGGTATTATTTGCTTGACTGTTAAGGAAGTGATTAATGGTGTGAGCAGCATCCTCGAAGGTTCTAAGTTCCTCTAAACAGTAATCACTAATGATAGAAATCATTTAAAATTACAAATTCACCAATTCCCAAGTTTTGAAAAGTAGCCAAATTATCACATGATATGTGACAAAACACAGGGTTCAGACTGGTAATTGTATTTATTAACAACAGATCATCTTATTTACAACTAATGACAACACCGTTCTCATATTCACGATCCCTGGGTAACTACAGCACTTTTACTAGTCTTCATAGTCTGCTGTGTCTTCAGTACTTGTTGCTTGGTTACAGCTTGGGCAATTGGGACCTTCTAGTGCATTCTGACATCTATGGCCCTGGTGCTGGCTTTGGCCTTCTGCTTATGTTGGTTTAATGTGGATCTATTAGAGAACACTCCTCCTGACTGTTGTGTGTGCAACCGTTACTGCAAAAATATGTTGTACCAGACCGTTGCATAGCAATGGCCACCTCTGCAATGTGTCTCATGATTCCAAGAGTCTGCAATTTACGTGTAATGTCACACTGCTCCTTCCTCTAGGCAGAGATCATTCCAGTCTCCCTCTATGCTTAGTTCTTGAGGTGCTAGAATTGTCAGTTGGCAAGTTCAACCTGTCAGATTGGGACTTGCTATGGTTGGGTGTGGATGGAGTCTGGGCATGTTTCTTTTGATTACCTGATCAAGACAAGAAACTGGGAAGTTTTCTTGTTAGCTGAGGTTTCCATCATGTGCTCAGCAACTGAGAATTTGTTGTTTATGTGTTCATGCTGTACACTGGTGCTTGATGAGGACATATCTATTATCAGAAGCAGCAGAATCAGACAGATATTCTATTCGTCTCATGTACATGTCTTGCCTTTCATAGTAACTACTGTATGGGATGTGATGATGCCTGTTAATGAACTGGTGTTATGGGTGAGGCTTAAAGATGTCTGTGTTGCCACATAATCTCATCAGGAACAGCTTCTAATGGATGCTGCAACTTATGGTTTGCTTTCCAGGAAATTCTTTAGGGCGTCACCAGAGAAGAGATTACCCTTCACCATTAAGCTCCTGAATAGTTTTGTCATCTAGGTGAATAGAACATTTCCTATCACGTCATATGCACTCTGGTGACATTAACAAAGCAAGATGGGTTGGGACAAGGAGGCCTCACCACATCCACTCTTGCTCAAGTTGTCACATAAGGCTGCAGGCACACCACTGTTGGGTGTGCCAAAACCTCTGACACCAGAAACACAGCATAAAGTCTGAAATGTAAAGGTGGATGGACATTACTTATTCAACATAAAATCTAAGAGGGAATGGTTTGCCATCACTATTCCTGGTTAATCAGTTTGTCTCTGAAACAAACTGGTTCAAAAGTGATGACTGGATCTCCTTGTTTGATATGCCATCGAGGGAGTCAGTCGTTACAATTCCCCAGGATGAGCGTTTCTCAACATGCGTACAATGACAGTCAGAAGAATCAGCTTTAAGGAGGGTCTCAGCCTGCTTCCTGTTGATGACTTCAACCAAAAGCACACTATTCTTCAAACAGTCAAGGCAAGCTATCCATGTAACAAGACATGGAGGCCCACAGAGTTGTGAGATATCGAGGCTCCCACATTTTCTCGACAGTTGGCTCATAGATGGCAGCAAAGTTGTCAGCCTCATGTGCTGGCTGCCCTTTATTCCCAGCAAGAATGCTGGCACTCATTTCTGTTAAAGGCTGATTTGACCCCAGGGCCACAGTGTGACACAAAGAATTAGGTCAATTAAAAAATCCACTGACCTCACTGGAAATTGAATCCATGACCTTCAAACACGTTGTATTCCTAAACTTTCCAGGAAAGCTACCAAGGGATTTATGTATGTAAAATATGCTTGTCTTTTAAGATTTTCTGTGGGGCTAGGATCGTGACTGTAACAGTTTCAGAACAGGCTTTGACATTCACATGGGATTTTCCTTCTAACAAGGAATTAAGGGACACATAGGAGACATGATAAAATGGGCTGTACTCCCAAACCACTGGCATTACCCTGCCACAGGGGAAGGAAAGAGGAGATATACACCTAAATCTTCCAGTCTGTGACAGCATGTGGACCCCTACCATGACCTGATCTCAAGAAATACCCTAGAGATGTTATCCTTCTAGGATGACAAAGTCATACACCACTGGTGAACTGTGACTTTATGCCCTTACCATGGGAACAGAATAACTGTCCATGGTTCCTGACTCTACATCATACAGGCAAACACATGTACATGCTCTCATGTGCATACACACACACACACAGAGCACGCTCTGAAGACAGGCACCTGCTCTGGTCACCCAAAACTCAGGCAAAGGACATCCCACTTCAGGTTTTGATTGGCTGGACCGAGCAAGCTGGGAGGCTGCTTAATTTTTCTCCTCCAATTAGAAAAAGAAATACTCAAGCAGCCAGAGTTTAGGGTTGAACTCTGCCACCTGCTGTGTGACTGTCAAACTGGAATCTGGGGTAGCACGAGTCCAGAAGGACCCTGCTAAAATTATGATTTCCACTATCAAACTTCATAATTTCTAAAGAACCAAGTCTCATGTTACACATTAACTTGACTGATTTACTGATGTGCAGCTGGCTTCAAGCTTCACCCAAGCCACCTGCTACATGTCTCAGAAGGAGCCTGTGAGAAGAAAGTGATGAATTTTACGGAACCCTGACCACACCAAAAAAAATCAATTGACCTTCTCCTAAATTGGACAGCTTCAACCTATCACCTAAATCCGTATGAGCCACTACAATCAGGTTTTGCCAATGGGAGATAATATGACATTTACAATAAAATTTGTGGAAACAAATCAAAACAATGAACCCAACCAATAAATTTTGATGTGGAAGAAACTTCAATCAACATGGTTATACAATACCTGTCTACTGTTGTGTAACGTCTTTTATTCTCTTCAGGAATTTTTTAACAACTGTTGATATGGACTGCTTGCTGACAAATAAATCTGTTTTAGATAAATTATTTATATGTACAGGAATATGTTTTAAATAGTCTGTTTGTATGTTGTAAACAATCTGTATATATGTTTTAAATATTTTCTCTACTCTTAGGTATTTATTATTTATTATTCTATATTCATGTACTTTGAATGTTATGCTTGATGTAATGTTGTTGTTATCTGACATGTCCCATTTTAATTTCTATAGCTATGGATGAAATAAATGAATTGAATTGTTAGCACCTTCTCAGGATGAAAAAGGGACCTACCCATGAACATTAGAGACAAGCATAAAGAACCTACAGGGGCACAATGTTCCCTACAACTTGCTGACCTTCCTGCAGATAACAGAAATTTATACAGGTGAAATCATCAACCAGTCTGGCTATTAGATTTGTCAAACATGCCTTGTGGTATGATTTCTGTTATAAATATAGCAATGGAACGTGACAGTTTTCAAAGTGCTGCTGTGGCTGGCTGAATGATGTAGGATGTGGGGAGGAGATACTGCTTATGGTTCCCCAACCCATGCAGTTGCTTTTGACACGACAGTCATGACTGTGCATGAGGAGCTAGCAAGTGGTGCAATGCATGTTCGTGGATACAATATTTATTAATTACAAATCAGTAGTACATATCCAAAGGAGATACAGGCAAGAGTTTTGCATTGACAGATGTAATGCATTTAATAACTGTTATTTTCAAAAAATGAGTATAATCTGATAAACTGCATTACATTACTGATTTTCCACTGAAATTATTTTCTTTTTATTGAAACCAAGTCCCACTCAACAGCACTCCAAAAACCATCATATTCTCCTGCTGCACCATGTATTTCTTATAAATGCTGTTAGATTAAATTCGCAAAATCTGAGTCTGCTACAAATCATATTCAGCACACAATGTGGATTATTAATAATATTTATGCAATAATTCTATAAAATATTAGTACTCAAATGATTAGGAGCAAGTTATAAATATGTAATGAACTTATGAAACACCATTTTCCCATTCATAATATTCCTTTGTTTCGAATCATTTTCCATGGTATTTATTCCTCTCAAAAGAGACTGTATTAAAATTGTCAAATTAGTCAGCACTATAAAGGTAAAGTTGTCCTTGTGCTTAACTACTTAAGTACTATGTCATGAAGGTGTATGGGGGAGTGGATGTATAGATCCACATTTTCTTGACCTCAGCATTAGCTGGAGGTCAGTAGTCAGCACAATATAGTTGTTAAATATTCTGTCCAGTATACTGAAAATCTGACACTGAAGTCACATCCAATGGAAAACTGTCACCTGTACTATTTTTAAGACGCACACAGTTTCATGAAGCACAGATTTGGGTGGCTTGAGATTTTGTTTATAGAGGATACGCAGATGCTCTCAAAAATATGAGGGAACCCAGTGGATACAATATATAAAAGAATAAAAATCTTACTGATTGAGTTTCAAAGTTCCACCAGAAGTATCCAGGCTCCAATAAAAGAGATCCAGCAAATCACAGCAGTGGGTACTCACTTTAACCTTTTGTAAAGTTGCTCCTAGGCGAGCAAAGGCACCTCTGTTTCTGATAATTCCCAGCATTTGAGCTGAGATACTCTTTCCACAAAAGTTACATGACACAAATACTTGCTGTGGTGGTTTGTCATTTGGAGAGCTAGCACTTAGTAATATATCAAAATGGGCTCTTTGATTCCAAAGGCGCCAAGCATCAAGCAGAATACGATAACTGCAAAGACAAAAACAATATTCTTCTTTAGCTTCCTGAATGTTGAATTTCAACATATTTATATGATTCATCTATCATTTAGCCTTCAGTGGGTGGTCCCAAAGATTGCTACCAACACATTCTCTTTTCTTACTTTACTTTTTTGAATTTGAACACTGAATTATTATATTTTCTGTTTAATGGTCATAATATTTATTTATTTAGTTTAGTTAAAAATCCTTTCACCTACTCAAATATTAGTGTTGAATGGTAGGACTAGTACATAATGAATTGGAAAGGATGTGAACACAAGTGTTTGTGCAATACTATCCCAGAATTTGCCTGCAGGAACTGAAGAAACCCACTAAAGAACCTGTCCTTGCTCACAGATGAATGTCCTGAAAATTCAGCAGAAATTGATGTCACTTCATTTTCAAAGGTGCAAAATCAGTAGAATGTTCAAGAGTTCTGCTCATTCTCTCCTATGAAAGCAAGTTTTAATATATCAAAGTTCTCTGCTGCAATCCTGCTTAATTACAGAATTCAATGCACATATCCCGTTCCTTGAAATCTGACATTTTTTATATATTGCATATCGCAGAAGACACAACACACAAACTTACTTTACAGGGAGTTACTTCTGAGAGAGGCAAGTTACAAGTTGAAATGAACAGCAAATGACTCATCAAATTTTACTCTACCTCCATGTAATATTGGAGTGTTGTAATAACTGTAGTAGTGTCATACAGTGGGAAGTCTAGAAAATGAATGATTATGCTACATATGAATTAATAGATGAAGAGTCCTATCTTCTGTGATATAATGCTATGTAGTTACTATAGGATTCTGACGATGGTGTATAACACACTGATATGTTGGGATTTTGGACTTTATCCATCGTCCNAAAAATTTATCCAAGCAAGGCACCAACATGAAGCAGGCAGCAAGCAGAGCTCTGGAGGTGACATGACCTTCCAAAACTTCAGTTGAATTTCAATACGCTACATGGCATTATATCCCAGAAGATAGGACTCTTCATAACCACTGCTGTGAGAACCTCAAATCCTACAACTACTATATACTCCCAGAACTGGATTATAAACATCTTTCCTAAAGCTCAAACATCTGTAAGATTATGTCAGTCAGTATGGCAATTATTACTCACTGCTATGACTATGCGCAGTTTTATCTGTGAAAGATTTCATAACAGAAAATGAACAGCCTTGTTCATCCTGTATGAATGTGAGTTTCAACTGAAGATTTTATTACTTGGGGCTAATATAAAACCAAGCAACTAATATGAAGTCCCCTTAAGTAAGGTGCCATGATTAATAAGAGCTGCTGAGCTACTACAGGGCAGATATTAGAAGAGTGTACACTCAGTAGATCAGGGACAGTCATGGTAAAGGTTTAATTACTGTTCACTCTGTTAAATCTAAACTAAATGACTAAACAAGCTAGTTCTAAAATAACATTCTAGATTAGTATTCAGAAGGTGCTTGGTTCAAACCTTGGCGAGGACACTCGCTATTCTATCTGAGATTTTCTACAGTTTTCTGCAGCCCATCCAGGCAGATATGATAATGGCTCCATCAGGTCATGACCACTTCTATCCAAATACTTTTCAGTTTGTTATTTTGTCCTACCAATTGACTTTATATAGTCTGGTAATCCCCCTTCCCTTAAACACATAAATCCAAATGGTTACCATGCTTCCTATAATTGCTGTTAATACTGTTATTCATTTTGAGACTAACAAATTTGGTGTCTTTTTTGAAGATCTGTAATGAATATCATTTCAGGACCATAACTTAGGTGGTTCTAGTGTTATTTCAACCTCTTCTCAAGCCTGTGTGTGTTGGCCATATTATTACCAACTGTAGGAAACTTGGAAGTATGAGTTCGTAGTGACCTCTAAAGACATAACATTCATATCAAACTTCATCGAAGTCTGTCCAGTGGTTCTGAACTTCAATTACGTGGACAGAGAGACATATATGTTCTATGTATGCCCCTGTGCAAAGAAGTTATAATAAGAAAAGCAGGCTAAAACCATAGTATAATAGCAATTCTTTACCTAGCAATCCACTCTTGCACTCCTGAGTCAAGCAGTAATTCTCTAGGAAACACACGGGCAGCCAATAAGCTGACACTCTGAACATCTCCTGTCATGTTCAGATACCTCTGTAGGAGCTCAACACCTTCATTGCTTGTCCCTAAACCCACAGCAATCATAATATTTCATTTTCCAGAGCATACCTGAAAAATCTCATACTAAAGATAACATCATTAATCCAGTACTTCATTTTAACCACATACACAGCCAAAAATAGTCAGTCATAAATGATTATTTTTTAAAAGAACTTGATATTCAATAATGATAATATTAAAAAATTGATATCCTCACAATCTATCTTACATGGCCACAGACAATCAAACAGTTTCAGGTTGGGAAACCATCAATCAATATAAAGGGTATGCCCCTTCTAACACAGCCTATGGATATGTTATGTTCTGCAACAGTAGGATGTGCCAACATATTGTAACATCTTTTGTGCATCTTGCATCTTTTGATGCCCCTTCTGACACAGCCTATGGATAAGTTATGTTCTGCATCAGTAGGATGTACCAACATATATTTTGATGCACCTTCTGACACAGCCTATGGATAAGTTATGTTTTGCATCAGTAGGACATGCCAACATATATTTTGATGTTGTGTACATAGTCACTCTTTGCAACACACAGCTGGAAAATCTTTGATCTGATACTTACATGGCTTCCCCTTCACACACACTCAGAAAACTACAGAATGCATATACTACCTTGCTGATGGTGAGTTCTTTCTCAGGAATGTATACTTCCCAAATTTGGAAGCCAGACTGTTTAATATTAGGTGAATTTTGAACAGGGGGTCATGGTTCAGTTGTCACCTGAATATCTGTATGTGTTGGTGTCATTACTGATATATAACACAGACGAAATTGTGTGAAATTTGTTGCAAGACATACCAGCAGATATAATTTAACTGGTCTGCATTATCAGTCTTTTGTTACAATAATTACACACAGTTTACACAACCCTGGCATGGTGAATGACGACTGCACAAAACACTTACAGGTCCTGTATTTTACCAAGTTTCAACTCGGA
This sequence comes from Cryptotermes secundus, assembly GCF_002891405.2. NCBI lineage: Eukaryota > Metazoa > Arthropoda > Insecta > Blattodea > Kalotermitidae > Cryptotermes > Cryptotermes secundus. The sequence goes on from NW_019726229.1 coordinate 2,869,486, forward strand.
AAATACTCCCTTTCATTTCATAGGGCCTTCCTGTTCCTCCTTTAAATTTGTTGTGTTTCATATGAGATGGTTCCATCCCACATCTTGAATTTTTTTGTCCTCAAAGGAGATGCTGAAAATTTTAACTGGTATGCTGTCTTCCATAATGAAGGAGCAAGTTAGGAAATGCATTCCTCTGTATTGTTTCAATATTGCCACTCCAGTGTAATTCAGAATCAGGGCTTTTTTGTTTAGATCTTTTTTTTATTGCTAGTGGAGTGGGACTAAGTCCCTTGTACTGCGGCCACTTCTGGCCTATTGTACCAGCCCCAGATGATAGGTGAGGGTGATTGTGGAGCAATTGGTGGAATGAAGATTGGCAGGGGAAACTGAAGTATTTGGAGAAAACCTGCCCCAGCGCCACTTTGTCCACCACAAATCCCACTTGACCAGACCCAATATTGAGCCTGGGCCACCGCGGTGGGAAGCCAGAGACTAACAACTTGAGCTATGGCGCGGACCTTGTTTAGATCTTACCCTGACTATTCTTAAATGACCCCTGCTTCATTCTTGTTGAAGAGAAATATCCTCTTGAGCAATATTACTATTACTACCACTTAAGTGAAAGTGTTCACAGAAACTCTTTTTTTTTTCCTTGGCACTACAGCCCGAGTGGGACTAGGCCTACCTCCATGAACTTCTCTGTTCACTTCGGTTTTTCTAGATCTTACACATTAGGTAGGACTCCTTGGGCGGGTGATCAGCTTATTGCAAGGCACAGAGAAACGCACACACACAAACTAAACATCCATGCCCTGAGTGAGATTCAAACCCACGATCCCGGTTTCCAAGCGAGCGAAGACAGTACATGCCCTCAGAAACTCTTAGTGTCAGGAATTACAGTACATTTTTCTTAATCTGGATTATTTATGTGTTACTATCTGTTACAAAAGATGTTCTAGCATAGCATCTAGCATCTAAACTTATATTACTTACTCCTGGAGCTGAGCCCTTCTTGAGGAGCCACAAATTCTGCAGCTACTCAAGAACAGTTTACTGAATATCTGTCTTGCATGGACTGCATCAAGAACTGCACTGACCTTAACTCATAAACACTTAATTTTATGACAAGAAACAGACCAGTCTTGTGACTTCACATTGATCTTAGTACTGAGGCAATAAAAACAATTTCTTGCTTTCAAATGAAAACCAGACAGACATTCCTAGAGAAGTCAATTCACTGTTTTAAGACCTTTGACTTAAACTCCACTGGCACCCACTACAATTACATGCCTGGAGTTACTAACCAGTGAAAAATTCATGCCAATAATGAACACAGTTCTTTCTCTATGAATTTTCAAATATCAGGTTAGTACTATTACTATAACTCATAACCTGGCAAAATGAACCAGGTGGTAATAGGACTACTGGTGGTGGCACTAATGCAACAAGGGACCACAATAACATCAGAAGTATGTTGCAAAACACTAAAAAAAACTGTGTAGGGCCATTTAGAACAAAAGGCATGGAATGCTGATATCTGGTGTAGTATTCCTCCATGACAATTTGCGACTGCATACAGCTGCTTGCACTCAAGCACTGCTACACCATTTCAATTGGCAATTGTTTGACCACCCTCCTTACAGCCCTGACCTTGCTTTGAGTGACTTCCACCTATTTATCTACCTGAAGAACTGACTGGGATCACAGCACATCAGCAATAATGAGGAGTTGATGGAAGGTGTCAAAACATGGCTGACCTCACATGTGGCAGACTTCTTTGACACAGGCATACAAAAAGTTATTCCCCAATACAACTGCCTTAATTGTGGCAGTGACTATATTGAAAAGTAACTTAAGTATGTATGTATGTATGTATTTTCTGTATATAATATTTTTTTCTGATTGCCTGTTTTGTTAACAGCCCACTGGAGGTGACTTTCTGAATAGCCCTCTTATAATGTCAAATGGTAGGATGACTGATGAATAATGAATTGGAATGGATATGAAAGGAGGTGACTGCCACCTAACTGAAATACTATCAAAGTGGATAATTTTCAGTCCAGTGTGACATACAAGTTTACAACACTTCAGTCTTTATTCACCTTACATGTTTCGATTCAAAAGAATCATCCTCAGAGGCGCACCACTATGATCAGGAAACACTGTCACATAAAATATTTTAACAATATGCACTTAGGTTATGAATAATGCTCACTATATCACAGTTAGTTTTAAAGTTTGCCTTATGCATTCACGTTGACGCTTCTTGAAGTGTAGATTTACGTATGATGTTGTTTCGTTTAAGCATATTTGCTGGGTATTCTGATTGGGATTTCCCACTGCACGCAATATGATGTTCACTTTTCCATAAAATAGCTACCCTATGTATTTAAAATTGTATTAAAAATCTTTTGTATGTAAAAATTAGTTATTATGTTAAAAATCGTGAGCCAACATTGGGTCATGTTGTTTTCCTCCCGATGGTAGATGATGTTGTTTATTTCTCTTGATTGTATGTTCTTATTGTTAGTTGTGTAGTTTACGTGCGTGCTGTGTCGTATGTACTGTATGTACTATACCAACATTTGTCTGAAGGGACTGAGACAAATCATGAAAAACTTCAATCAGGATATCTGCTGTATTGTCTGAGATTCAAACTGAGCACCTCCAAAATACAAACCTACAGCACTGCCACTACACCAACTTGCTCAGTTCCCTGTATGTGTACAAAAAAATCATACACTATATCAAAACTTTTGTTACCTTTATGTGAAGTCTAGTCATTCCTTAATGAAAGCTTCAACATTAATGTAATAATTAAATTACAGTCAAACCAGTATACCTATTATGCTACCTCCCAAGTCCTGGAAATATGACCACACCTGCTATGGAGAAAACTCCACTTCAGAAAACCAGGTTACGTTAGTCTTTATTTTGGTTATCAAGTTTGTAGTGCAACCTCATCCCAGACCCACTACTTCTCAGAAAATCTGATAGTGCCGGGAATCGAACCCGGGACCTCAGGATCTGTAGCCAGGAACTCTGACCACCAGACCAGAGAGACGATCATTTACTCAACATAACCATTTATAATTATAATGAAAATAATACAGCATATAGTAAAATTCCACATATGTCTAAGGCATATTTTAAATTATATTAAAAAACTGGCAGCTTCTCAAGAAGGGCTCAGCTCCATGGAGTTAGTTTGTTAGAAAAATCTGGGTCAATTTATCATGACAATGATAGAAATACCACATAAACCTGTGAGCAAGATTCCAGCCAAATCGCCTTCCTCAGTTAATTTGATTATCAGCTCCTTCAGATATTCATGTAGTTTTGCATCAGAAAGGAAAGTGCAGGCAAAGGCAACTCTGTCCTCTACAGCAACACCATTTTCATTCTGAAATGAAAAGTTCAACACAAACAATACATGCATCAACAGCACTTGTAACTCAAGGAGAAAATATGTTGATACAGTAGTGTATGTCTGAGAGCACTGAAAAGCAAGACTTCAAGGCAATATGTAAAACAAAACTGGATTAATAATTCCCCAAGACTAATAATACATAACAGGAGAGATAATGAACCTGAACAACCTGAAATGAACTAAGCACAACAATATAGTTCTCTTCTTGGCTATACATAAAGCAACAATTCATATAATGACACATATACTTCAACCACAAAGAGCCATGTTAGTTTACTAATTAGAATTATGTTAAAAGTTACAATCTACACTATCATATGCCCTGCTTGAGGATATTTTAAGCAGAATGTGCGATTTCTAGAATATATGTAATCCATATATGTATTTGTAGATATAATTAGCTAACAATATATATGATGACTGATTTTAGCTTGCAAACACAGCTACAATTTTGTAGTTAGACCTATAGACTTTCCAGAAGTGTAACATTTGGCTAAAGAAGCTGACTCCTACAGAAAATTCTGGTCTTCTACATCATGGACCAGAACGCTTTTTACTTGCAAAGGCATCACAAACTGTGTCCCCCACATAAGGGCAGTTGCTTAAATATTATGTATGATTGAAAATGCTAAGGAATATGCTAATTTAAAATATAATTTAGTTAAATGTAATCTCAACCAACATACTTCCTACAATTCTGAAGATCAGGATATACAAAACAAAATTTTTGCCAGCTGTTTTCTGCAGGTATGAAATGTATCATCTTACTTTGAGGGGACAACACAGAAAACAAATGTTTCAGAGACCAAGAAAATATTCTGACCTAGGGAGGATGAAGTAGGTGAAAAATTTAGGATATTACATAATGGGAAGTGTGATTACTTACACACATATATCAAAATAAAAAGGTTGGTCTAGAGGTAATGCTCTAAACTTTTATTCATGAGGTGCTCAATTGAAATCTCACCTGGTCATAAGCTATCCTAACTGACATCTTAGACAAGTTTCCTCAGTCCATCCAGGTAAATGCTGGGATAGTATAGGCTGATTTGTTTAAAATGAGAACCCAATGTTAGGAATGTTACTAACATCAAACATCAGAGGGCTATAGCCATTTTGACAAACTCAGACCTGCAGTACACAGTGCAACCAGGAAATAACATGGCATTCAGTGAGAGAAACATATTTTATTGGTGTCATGTTACCTCATAATAGAATCATTTAGAGCGACCCAGAGAGAATACAGCCACTGATCTGGAAGTCCAGCAACTGCAAAATCTGTGATACGGATGTTTGTGAAATAGTTCAGGAAGACAGGAAATGTGAACTCATCAAAACATGTTCCCCAGTTGACTATTGCTAGAGACTCACATAGTAGAGGTTAGAAAGACTGAATGCAGGTCCACTCAAGTCACTGGGGAAACTTTCCAAACATGCTGGAATGTTGTACAGTAGTTGTCACAAAGCAGTGAGACATTGCAATTGTTTCCATCCAGAAATTTTTAGCACCTGATTGTGAAAAATACAATTAATGTAAGTGGTTGAGTGCAAAGGTGGAGGCTGATCCTCTAGTGTTAAGACATTACATCATTCTCAGAAGAGGCATGGTCCCATTTAGCACATTATGTGAATTCTCGGAATATACTTGCATATGGTTGATAGAAACTCCCTTTCACCATGACAAGATTGGGGTGTGGTGTGCAACTGTTTGCCATTGGATAGTTGGGCTCATTTTCTTCAAAAAAGTATTAACTTGGAGTGCTACAGTGTTATAGACCACAAATTCCTGAGACCCCATACAAAATTCCACGGTCTGTAGTCTGCAAGAAAACTATACTGACCGAGCAACTGCCGCTTGTCAGTGAAGTTAGTGCCAACTTTTGCAGATAGAGGGTGTTGCGTGGTCAGAGCAATGGAACCCCATGGCCATTAATATTGGTTTTCTAGACTGGAGCCACTATTTCCTTGAAATGGCTTCTCAATTATCCTCAAGAGGCTGAGTGGACCCCATTCCAGAGCCACTACCTCTCAGAAAATCTGGTAGTGCCGGGAATTGTATCTAGGACATCTGCATCTGTAGTCAGGAACTCTGACCACTAGACCTCAGAGGCAGTCTGGGACTCCATATGGAAAAGCAAATTGCCAAAGCATGGTTTTAACAAGACATCACAACATGTCATACAGCACAGGTGAGTATGTGCAACCTATTGCTGTTGTTTGGATACTGAATCATATTGAAAGGACTATGGCCCCACACTCGCCACATTTGTTAAAACCAGATGATCTCCTGTGGGTCTACATTAAAGACAATGCATACCATGACAACCCACACAGTCTGGAACTGAAAACCATTGTATACAATATCACTGCTGACTTCACACTAATGCTGTTGCAGGCAGTGACTATCAACATGCTTTACTGTGCTCAGTTATGTACACAGCACGCTGGTAAATACTTTCAAAACTTTTTGCAATCAGATATACACTACAGCAAACACCTTACTTTGAATGAAGTTCTCGTTTAAAAAGACCATACTGCACATACAAATTTTGCTGAAATGTCCTTAGCCCTCTCACACATGATGTTAGAGGTCACTGGATTTTTCAATTGACCTAATCCTTCCAGCCGCACCATGGCCCTGGGGTTCACTCAGCCTCTAACAGAAATTAGCACCAGGAATTTTCCTGGAGAGTAAAGGGCAGCCAGCGCACAAGGCTGACAACCTTACTGCCATCTGTGAGCTGAGTGTTTAGAAGATGTGAAAACCTCAACTTCTCACAACCCTATGGGCCTTCATGGCCTGTTACAGGGATAGCTTCACTTTTTTATTAACATTCCTGACACTGGGTTCTGATTTAAAAAAAAACACCTCTTATTTTGTATAGGCTATGGCATCTTCCTTCTAAATTCTTTCCAATTCATCACTCATCAATCATCCTACCATCTGATATATAGTTTTGCAAGTGTTGTTAAATAACCCTGTTCCCCCAAAGAATACATACAGGTCAACCACTATTATTATGACAGTAAAATCTAGTAGGAGGTTACAAGGGGTGGGGGGTGAGGGGTGGAACATGAAATGCATACAGAATTCTAGTGAGAAAAGCTCTTGAAAACTATCTGCTTATAAGACTACGGGCAGTGAAGAATAACATTAAGAAAGATCTTAGGGAGGTTGTGATGGTTGGAGTTGAATGACTCTTTTTCAGGATCATGTCCAGTGGCAGTTTGTGTGTGTTAACGGTATTGACCTCTGGGACCTGCAATGACAGTATTAATCAGTTAGGTAAATATAACATATGGTATATTTCAAACAAGTGAGAATTTTATAACACAGAAAGAGGCCACAGTGATTCTCCTGACTTAGATGCACTTACTACCGATGCTCCTGTACTTACACTTTGCTCACTTAGATACTTACAGAGCAGTATTAAGTTATGGGTGTGGCCATAAATGATGGATAATCTAATACTGAAAACCTCCAAGAAAACCTTTATATGTTGTTACTACATGGGCTCACCAGCACGTTCTCATAATTTTCTGCTTCTGCAGTGAGGAATGCAAATGCTGCTCTGAGATATGGCTCAGACAACTGCGAACGAGATGAAAGGCAAAGTTCACGCCACATGCTGCTTCTGTCATCAGAAAATCCTGAGAAAAAAATTAATTCAGTATAGAAATAAAGTAGAACTACAATGGTAAAGTTGTAACATGCACATTTTTTTTGTTGTACCTTATTTTTTTATTTGCATGCAAAAGATATAAATGTACATATAACTTACTATGAAATTTGAAATACAGACACTATTTTAAATAACAATAAACTCCTATGAACCAAAAAAAACATCCTATTCTGACACTACAATTGACAAAAATTATAACAAAACCAAGAAACAAATTCAAAAGTGAAAAATGGTGCACTTTTGGATCAAAATTCAATACACATACCATCATTTTTTTTTTCGTTTAAAATTAATTTCATCTTCCAAAGAATATTACTTTCTGGAATATAACAATGTGTAATATGGTATAAGTTCATCAATATTACAGAGGAATTTATTGCATATATCTTTGGGATCAGCGAGTAAGCCAAGCATGAATCCAGCAAGAACCAGGTGGCAAGAAAAGCCTGAAGATGGAGACGTATGTTACTATGAAACACTCTTGAACTACTATTGGACTACACAGCTTTACGTCCCAGAAAATAGTACTCTTCATATTCACTTAGGTGAAAACCTCATATCTAACATACGAGTACATTCCATCTTCCCCGTGCAAAAACCAACAAAATCCACCCATCATGGCTGGATCCCACTATCCTTAGCAGTGCTGTTCTATTACACTCACACCCTGGCAGAAACTTTCACTTCGTTCATCACTAATGGCATCCAAGTTGTCAGGAAAGTCTAAATGTGAATTTTGAGGAGTATCTGACATCTCATGAACTGTGGATTCAAGGGACTGCCAAGCAGTTAAGTGAATGGAGTTTATGTTAGTTTGGGTTGGAAACAGTTTGTTATGCAAAAGTTGTCTAGTGGACTAGCAGAGATAACATCTATGAGATTTATGTCATTTCATTTTGGAAACACTGCTCTGGGTATCTCACACCATTAATATTTTTGTCAAAAACCTTCACAAGACTTTTCATTAGGTCCAACTTCATATGAAAATGAGGATCCACTAATGGTTTGTGTGTGTGTGTGTGTGTATACCACATTTATATTCCTTGGATGGAACTCCTTTTGCTGACCAGTTTTTCACAACAGTTATAATCTGTTGCTTCATTATCCCATGGTAAATCAACCCTGCAATCTGAGCAAAAGTGCAATGACCTTCAACCCTTTAAAGTCCAGTGGTTTTAAACTTTGCATTCTGCCCATAGAGTGTATCTGTGTGTTTTGTATGGATCTCACAATAAGCAGCAATTGTTTCCTTAAACAGCATCAACCAGATGACCTTTGTAGTGGAGATGCAATGTTTCCTGTGAGGTACAAACTGAATTTTTATATATATTTAAGAACAAATTCAGTCTTTCAAGGCTTAAAATACCATGTAATTACCAATGACAGCCAGTGCATAAAAATAAATTCCTTACCTGATAGTGCCATAGCTACAATATTCAGGTTGGAAGGGAATTGTTGTTTATTCTGTGACACAGCTCCGCGGTTTAAAATTTCAATTGCTTTCCGTAGTTTCAAGTTAAATACAGCAATGGCAGCAGCTCTTGCATAAGATCCCTCACACTCCAGTCTATCCAGGAATGAAGTTAAGGATGACTCCTTATCAAACTTCCAGCCACAAAGCTGCAACGCCTTTTCACGATCTTCACTCCTGGAAGATCAGATTCTTTATTATGAAATATCATCCTAAACTGAGTATTGTGTAGCATTTTCAGTTATTTAATATTTCAACCATGCATTACTGTAACACCCTGATATTCTAGCTATTACAGATTTTGTAATTTTGGACTGATATCCTGTGATATGAAAAACTGATTCAACACTTTAGAGCCATATTATACTTACTTCCAATGCACAATAATTCTCAGCTCTTGTAACTTGCAGCCTTATGAATCTTGAAAGGAAAAGCAAATGCCAGTGTCTTTATTTCAGTTTGCACCAGTTATAAAAACCGGCAGTGAATGAAATGAAAACTTCAACTGCTAAAAACAGATTGCAAAGTCACTTTCAAGAGCTCCGCTTTTCATTTCTGAACCCAAAATAATGTTGCATCAAATGTTACTATGGAGATAAATATTTACAGAATTTTATCTTTGTTTCATGCAGCGAATAAGAGGACAAACAGAACAAGTCATAACTACACAAACTTAAACAGTGCATAGTTAAAATCCTAGGATTACAGATACAATTTTTAAACAACAATCAGTACCAAAACATAGGATAATTTGAATTTATAAATCATTTTGTAATCTGATCCATTCATTTGACTATGAAAAAGACTGAGAGAAGGTTCCTATACTAATCACCCCTCTCTTGCTACGCTCAGTATTACAAAATTGTACACACAAATTCTGTTTATGAATAGTGTTATAGCCATGAACATCAGAATACTGGGTGGTATAAATGTTATTGTTATTATAAAACATAGGATCTCAAAAATATATAAGGAAGTAACAGTTAAAATCTTTAATTCATGAAACAAATTTCTACAGGAAACTCTATTTTTAACACCTTTTACCACCCTTACATATTTTTTCTGCACTTTAAATAGAATTTCAGAGTCCTTTTGCAGCCCACCCCCAAAAACAATACCGTATTTCAACACGGACTCAAATTTTGCAAGATACACACTTCTTAAACAGTTTGGCTCACTGAGTCCCATAGGGATTTTATCAAATAGGTAGTCTTGCTAAGTTTTTGACACACACATATTGGGTGTTGGTTACCCAACTTAAATCTTCAGTAACGCAAATACCCAAAAATTTTACATTCACTGAACAAACCACCTCCTTATTATTTATATAAAAAGGGTCTGGTGCATGGAATAGATCTACTTCCCGAAAAAATAATACCTTTGACCTATCCGTGTTTCTAATTAAACGATTTTCATATAACCAATTTTCTAATTGATTCTTTACATTTTGAATTCTTTCATCTAATGATAAAATATTTTTTTTGGTAATCAATATATCTGTATCTTCAGCAAATAGTACTACCTCTGCATTATGTATAACTCGGGGCAGATCATTTATAAATAATAGGAATAAAAGGGGTCCCAAAACAGAACCTTGAGGTATATCATAGTTAATCGCTTTAAGGGATGAGGTAACTGTCTTCATTTTTTAAGTCTTTTGATCCATATAGTGAATTTCAACAAACTGTGATCTATCTGTACGATACGATTTCATCCATGTATGAGATATTCCTCTCAATCCATACGGTTCCAATGTTGTGAGCAGCAAGTTATGATTAATAACATCAAGAGCCTTTGACAGATGCAAAAATATACCAAAGGCCAGTTGTTTATTATCTGGAGTTTTCTGAATTTCTCCAATAAAAGTTTGAATTGCTGTAAACTTGGATTTATTTTTTTCTAAAACCATTCTGAGCATTTGATATCAGATTGAATTTATTTAAGAAATTTACAACCCTACTGACAATCAACATTTCAAGAATTTTTTAAAAAAACAGTCAAAATTGAGATTGGTCTGTAAGTTGCAATATTTTGTTTCTGACGGTTTTTAAAAATAGGTTGAACTTTTGCAATCTTCATTTGATTTGGAAAAATGCCAGAACTTAGTGACAGATTAAATATAAAAGTCAAAGGCTTTTTTTATGGTTTGGATACACTGTTTAACTACCATATCCGGGATCTCATCATAGCCTGCTGAAATTTTTGTTTGTTATTTACTAGTAACCTGAAGAACCTCTTCTTCAGTAACAGGGGCAAGAAATAATACATTTGGATTTTGTATCGCATCATTTGTAGTGGCATGGTCAATTTTACAATCTTTATTTAAATGTATCAGTTTGTCTATGCTATTTACAAAAAATTCATTAAATTGTTTGGATACATCCCGGGGTTTGTAACTAACTTAGAATCTATTTCTAAAGAAATATTTTCTATTTCTGTAAAATTATATCCTGACTCCTTTTTTATTATCTGCCATAGACTTTTTGAATTTGATACAGTTTGGGAGTAAAACAGGGGTTAAGTGAAGTGATGTGAAGAAAAACAAAATTCATCTGACAACTGTGGTTTAGTGACTCTGGAGATGAATCATCAGACTTTGGATCAATATGTCCCCCCTGAAATACATTAATTACATGCACTAAATGAAAAACACAATAAAACGTAATTTATAACCAAATGACAAATGTATTAATTTCCCACTTTGTAAGTTCTGGATTTGTAAGTCACAAGCTTCAAAATTACAGAAATCTATGGAAAGCTTAAGAATGGTTTCCAAAACGGTATAAGCTAATGGATTAACAACAAAAGCATGTAATGTGCTCACCTGTAAATCCGTGTCATGTTGACTGACTTTCCAAGATCACTCCAGGGCTTGCTTATGATTTCAGATCCATCAGTCTCACTACTGTCAATTTTAAGGACACATCTAAACATAAAAAGCATAATTTTTAACTCGAAATTGCTATAATAGTTGCATGTAGGTGACTAAATAATTCTGCTACAAATTCCACTTCAAATCAGGTAGTGCAGCTGATAAAATGAATTTCTGTAACTTGGTTTATATCTGTTTTTTTTTTTGTCTTGCTGAATGAGTCGGCACATATCAGAAATATAATGTGAAGACATTTAACTTAAACTTTATAGCTGTAGTTAAATATGATATACTGCTATGAGAAAAGGAATTAATTTCCTCTTTCCAATGTAAATTGCCAGTCTTTCTCTACTTTCTTGATTTCATACACATTGAATCAGTCATGCCCAGACAAACAAAGAACTGGGTGAATCATTCACCATATTCTATGATCAATACTTGTATTAAATCAAACACAATGTGCACAATGGAAACACTGTCTCTGTCTGTTACACGTAAAGATTTATAATGAGATCTAAAAGCTTGTGACGATGGTACATTGGTACAAGTATGATGTTTTTGGACATTATCCATTGTCTTGTCTGTATCTAAAAACTGTCCTGTTTATCTTTCAAAAAACAACGTTTCAGAAACTGGAATCTGTCTCTGAAACATTGTGTTTTGAAAAATAAACAGGATGGTTTTTAGATACAGAAAAGACGATGGATAATGTCCAAAAACATCATACTTGTATTAAAGATTTCTACTCATTAAATACTATATACAGACTGCCACTGAACACCATTTTCATATATTTATTTAAGAACACAAAAATATATCATAAAATAAAAACTATATTAATTTTATTCACATTGCACAATATTATTAAGCCTAAGAGCATTTACTCACACACCAAAGTTACCTTCAACTAACTTTCCTCACTCTATACAGAAACATAACTGTACTATGATATCTATGTGTAATTACATTTGATCTTATGGGTGCATTATCCTGAAACCTGGTTTCCATATTATGCCACTGAACACCACCCCACTTCATGGTAACCTGTGAACTACTTCTTAATTCACATTTATATCGAGCTTGAAGATGAAGGTGCATATTCCTCTGAAATGCTGGTTAACTTCCAACAGATTTCAAGGCATTATAGCCCAGATTATAGAACTTTTCAGTTTAAACTATACTTCATACAATGTTTTCAACTGCTTTGGGACATATGAATATGGTGCACATTTCTATATCTCATCATTCTCACTGTAGGATGTATACAATTTAGTCAAACAAAAGCTGGGCCTTGTTTATAGTGAAATGCACTTAAAGGGGTGCATGCCTCATTTAGGTGTATATGATATCTGAATACAGTATATCTGTATACAGTATACAATATTGTGTTCAGTAATCATCATCAGACTGACGCTACTTATAAAATCTCACTTGATGCCTGGAAGTTTGCTGTCAACACCTTGCATACTTCCATCTTCCACTAATGATCTACTAAGATACAGCCAATGCCATAAATTTTTGAGGGATTCATCTTCTGCTAGATCTCCATTTTGCCACAGTTCAGGCTGAAAAAAATTACAAAGAAAGTACATTAATAAACATAATGAGTCTGAGTCAGAAGCAGAAGAAGCTTGATGATAATGGTCAGACTGTTCTAGGCCTGAAAGGTATTAAGTATTGCAGACCCAGCATCTTAAATTAACCTAACCATACAATGCCACCCAAAATTCTTGGTACAGCAGGGCCACATCATGTCACCATCCCACATACTCTGAGTGATGGCAAAAAAATAGTAAATTTTGGAATCCTATGTATGACATAACACAAAATAGTGAGAAATGGTGAAGAAGAAATTACAGAAAGAATAGAACAGGCAGGAAAATTTTAAAAACCATTTAGGGCTATACTTCTGAAATAGGAAATGCTGAACACAGGAAACATACTATGTTTATGTAAAAGTTACCATACAGACATGAAGCAGGTATCAGACAACTAATGACAGGAAAAACAAAAAGAAAAACCTGATGAAAGAGAAATTGGAAAGATTTTACAGAAACGTACCCTTGTATATAAATTGATAAATAACAAAATTAGATGGTATGGCCACATTTTAATCCATCGGGGTTGGGGTTTTCAGTTACAGGAAAATACAAGAGAGCTGGGATTACTTTTGGAAAAATCAACACATGACAATAAAATATTTCAATGGCACCAAGATACAGTACAGCTACTACTAACGCAGGAGTGTGTTAATGAGGCATTCTAAGAATACAGCCAAAATCCAAATACCATTACCATCACTAAGGGAAATTCAAAATCTATAAGCTGAAGTCAGTGGGTTCAGAATGAACAAAGACAGAATACCAAATAATGCTCTGAATGTATAACTAATACAATAAGAACAGGTTATGAAGGATGTAATGAGCAAGCAAGAACACAGGAGGGAACTGAGGGAGACAAATTCTGGAAAGACAGAAATATATGGAAAGGCCTGAATGCTGACCAACCACAAAAATGTTGAAATGTTCAAGGAGGGAGAGGAGGAGGAAGAAGATTCATACGCATACTCTAGCATTGTCATATATGTGCTGGTGCATTTCAAGCATGTATTACTTACTTTAAGCCCATAATCATTCACAGCTCTCCTCCTCATTTTCACTGAGATGTCATCGAGACAATTATACACAGTATCTTTGTTACTAATGAGTTTCAAGGTCCGACGGCCATGTGTCCATACAATATGAGAACTTGGAGACCAGTTGACTGTAATCCTTTCAAATGCCACATAGTCTGTTATAGTGCCTGAGAGAGATATGGTCAATAATCTGCTTTCATGTGTTGGATGCCAAGAAAATGATGTTATGTTGTTTGCTGTACCAGGATACACACTTCGCTCAAGAACAGAAGGCTCAACTTCATCGTTGCCAACAACGGTATACTGAATATCATGCAAATGTATGGCAGTGCTGTCCTTCAATAAAGCTCCAAGCAGATTGTGCCTGCAAAACAGGAGAAGAGAGGAAACTCGTTTTGCCAACTAACTTATGCCACTTGGATTTCTCTTTGATTTGATTTACTTCATGATGTTCTCAACTGTATTATTCAGCAACAACTTGCACAATGATTCTGTATGGTGAATAGGAACAGATGTGCAAGGAAGTAACTGTGGCTTATTTCATGTTACTACCTTATATGGGTGTTTGACAAGGGTATGGTTCACCACCCATGTTGTTTAAGTTATACTTATTTGGCAATGTAAGGGAATTAGAAACAGTCTAGATCAGTGGTTAAGAACCTAGGAGTATGTGAAGCCTCATCAGGGGGTACAGGAGATAATTTCATACTAAGCATCAAAAATATGTCATTCACAATACTGACAGTATCACATGGTATACCTAACAATGACATATAAAAATTATATATAAATAACTTCAACAATGATGACAGTTGCAATGGGCAAAAAAGAAAACATGATCATTACATTCATTCGTGTGCAGTGAATGGTGCTGACAAGCAGCTGTAGGCAGGCAAGCCACAAAAGTGCCACTGGCACTAACTAAAACACAGATCATGTTTGATGGGGTGGAAAACCTCTTAAACATAGGCACAGTTGTATTCTGCAACATCATCACGTGAAGGCAGGGGAAGTTCAGGGGAAGGGAAAACCAATGTGACTAAGAGGGGAATAAAGTGCTGGATGCCAAGTGAAACAACATATAATGAAATAAGCTACTGAAGACAAAATTTAGAGGGTGGCATATGATTTATATGTTTCAGAGGTTAAATCTTGGTGGGGGGAAGCTGCTTTCAGATTCTGGACTGAGAACTTTTTCCTACACAAGGACTGAACAGAGAGGGTGGATTAACAGGGCCATTATGAACTGGCAGCCATATGTAACTTTGGAAGCAAAACTGCGAGTTGGTGCAAAAAGAGAGCAGAAAACAGTGGTTATTAATTATAAATCACTTGATATGAAGGTGCTGGTAAAAAGGCTTTTACTTGAGGTGATTTCTTTCCATATATTTAATGTTAAGAAAATGACGGTTCCAATGATTTTTGTCACTGTAATGAAGCTCGTTATAAACTATTCTCACTCTATTGCAGCTTCACTGTAATAACAAGAACAGGAAGAACAAAAGTAAATTATAATCTATCATACAAAGAAAAGTGAGGTAAGGTAAAAATATGCAAGATAAATCAGAAAGGGTTGAATACACAGTAATTCTTAAGTTCCTCCAGACACCACGACAATAATTTAGAATCACTCCATAAACCAAATACAAAGTGCTATCAGAAAGTTCCCAGACTAGGTCAAAAAAGAAATGTTGGCTTAACTAACTCAATTTTGGCTGCGCTCTCCTTCAAAATAGTCTCCTTGGGAATGTATACCGTGATCCAATTGTTTTTCTACAGTTCAAAAGCACCGTGGAAGTCATTTTCTTTAATTCTGTCGAGTACCACTTGCAAGTCCCTTTGATGTCAGTTTCAAAACTTCATCCCTTCAGTTTCATTTTCAATTTGGGAAATAAAGCAAAATCACAAGGGGGCTAAGTCCTTCGAGGAGGGAGGATGGGGAATGATAACCATGTTTCTGTTAGTCACAAACTCAGTGGTTTTCAGGGACATGTGGGCAGACATATTGTCTTGATTAAGCAAAGCAGCACATGTTCAAATTTTCTGTTAAAATCCCCTGGCAAACTCCATAATTTATCTCACTGGTGTCTGCAAGCTCATGGATTGTTCAGCGATGGTCTCTGTGGATGAGTTCTGGAATTTTTTCAACATTTTCTGTTGTTTTGATGGTGCTTGGTCTCCTGAACATTCATCATCTTCAACTGACACTTGGCCAGCCTTGAAACGTGAATGTCATTCGCGAACAGCTGTCCAGCTTAAAATACTGTGACATATTTGCGCTATGCAGGACACCACCTCCCCCACCAGTGGTGACGTAACACCTTCGGAGCGTTGCCATTGCTACAGTAACAGGCCAGTCAACACCCCGCCCCTTCTCATGGTGATGTGACCAAGGGATGTTGCGGTTGCTATGCAGCAGTAAACAACTCCCGACAGCGTTGCTAGGCTATCAGCAAACACAGCGTCAGGGAACAGCAGTACCTATCACGTAACTGTTTTCTGTCTTGTCTGTGCCGAGGCTAAATAAGGAGCAGTGAACAGTAGTCAGTAGTTAGTTACTAGTGAGTGAGTAGTGAGTATTGAGCCAGTTACTAGAGAAAGAGTAACCAGTCAATTGCTGTCTATCTTTCGCCGGAGTATTTGTGATACTGCTGATGGCACTAATTGTGAGATTGTAAATGGTGTGATTGTAAGAGCGAGTGGAATAAAATCGCTATCTCCAATATGGCGTGAAGTTATTTGTCACGTTATACACCCAATACGTGACAATATGTTCTCCAAAAGCCTCACAAAGCATTTCAAGGGTTTTGGTGGCAGATTTACCAAGCTTCACACAAAACTTGATGCAGACATGTTGCTCAATTGTGCCATCCATTTCGGACAAAATGGAACATGAAGATGAAAAAGCACTCATGTAAAAACATGTGTTCACAGTGCAGCGTCATGTTGCAAACTGATTCAATAGGCTTCTGGAAGTGTGACTTTGTCCTCCTCTCTCATCTTCTTTCACCAAGGCAATCTACAACAGTAACAATCCAAGAACTCCCTGATACCACCTCATACATGGCTACAAGGGTACTGCGATTCTACATTATTGTCAAGGTTTCTACAGAGACTTATAAATTACCATGTATTTCATGCACAAACAAAAAAATCTCATAACGTTGCATCCAAGATTTTCACATGAAACACCTATGCATTTAGCAAAACGCATGAATACTTTCATAATCATTCCATGAATGATGCAAGGAAATTTTACATAGGCATATAAATTTCACCAAACAATCTGAAATTATACCTGGTTGGACACCATAAGACTTTGGTAACAGGTTTACTCTGAGTAAGGGTAAGAACTGGTTTTTCAAAATTCCTTGTGTCCCATACAGAAATCTGATTTTCCACAAACGATGCTAGCTGATGATCATTGTGCGTATCAACTACAAGTCCATACACAGCCTTCGTAGGTGTTGAAGTAATTGCCTTGTTAGAATCTGAAATGCAAATTACAGAATTCAGCACGTGTATAAATATATTATTAACATCTAATTATAGTTAGCCTGAAAATGTGATGGGTCCATTGGTTGATTCAACAATTTCTCAGCTAATATATGTGGATGGCTTTCTCTGATCTTTTCCACACAGAGTATGTGGACAGGCATCCAGCAGTGACAGACTGACTGATTTGGTGCCAGAAAAACTGCCACTGCAATGACACATTTCCCATACACAAGGCACATGTAGTGTGTAATTGAGGCAGGGTGTATTATGCTTTAAAAATGGAAAATGCCTGTAATGATGAACAGTTTTCAGAATTTTTCAAACTCTTCCATTATTACTGGAGAATTGTAAAAGAAAATTACCAGAGAATTCTTCAGAGAAATGATTATTAAGTGGAGAAAATGCTATAGATTTATTAAAAGAGCAATCACATAAACTATATATATATAGTTTACATGGGATGAGATACAATACATGCTGAAGACATTTACATATAAGTAATTTATATAATTTATCATGTTTCAAATCACAGATATTTCAGACATGTACAGTACCTATTAACAAATCTGAAATGGTGAGAAAAGATTGTGTTAGTATTGTCATGCATTAGAGACTAAACATGGGGTTTGGATTGGTGGTCAGATTTCTTGAACACTCACAATTACAACATTATGCTAATCTACACACTTAACAACAAATCACTATCGCAAATACTAAGTGTTCTCAGTCTGCTAAGTCTTCGCTTGGTGTTCCCTTCACCGACCGCTAAATTCCTGCCAGTCCTCACCAGCACAGTGATTCTTTGTTACGATTCCCACAGGACTTTTGGCCATATTTTACTGCCTGATGGCTATGGGAGCCAACAGACCAATCATTTTGACTTTCGAATGGTTCTTGTTACATAGCCTCAGCATAAACAATATGGATGAACTGTTTCTAACACTGGCACTGTTGTTGTATCACATGTCTGTTGCTGTGAAAACGTGTTTAGTTTGCCACCGCCCAGCAGAGGACAATTTTTTCCATCATCATGTCACACACTTCCTTCCTTAAGGCTGTTTGTCTAGAGTAGCCCATAGGCATCCTGACATTTCTTCTGGTTTGTGGGGAAGAACTTCCAAAAGCAGTCGGTCCTAGTACAGCACCAGCACATAAGCTGTCAGGAGTCTCTTTTTTTCATTTGAGAGGGGGTGCACTCTTCCATAACGCCGTGCCACTAGTTTTCTGGACCCCAACGGAAGACCCAATTGTAAGCTTTATGAGTTTCAGCCCTAGGGTATGCCTGAGAGCCTCACTGAGTGTCTTCTTGCCTCCCAGAAGTAGCTGCTGTTCTATGGCTTGATCTCTAATACCATCACCAAATGATTTGCTGGTTCCTTAGGACCTTGGTCCTCATGTAGTGCAGGAAAGGCATGGTGGATCAACTGTTCAATTGTGGTACCAGACTCCTGCATGGATCCACCATTTTCTTTGGTCCATGTTTTCAGTTGGCTGTGATACCCTGCAGCCAGATGTCTGGACCCCAACTTGGTCTTCAGTTGCCCTCATTGTCTCCTCTATGTTGCTCTTTAGGAACTCTGTGTAGACCATTGTAGGTCCAGCCCTGCAAGGCGGTACAAAGGTGTGGTACCCCTCCACAGTGCTCTGCTACGGCCTCTATCTGATCATCTTCATTGGAAAATATTAATGAAACTTGTCTGAAAAAAAATAACTCTGAAATGGCAGCACTGATTGGCACAAATACTTGGAGTTTCATATACAGTAGCCTACTAGGCAACTTCTCTACCATAGTTCAAACAGCAATTTCATGTGTATTTATTTTCTTAAAGAAAGTAGCGTGAGATGAAACAAATTTAATATGCATACCTCGCAGATCAACAAGTTTCAGGTGCTTGTTGTTCATGCCAATAATGAGACTTCTAGACTGAGAGTTGAACCATGCAAGAGAATGGGTTGTTTCTGACAGACCAAGCTCTACCACCGGGCGAGCCAGTTCAACTGCTGATGACGAAGCTTGATGCTGATGGGAAACACCTGGCACAACACCTGTTCTTCCATCTCCATGATGAGGACACTTAAGTACATCCCACAGCAGCACTGAGTGGTCAGCTCGGTATTTGTCCAGACCTGCAGCTATAAGATTTGAATCAACAGGATTCCACGCAACAGTGTTGCACTGCCTTGCATGTCGTGGCACTGAAATCAGAATTATACAAACATATTTTATTACAAGAATAAACACTAATGCCAACATAAAAATAAAATAGATAAAGAATACTGCTATGGACAGTGATAATTCCATCATAACACAATAGAAGAATGAAATAAAATTTCTCCATTACCAAATGTGGCAGTATAAAATTAATTTAAAATCTTGCACAACAAAGGGGGAATTTATGTGGTAATAAAGTAAAAACAATGTAATTTTGATTTGTTTCATTCTGGTCCATCACACTAACAATATTACAAGAAATTCTCCTGTCCTAATTGGAAATTTTCTGAAATATTATCTAAATCAAGTGATTACTTCAAAAAAACAAAGCAGAGGAGGTCTGCTGAGATAATTCAGACAGATTGATGAAATATACTTAGATTCTGTGAAATGTATATTACATAGTAATTTGAAATTTTATCATTACTTTATATAGTGAAGTTTATTAGCAACTTGACATGAAGCAAAGAATTGAATGAACAAAATATTCATATTTTAATACAGTAAGGTAAATCCTCGTCATGGATTTGAAATTTGAATTTTACCCAATTTAAGGTACCCTCTTTGAATTGAGTGCAATTAAGGTATAAAGCAAATTTCATAACTATCAATGATGCTAAAGAACGGTAAAAGAACCCCATAGAAGAGCCAATGACTCTGCAAGACAGAAAATAAGTTGGGTATGAATTTGAAGTTTTATATGTTGCATTAAATAGTGGTGAAGAATATGGCTTATATTACCTACTGACCCAGTAGATGTCAAAATATGAGGGCTCTTCAGAAAGGAACCTTCATTCATTTTAGGCAACTAATGCAGGAGTGGGGGGAGAGCTTGTGTATGCAACTTAGCATCACATGACTCATTGCCTTGTAAACCATCGTACAACTGGTCACATAATGTTTATTCTTGTCTCTATAGAGTGAGTTATGAAGTGTCCTGCGAATGATAATCCTGTCACCTGCAGAATTCACACAGGATCCACTTTCTTCATGCTAAACACATAAGTAATAATAATGTAATATATAATAATTTGATATATAAATAATAATAATGTGCTGTGGAAATCCACTGTGAACCAAGCACAGTGTATGGCCAAAATGCAATGAGTGAAAGGACTGTGAGACAATGGTGTAGACTGTTCAAAGATGGGAGAATAAATGTTCTTGATGAAGAGCGAAGTGGTCAGCTATCTGTAGTGTGTGATGATCTTGTTCAGAGTGCTGACCAAAATACTGGTGAAAGGCACCACTTCAAAATTTCAGAACTCTCTTGTGAATTTCCACAAATTTCTCACATTGTTTTTCACAGGATTTTGACAGTCAGGCTAGGCTATCGCAAGTTTTGCGCGAGATGGGTTCTGAAAATGCTCATGGGTGTGCACAAAACACACAGACTGGCTTCAACTTTGACTTTCTTAGAGCAATACCATACAAATTATGATGAATTTCTCAATCACATCACACTAGTGACAGGTGATGAAACCTGGGTTTCATTTGTGAATGTTGAAACCAAAGAGCAGTCAAAGCAGTAGATACACACACATTCACCAAACAAGCTGAAAAATTTTAAACAAAATTGCCTGCCATAAAGCTGATGGGAACTGTTTTCTGGGACAGAAAAGGAGTGCTGATGGCAGAATTCACGGAACAAGGAACCACAATAACACCAGAAGGGTATTGCAAAACACTAAGAACCAGTGTAGGGCCATTTGGAACAAAAATCATGGAATGCTGACATCCAGTGTAGTGCTCCTCCATGACAATGCGCGTCCGCATACAGCTCCTCACACTCAAGCACTGTTTGAGCATTTCAACTGGCAGTTGTTCAACCACCCTCCTTACAGCCCTGATCTTGCTCTGAGCAACTACCACCTGTTTACCTACCTGAGGAACTGATTGGGATCTCAGCACTTTGACAATAATGAGATGATGGAAGGTGTCAATACATGGCTAAGCTCACAGGTGGCAAACTTCTTTGATATAGAATTACTGGGTTGTTGGACTTTTTCCAACATTTGGCATTCTAGAGAATAGAAAACATGATGTTTCGGAAACTGGACCTGTTTCTGTCCTCAAGTGAAGGGTGGAGAAGACACCCATTCAGTTGGGGCACCTAAAAAGACCTAATCTCAATCACTGGAAAACCCCTGTCAGATTTACATAACTATTTAACCATTTGAGACCAGACTAATTCAGTGGGAGATAACAAGAATATATACAATAAAAACTGTGAAAGAGCACGTATGTGCATGGAACTGGGATAGAAAAGGAGGTACAAATTTGTTCCAGTTCCACACAAGTGCATGCTTTTTCACAATGTTTATTGTATATTTTCTTGTTATCTTCCACTGAATTAACCTGGTCTCAGATGATTAAATAGCTGTGTAAATCTGACAGGGGTTGCCCAGTGATTGAGATTAGCTTTTTGTAAGGGGCCCAACTGAGTAGGTATCTCCTCTCCTGAAAATGGAAACAGATCCAGTTTCAAAAACATTGTGTTTTCTATTCTCTAGAATACTAGACGATGGAACAAGTCTGAAAACTCTGTGTGTTATACACCATTGTCAGAACCCTTTAGAATCTACTTCTTTGTCACAGGTATACAGAAACTTATTCCCTGATACAAGTGCCTCAATTCTGACAGTAAATACATTGAGAAGTGGTTTAAGTAAGCACATATTTTTTGTATATAATAATTTTTTTTTCATTACTTGTTTTATTAATAGTTCACCAGAGGTTAATTTCCAAATAGCCCTTGTATAATGAAATACATTGTGTTTCTACTCAGAATGACACAAAACATACTCAGGTTGCAAACAGAGAAAACCATCCTCTGATATGGATATAAACATGTTCTTCTTTGTTTCTACACGAGTCACATAAAAGATGCACAGAAAATTTTTAAGGTCTTTCATTCTGGTCCGTCACACTAACAAATTAACAATCAAGTTCCTTCCGTCAAATGTGACACTTTTATAAGTTTTCCACCTCGTCAAATTTCCAAATATATTATCATAACAAACACAAAAAACTAATAGAAGAACAAAGACAGATAAAAGAAACCAATAATCAAAAAAACCTCTTCGAACTCATAATACAAGATTCGTACACACCCACACTAACGTCACAAACACAGGATACATAAACCACACGACACAGCACTCCTTAAGCACACAAGCATCGCAACACACAGACAAGCAACATCAACAACCGACAGGTAAGGTTATTGAACCTTAAAAGTATATACACATAAAAAACTTATATAATACAATCTAAATAAAACCACAATTTTTATTTACAGACAACACACGTCAACAACATCCCGAAGAAAAAAGACTGGGCCAAGCGGGAAAGAATTCTAGGAATTTTAAGAATTCTTACTTCAAATAACGAAACATAATTTTTACAGAATTAACGACGAATTAAATAAGAAAGCTACCGTGGTGTGTGGAAAACCTTTAGTGAACCGACACTCTCGGCAATTTTAACTATTGTAATTATTTTAATTAACTGGAACGTGGCTATTTTTAACAAAGTGAAGTTTTGTGTGTTGGTGATTTCTTTTTCTACTATAAATGCCTCTGATGATGGCTCCGTGGTGAGCCGAAACATGTAAGGCAGGTGGTGACGAGGTGGAAAACTTATAAAAGTGTCACATTTGACGGAAGGAACTTGATTGTTAATGCACAGAAAACTCTGATTTGAAAATCTTAAGGTCTTACAGATATAGGCTATAACAATGTGAATTGGGATTGGTATGTAGTACAATTGTGAGCTTGTATGATGGTGGTAAAGGACCTTGCAGTTCCATGACACTAGGCATTTCTTTACAACTTCAATAGCCATTAAATGCAGGAAAAACCTCTTCCATGACAATTGGCATTTCTTTACCACTTCAGTAGCCATCAAATGCAGAAAAAACCTCTTATCAAGCTACTTAATTTTGTGATACATAACAATACTAATGGCATGATGATAAGCCACTTGTAATAATCAAGTGGGCAAAATTACTCTCTTCCAAATAGTATAATGTTTGAGATTTCAGTTTTCATGGCAATGAAAATTTACAAAATTTGACCATGAAAAGGAAGGCAGCAAGTTCCTCCAAAATGCTGGTAACCACCCACAATAGTTAATGGTGTCATAACCAATGGGACAACTATCTAAATATATACTTAACTTTCATGGTCAAAAGTTAACAGTCATGAAGGTAAGTATGTCAAATACCATTTGGCAACAGTCTACAAACTGTCACATCTGTGTTATTGGTAAGAAGTAACAATCCAGTTGCATTATAAAATTGAAGAGGTTCACCACACAGAGTAGCTTATACCATCACACTGTATCCCTATAAATCACTTTAACACTATCTTTGGCTACTCAAATGATGTTTCTTCATAGCATTTCCTTGTGAGAATTCTGTACACCCCATGTACATTCACATTAAAAGGGATTAGAAAATCCAAGTGCTTCAAAATTACAACACAATAATGCAATCTGTCAAGTACTCATCACCGTAACAAGCCATGTTGCTGATTCCTGGATTTTTAGCAGTAATGTATCAAATGACGTTATGTTCCGGCAGACAAGAGGTACAAGGTGTGATCAAATAATTTTAAGAGTGACTGCTAGATGGCACTACTACTGCTAGCACAGACTTCTGGCACTAGAGGTATTTCAACATGTGCCAGAACCTTCAAGGGAGGCTTCAAAGGGACCCAGAATTCCTTTTGAAGATAATCACATGTGATGTGATGTGGCTTTACAGCTATGACCTAGAAACAAAGTAGTTGCCTCAGTGGAAGGGACCATCATCTCCATGCCCGAAAAATGCAAGACAAATCTGCTCAAATGTGATGAGTACACTCACTGTTTTTTCTACATTCGAGGAGATATTCATTTTGAATTTCTTCCCCAATTATAAACTGTAAAATCCAAAACTTTACTACATCAACATCTTACAGTGCCAGCACAGAAATGTGTGGCAAAAGTGACCAGAAAAAGACAAATCTGGAGGATTGGTTTCACCACCATGTCAATACACTTGCTCGCTCTGCTTGTCTGTGCATGAATGTCTGGCTGTCATTCCACACCCTCATTATTCACCAGATTTAGCAGCATGTGACTTATTTATTTTTCCAAAACTCAAGATGGAATTAACAGGAATGAAATTTATTGATGTCACCATGATTCGAGCAATATCATGATACATATATGGCGAGTTTCAAACATTCAACTTCAAATGAAGGTGCGATTGCCACACTCACTCTATAAAGTCCAAAGGAGACTACTTCGAAAGGGACAACAGAAGTTAGAAGGTAAGTGTTGTTGTTAAGGAGAAATAATTTCATTTCCGTAAACTATCTCATCAGACCTTACATAAGCACAGACAAATTGGGACATGTACAAAAAAAATGGTTGTGGGCTATTTAGGATATTCACAATGAGGGTTGAAGAAAATTATTAAGAAAAAACCAATGATCATTCACTTCTTCCTAGATTGGGCCACATATGAGGTTGCACCATAGCTCAAGCGGTTAGTTGCTGGCTTCCCACTGTGGCAGCCCGTGTTGAAGCCCAGGTCTGGTCAAGTGGGATTTGTGGTGGACAAAGTGGCGCTGGGGCAGGTTTTCTCCAAGTACTTCGGTTTCCCCTGCCAATCTTCATTCCACTAAATTCTCCATCATCATAATCATCCGGGGCAGGCACAACAGGCCAATGAGTGGCTGATGTGCTGAGTGGACCCAGCTGGACTCCACCCCCCACTATGCAAATTAAAAAATTAATTGGGCCACATATCCAGTTTTGATGCTATGTAAGCTGATTCTTCCATCTTAATCTATGATGACCTATTTCTCATTCTCTCATGTGGATATAAAAATATGCTTGCAATGACAGTCCTTTGAAGTCATCATTCCCAAATGTATACCTATACTATTTTGGTACTGTTTTATATCATCCACTATATTTTTTATTCTCAGTGGCTATCATATCTTATTATCTTTAATTTTATAGCTAAACGTCACTCCTATTGCTGATCTCAAAAACTTCATTTGCAATTGATTATGTGCGCA
Organism: Cryptotermes secundus; assembly: GCF_002891405.2. NCBI lineage: Eukaryota > Metazoa > Arthropoda > Insecta > Blattodea > Kalotermitidae > Cryptotermes > Cryptotermes secundus. Next base: position 2,895,343 of record NW_019726229.1, read on the forward strand.
AATAATAAAATAATGATAGCAGTATCTGAAAATGGACCGCAATTTGCAACATATGAACGAAACTAAATACGACATTAAAGTCCCCACATCAAATACCAAATCAATGGGAATGTGGGGAAAAAATATTAAAATATTAGTATGCAAAATAGAACAAGTGTCTCATTTTATCTACTTAGGAAATGTCATTTCAGAACTGAAGAAAGTAAAGGTAAAAAAAATGTAAAGTCATCCCTGTGCTTAACTAAGCACTAAGCACTACGCCATAAAAGCATATGGGGCAGTGGATGTACAGATACACATTTTCTCGACCTCTGCACTAGTTGGAGGTGAGTGGTCAGCTTCATGCCCCTGCAGCTTTACCCCCAGGGAAAGAGCCCCTGGTACACATTGAATAGGAGACTGACTGAAGAAAGGTACATTCATTCATTCATCAGTAATCTGTCAGATGACAGGTCCACAGTCTCTTCCAAAACAGTTCCTCCACTTAATGCGATCTCAAGCTTTCTCCTTCAATTAAAATATCTTCTTTGGTCTTCTTCGTCTTTTGGGCATTTCTATCTACCCCTCCGGTTTGTTTGTCTCCAGAGGAAACATCTCGCATACATGGTATCTCTGTTTTTTTTTTAAAGAGACTATCCAGGAAAAGTGATAATGTGGTAGCTTTTCCATTTGCTTTCCACATCGCAGTACAACAGCCATTCAAACCACTCTGGTCACGCCTGTTGCTATACGAACTTGAACCATCTCGAGCATCATTTGCTCTGTGCTTCAAGTCGCTGCTGATGACGCTGCTTCTGGCATCAGTTTTTGGTCTCTCTTCGTCTGATGCCTACCCTTTGAACTGTCCAGCAAGGGAAGCCCTGCCAGTAGCTACGCTACTGCTGGTATAGCTCTCAGGGTCCTTGGCATAATCAAACCCCCTCACCACGCACCACGATAAGGTGGAGACACTAACATTCAAAAGATAAATTAAAACAAAGACTTAAATTGGAGCAAAATTTTGTTTCACAATTATCAACTAATATAAAATTGAGCTTCTGCATTTGAAATGTTTCAATACTATCAATGTGTCAGCAATACAGAAGCTAATAAATATTCACTTGCAAGAGGTAGAAAGTAATCTTTCTATAATAATCTCTCTGCTCTTTTGTCTGAGAAAATACTGATAATTCCTGCATGTTATGTCAGAATATTCTCCCACAAGTCATGACTGAAAATATGCACAGTCTTTCATTTTGGTATATCTTTTACTACCTACAAACAAGAGTGGCCTTGTTATGTAACATATTATGCTGAAATTAGAATGAGTCAACACTGATGTTTCCTGTTTCAATGATCTTTACTGCTCCATGTATATACTAATCATGAAATAAAATCTTATGAATATTAGTCACTGACTTCTTATTACTTACAACTTTATGAAGTCTGTTTTGCCAAAATTTAAAGGAAACTTACTGGCTGAACAGAATATCACTTGGTAATTCTGCAAGACAATTTTTGCTAGGTTCAGAAATTCTATTACACTCAACTCTCGATTATCCAGGGGCGGATAAACCGGTTTGCAGCTTATCCGGGGCTTTTTTGAGGCTTATATGTTAATATTCATTCACTTTTGTTTCACATGGTGAGTTGTAACACTATTTTCACACTAGTATTAACCGAGCTCTGCATTTTTTGGTCCTGTTATGCTAACACAATGTCCTAGGGTAGGGGTGAGAGAATGCAAAGATTTGTGGAAAGTTTCAAGGACAGATACACCACCACAGTTAGTCTCTTTGTATCGATCTTCAAGGGTATTAGCAAAATGTCAGGGTGTAAAAGGAAGAATTGGCTAACCAAGTTCATGATGGTGAAGAAGTCAACGAGGAAAATAAGTGAGTGGTCTGACTGTGACTCGTGTGAGCCAGGCTTCGAAATGTTAAGCAGTGACGAAATCGTAAGTTCAGTGGGGGTGCAGCCAGAAGAGCGGGAAGAAAGTGAGAATGAGGAAGAGGCGGACAGTGCTGCTAGTAAGAAAATATCACATGGTGCTGCTCTTAATCATTGGAATCCTTACTAGACTATCTCAAGAGTGAAGAGAACAGTTTATTAAGTGACAAGTTAATATTACGTAGGCTTTGTAAGGATATCCGTAAAAAGGAAAATGCCGCGAAAAAGCAAGTGACAATATTAATTATTTAAGTGTTAAGTGTGAATATTCATAAAAAGTGGTGGATGTTGTTGAACACTGTGATTGAAATAACTAATTCATACTTCAGTTGTAATGTAAAAAAGTATGAAATAGGCCATGAGATGACATAAAAATGAGGTTGAATAAATTAAAATACAGGTAGGCCTATAGTATTATGAAGGTACAGTATTACAGTACTACTTTTAATAAAATTTGTCTTAACCGGGTTTTCAATTAATCGTGATTTCCATCCCCACCATTATCCCGGATAATCGAGAGTTGAGTGTATTTATAAACATTTAGGCTAACTTAGGACTCCAGTATGTGGCTGTTACCTAATTCTTTGCCTGTAAGTCCAAGTGCATCAAATGCTGTTGGACCAAAGGTTGTGAGTACTACTTTCCCGTTAGCCTGGCCAATAGCCAGCAATATGTCTGGTTCTGGTTGTGGATAGATATCAACACATTTAACATAATGATGATTTGAGTTTGTTGCCAATAAGTTAGCTGCTGTCGTATCTGAGACCTTTGAACCTATGGAAGAGAAAATACTTAATTAGACTCATCTTCTAAATCTGACTGCAATGACAGTCATTAACGAAAACGATATTGCAGCCCTACATGCTAATTTCGGAGCATCTTTCATAGAAGCTACTTCATACAGAAATATCTCTGTTCCCCATGTAATGAACTTATCAGGATGAACTGGAGACCACTGAACCTCCAACCTTACTCCACTCATACTTCGTACGCAGAAGTCAATGCGCTTTTCTGAAATAAAAAAGGAGGGAAATCACACGTTACTATGAAACTAGAAACTATATACCGTATATCTTAGGAAATGCATATTTCATTTTTAAATTATTTATAATACAGTCCTACCTCACTGACACTTCTCATTAATACAGAACTACATAACTTCAAAAATTCACAAAACAAAATGATATAAACGTCTGTTCGCCACGAGTGTCACTTGGGTCGCTAGCATCGGTAGACTGGGAATGAAAGGAACGCATCAAGTAGCGAAATATCCAATGTAGCCAACAATGATGGGAGTCATTCACCTGTATTATATTTTCCAGACTCAGAAACCATGTAGATAATTCCATAAGACTGTAAAATCCATAGATTAGTATTTCGGTAAGGCTTCACATAAATGAACTTCACATAAGGTGTCGCGTACATATATATTCCATCGTCAAGGCGTGTATTGGTAGAATTGAAATGGTCCTGTAGTTAGTCAACCTCAAAGCAAAACAAATTATTTCAAGTGTTAGGATATTAATTATATATTTACTGAGTTCTGCATAATATTTGCCCTTAATTAAACACAAAATTCAGTTCTTTATTTGAATACTGAAAAATTAAAATAAAAGCAATGCGAAAGGTCAACGACTCTAGGGTTTTCGTTCGCTGTTGTTGGAAGAAGGCAACGCCTCTGAAGTAGAATTAATGTTGTAATAATACTATAAGAAGTTACGTTTCTAGTTTGATAAATCGCTTTTATGGTGTGATCCTGTTTCGTGCATTTTATACATATTTAAAATATAACACATGAGTACGTGACCGTTGAATACTAACTTCCTCGAGCCTGAAGAACTGGATTGGAGAAACTACCACCGGTATGATGCATAGTGTTTAGTGAAAACAGTGCGACCTCCTCATAATTAGTGTAGGCACTGATATATCTCGGAAGCATTGTGCATTTTTATTCAATTGGCATGGATTTAACAATCTTTGTCTGAAGTTCAGTTTATGAAACAACTACGTCATTACTTCATCTGTCATTTGTATTTTTCAGCATTTATCATTTGTACTGAACATATCCATTGGTGATATCATGTCGAAAAAACCAAATCAACAACCCGCACTTCACAAAGTTATTATGGTTGGGAGTGGAGGTGTTGGAAAATCAGCCTTGACACTTCAGTTCATGTATGATGAGGTTAGAAATGATTATTAATAAAAATAAAATCTTATGCATTTTAAAATTGTGAAGAAAAGAAAGGCTAATACTTTGGTATCATTTCCAGTTTGTAGAGGATTATGAACCGACAAAAGCAGATTCATATCGTAAGAAAGTGGTACTGGATGGAGAAGAAGTACAGATTGATATTCTAGACACAGCTGGACAAGAAGATTATGCTGCTATTAGGTATGTGTTCTCATTTCTTTATCGAATGTTTGAGTTGAAGGTATATGTAGTTTAATCTTTTTGCCCTTTCATCGATGCTTATTTTATATTTCTTTCTTTCAGGGACAACTACTTCCGGAGTGGAGAAGGATTTCTTTGTGTTTTTTCAATCACAGAAGATGAAAGCTTCCAAGCTACTCAAGAATTTAGGTGAGAAAATGACTACTTTTAGTACAGTGAATTCATAATTTATTTGCATCCATAAACTGTTACACAAGTATAATTTGACAAGTCAGTTTAAACCATCTAGAACACTACAAGTCAACAACTTGTAAAAATGTTCAAAATGATAAACAAGACTATGAACAATACAATCATCTTGGGATCATTGTCCCCCTACTGAAGCTAGCAACCGAAGATGACATCCCCCAACAATCCAATATAAAGCAATGCATACACTTAGTACCATCTATATACAACCACACCACATCAAAACCAACCCGAGCCACCAAACTACCATCCTCATTGTTATTAAAAGCTTCTGCAGAGAATAAAAACAGTTTTGTAATAAATAACTTTTTAACTTATTTTTAAAAACTTTAGTATTTTCTGTTCTTTTTAATTCAGGTGGCAAGCTGTTATGTATTTTAATTCTCATGTTAAGTACACTTATTTTGCAAGAAACAGTGTTGTATGTTTATGCATAAAAATCGTGTTTTCCTTTAGTGTTATACTTGTGAATGTCAGAATAATGAGTTGTGTAGATCTTGTTCTTGTTTTAAAAAAAAGGCGTAAAAGATCATATATATGTACAAAGAAGTTACTGTTAAAATCTTAAATTCACCAAACAGACTTCTGCAGGCACCCTGTTTTTGATTCCTTTAATGAACCATAGACTTTTCTTTTTGTAATTTAAAGACTGAATTACTGTTATTTACTTCCCCCCAAAATAATACCAGATTTCAGTATAGATTCAAATTTAGTAAAATAAACACTTCTTAGTACTGGTAAACTTACCGAGTCTTGTGTGGATTTAATCAAATAAAGAGCCTTGTTTAATTTATGGAAGAGATATTGTATATGAATGGCCCAGCTTAAGTTGTGTGTGATATAAATACCAGGACAATATGATGACCACTCAGTTTTGTTCCCTTTTCTCGCATGATATTTTTATATAGTTAACAATAGTTGTTTGAGGATGGAATAAATGTTTTCATTGGTATTTAAACCAAATCCTGTGTTTTTCAACAAAAATGAACTTGGTGATAGATTATGGTTTAATTAACTTAATTTATTTACTTTAGTTTTCATTGTGTCATTGGATATGTCAGTGGCTTATTTGTACAGGTGAAAAGTTAACAGATATCTGTAAAGTATGTTTTAAATCAGTCTAATGCAGAATGACAAAACATGGATCCTTGCAAAGAGGAACAAAAGCAAAATCCAAGTAATTATTTAGTTTGCAAGAAATATTGAGGGGAAAACAAAGAATTGGTTGAATTAGAAATGATTAATTTGATTTGTTTCATTGTGGTCCGTCACACTAACAATATTATAAAATGTTAAACAGTTCCATCTAGTGTGACTGGCGAAGATCTTTCTTATTTCAATTCTTCATGCCCTTACATGTTTCAGTCTTTAGAGACCATCATCAGAAGGACATCAATGCAGTTGGAAGCTACCATTACACTATATGTTCTGAGTGTTAAAATATACATATATTGTTAATAATATATTGATTGATTGATTGATTGATTGATTTATTTCGTCACTGTAGATCATTGTACATGATATATGACAAGTCAAGTTAATTCTGAATATTAACAATTTGATATATAAGTAGATTAAAATTACAATAGTTACAATTTTTTACATTCTTATTTATGATTATCATTATTTATGATTGGATATAAAATCTAAAGTTTTTACAAATACAGTGTGTATCTTAATATATTAAAATTTTTTTAATTGGTTTGTTAAGATTTTGTTAGAATTTATAAACCAGGTAGGTTTGNAATATTAGCTTCCAGCTGTAATGATGTCCCCCTGATGATGGTTTCAAAAGACTGAAACATGTAAGGGCATGAAGAATTGAAATAAGAAAAATCTTCACCGGTCACTCTGGACGGAACTGTTTAACTTTTTATAATAGAAATGATTATTTTAAAGAATAAATTTAAATCCAAAATTTGTGAATACAGTTAGAAAAATTGCAATAATGGTTTGAGCATATTGAAAGAATGAGTACAACAAGAATTCTGAGAAGGGCTAGAATGTGAAGGAAGGAGACCTGTGGGATGACCCAAAATGAGATGGCTTAGTCAGGTACTGTAAGACCTCAAGAAGAGAGAAAATAGGCAAGAACAGTTGTAATTAATTTATTCATGATGTTTTAATTTATTTGGTTCAGTACACTGAAGATATGTATTCTAGTTAAGCCTGCAACTCCATATTTTTTGGTTGATAGGCACCTATTTCCTTCTGTTTTTCTGTGAAAGGAACTGCTTTCCTGTGACGCCAGGCATATTCAGCTGTTTCTATAAGGTCTCAGTTTCTTCATTTATGAATAACAGAACATTTGATCATATCCTGCTTGTTCGGAGTGATTTTAGATCTTCCAGAATCGTAACAACACATCAGAACATTAAATAATATCTAATTGCTACAGAGATCAGATCCTCCGTGTGAAGAATGATGAGAACATTCCATTCCTACTTGTTGGGAATAAAAGTGATTTGGATGAGAAACGGAAAGTGTCACTTACTGACGCTAATGCGAGAGCACAGCAGTGGGGTGTACCATATGTGGAAACTTCTGCCAAAACAAGAGACAATGTGGACAAGGTGGGAAATTTTTCTTTGACTATATATATATATAAGTAGTTTTTCTAACTTCTTGTGTATAATACATTAACTAGCAGCCACAACTAACGGTAATATCCATATTATGTGCAGAAAGTGTAATCATTTTGCAGAACCACGTGGTTTATAATTACATAATAGTTTACATATAATGTTTCCTCTTTTTGAAATACATTAGATGATGATCATGAAGTAGTGATTTTTTTTTTTGCTGGAAGTATTACCTTTTCCATTAATGTATTAAATAAATTGTGCAAAATGAAAGTGCAAACAGAATACTGCCCTCCTCCCATAGTATTCCTGCCTGATATAAAAGTAATGCACAAATTTAAAGAAAAAACTCATAAAAAGAGTAAACTGCTTGTACCTAGTTTTGGAAGATGGTGGGATATAATGACAATTTTTTCCCCATTTGAGTGTTTGTGAATTTCTGTATGTAGTGCAGTATTTACAATCATACTAAGAGGTATTATTTTTCCTGCCATTTACTTCCTCAAGACTCACATATTTTCATATGTATATGTATTGTGCTGAACAAGCACATTCACTACTTATTCGGAAAATTATAGCTGCCAAGAACCATGTCTCCTTACAGTTCTTTGGCATCCAGCACTGTGAAAGTGACCGTTGAAATGTGAACTGTCCAGAAATTTTTAGCTTGGAGAAGTCTCATAATTCATAAGTCATCCATAATTTCCCACAGTTGAGTTTGTGTGTGTGTGCTCAGGCATGCATATGCTTGTGCATGTATGCGCATGCCAGTTATTAATGAGTAATATTTTGGTCACCAACCATTTCTGTTCAGGGAGTTGTAGGATGCTGTTCTGTATATATTGCAGTTTTGAACAAATCTGTATCCAATTTAATTCACAGACTTGTTTGGGAGTCAGGGAAACACTGCTTTGTAATTATGATGCAAATATGTTACTGTTACAGTTCAACGAGCAGGTCTTTCAATGTATTTACTAACTCTATCAACACTTTGCAACATGCCTTTGAGCCATATTGCATGTAGCATTGATATTATTATGTAATTATATTCTTCTGTTGATAGAGGTTAAGTTAGTTAGTGCCTCATAACTTTAGCTATGCAGAAAGGTAAACGCTGTTGTGGAGCACGCGAAACTGTATGCTTGCTGTGGTGACGTTCAGAGCTACTCCCCGAGCGGAAATCGTTAGCTATTACTTACCTGGCCTCACTATGAACTGTTCCATGTGATTGTCAGTGTGCCATGATAGTGACACGAACACCACATAATACAGTCGCTATGACTGGTACCAACTAACAAGCAACACAATGTACTATACACCTGACCACACTCCAAGACTCTACATTGCAAAGTGGTAGTACCCACACTTACGCAAGCTGATAAGCCTGCTCACCCAGCCCCACGAGAGATGGTATGACCCCTCTACCATGGCTAAAGTTCCGAGGAACTAACAGTAAGTGTTTTTCTTTAATGTAGTGCTCTATTAAAGTCACAAAAGAGTATGCATTTGGAAATGTTTACTTGGTTATTTTTTATAAACACCAGCTCATTTTGTATTCCTCCTTCAATGTTAGTGCAGTATATAAGCCCTAATTAAGTCCAGTCTGAGATTTTTAAACAGGGGCTTATAGAAAGTGCTTTAGCCTCAGTAATTCTGCCAAATTTTTAATGTACACAAGATAGCTTTGGTGTGTAACAATATGCACCAGTGATAACTTAAGAGACTATTAGACAACTGAGGCCAGAATGCATTAAAAAAGTGCCAAACATTTTGGCAGTTATGAAAAAGTATGTGTGTTATTGGCGAAAATCTGAGATATCATGGAGGTAAGTGTAAATTTTTACTTAGTTGTGTTTATAATGTATCATTTCTGATAACAGCAAGGATTATTATAATGGTATTGCACTTAACTATGCAGTGTTTGAGGAACAGTGTCTATTTGTAGCATTCCAAATAAATGAAGGTCCTTCTTCAGAACTATATTAGCAAGAAACTGTTTGTGTCTTTCTGTCTGTCTGTCTGTTCCATGATTGAAATATGAATGTTAGTATTATCAATGTCAGTTGACAGATTTTCATGAAACTCAGTATGAACATTGTGCCATTGAAGATCTTCCCATCTTGTACTTCAGATTTTATGTCGACAGTGTTGACAAGGGAGTTGTGAAAATTTGTGAGGTAGAGGAGCATTAGCTCCTTTCCATATGGGATTGTGAAGTTTTGTATGGCAGTAGATCTTTTGGAAACAGTCACTATTCATGTATTTTTGAAAATATACTAGCATAGTAACTGTGGAAAATATATTAAATAATAACTGAGATGTAAGATTTGAGGTTTTCATGGCAGTGACTATGAAGAATGCCGTCTTCTGGGATGTGGCACCATGTAGATACTGTGTGAACCGACGTTTCAGAGGAACATATCGCCATCTTCAGGGTAGAGAAATCTATGAGTGAGGAACGAGCTTGAGCAAGTGGCTGCAGACACCTCCAAAACATCAGTTGAAGCAAGATCTACATGGCACTACATTCCAGAAGATGGCATTCTTAGTAACTGATATCTTTATTCTTTGAAACATTTGTTACAGAAGAACTGGTGGATTTAGAGAAGTGAAACTTAACTATTAGTAAAAAAACTCTCAAAGTTTCTGCAAGAGTAAACATAACTGCAGCCTTGGTCACAAGGTGTCTTGCATGTTGTGTTGGTACTTTCTGCTGTTGAATTGCTGCTGTACTGACAAGACAGCATGAAGGAGACCTTGTGGTCAAGGTTGGAGATATGTCAGCTCTTGCAGAAACTTTGAGAGCTTTCTTATTAATGGTGTAAATATCACTTATGTAAGGTTTTTCTTTTTTCCTAAGCGTGATATAATAACCCTTGCATTTATTATGATCTGACATGTGAAATTTGTATGGTGACATAGCACAAGCACTCCTGCTAATAGTGTAGGTGGTATTAAACCCAATAAAATTTCATAATTTAAAAAATGTACCAAATCAGTGGTGAGTGCTTTCATGCTCCTGCACCTTAGTACATTTTTTTTCTTTTCATACTTCTTATATACTTTATACACATCTTCCAGTATTAACTTATTTTATATTAATATGATGTAACTTATATCTGAAGAGTATAAAATAATAGAGTTTATCATTTCACATGACCGTGTTCAGTTAAGTTGAGTTAAGAGTAGAACCATAAGTCAGGAAACAGTTGTTTTGTTTTAGTGCTATGCTGTGGTTGCAAATCAGTTGGTTTTCTCTAAGTTATATTTCTGTCCCCCCCCCCCAAGACCTTACTGCCAAGCTGAGAAAAAGAAATTCCTACTTAGCCTCACTTCCCTTACTTCAGTTGAATGCCAGTGTTGCTGTCTGTGATTAGTGTATATTTCTCGACTTATTGTTTTGGACAAGAAATAGTAAAGACATATATTTCCTTTTTAACAGCATAATGGTACTAGATATGCATTTTGTATGTAACATGTATGATTAAAATGAGCCCTATTTCCTACATATTTCCTACAGATTTAATATTGTCACTGGCATTTGATTTTATATTGTTTGTCATTGTTTAACATCATTCTGAACAGCAGTCACACAGAAAGAGTAAACAGTTAATGATGAGTATGTGATTCAGATATCAGATTTATTTGTTATGAGGTAAATTTGGAAGTAAATTTTAATATTTTTTAAATTACATATCCTGTGTTAGTAGCGAATGCTCTATAATTATGTTAATGTTCTCAGTTTTCTATATTGCTTTTCATGTTTGCTTTAACTTTGATATATCAGCCACTTGCTTTACTTGTGTTTTTGCATATATGCTCCTGTTTCTCTGTTTTGTGACATGTGATATGTAATAATATTAAATGGTTATCAGTTCAAAAGGTGCCAGTTTAAGAAATATTTTCACAAATTAAGAATAGATATTTAGTGTACAGTATTTTAAATTTAACACTGATGAAAAGTCTTATGACATTCACATGTAATTTGTTGGACTTGGTTTAGTTTGTAATGCCATGATTTATCATAAACACATAATGAGACTGTGGTTATTCTTCATTTTTATTTTGCAGACTGGTATGATTTGATCTAAAATTTGATCTATACATGGTCGTTACAATGAAATATACATTTTCAAAATATAATTTCAACTCAGTGAGGAGCTTCATTACCTGTACTCTCCTCCAAGTATAATTAGAATGATCAAGCCAAGGAAGATGAGGTGGGCAGGTCATGTAGCATGAATGGGGGAGACGAATGTGTATAGGATATTGGTGGGAACGCCAGAAGGAAATAGACCACAGGGAAGACCAAGGTGTAGGTGGGTGGACAATATTAGAATGGAGACAGGATGGGATGGTATGGATTGGATAGATCTGGCTCAGGATAGGGACCAGTGGAGGGCTCTTATGAACACGGTGATGAACCTTCGGGTTCCATAAAATGCTGGGAAATTCTTGAGTAGCTGTAGAATTGGCGGCTCCTCCAGATGGGCTCAGCTCCATGAGTGAGTAAGTAAGTAATTTAAACTCAATACTTGTCCATAATATCATATTAGTATCAGTTGAAACACTTGTATAAAAATGCTCTTTCCTAAATGACAAGTGATTTAGTTCAAGAAGATACCACATGAGGCTTTCCAGTGGGATACATACATCTGAAAGATTGGCCATAACCTTCCCAGATCACCTGCTATAACTGTTGTATAGGGTTGCATAAAGATTATATCTGTGTCCAGCCTTAACCAACTAGGCTTATGAAGCCATTGCATAAATAGAACAAAACACCTTGCAGACATTTGGGATAGCAGTTCATCTAACTGTATTGAGAAAGGGAGCTGTGGGTCAGTTTTTGTGCTAGCTGAATATCTGTTGTTCCATGCTAGATGCTTTCGGTAGTAAGGTAAAGAGAGCAGGGTTCAGGAAAACTACATTGACAGTATGAGGTCTGATCAGAAAGCATGGCTAATAATATATGAGCCAGGATGGAGGAGAAATTGGAGAACCCAATGAAACCTGCCCCACTGAGATACTGTGAAGCTTTCCAGATCTTGGACCCATGTACACTAGAGTAATACATGTGTGCAAAATAGGTTGCAAGGGAGTCCCAGATTTCAGTCATTGTTGAGTTACTTAAGATACGTATTAACCACTGAATCAGAATGAACAAAGAAACCTGGTGTTCCAAATCAGAGTGACCATTTCTTCATATGTATTCTTTAAGACTTCATCTCACCTGGCTTCATGTTTCGTTATTACAGATGTTAAGTCTGTAATGGGGCAATTACAGTTTCCTTCATGGACATAGCATCTGGCAAGCGCAGAGGCCAACTCACTTGTGGAGTACTGTGTTTTGCTAAAAATGACCACACAACCTAAGGGGGAAGTGCTGGTGCAATGTCATGGTGAATTTTCCACTTGCCAGATTTCCAGTTTCGTCATGGTCTAAGATGCATTGCATCGTGGAAACATCTCAGTGCTTGTAAACAGAAATGTTAAGCAATATTTCACTTTATGGAGCACACTGTAATTAAAGATAACAGCATCACTTTGGTTTTGCTGCTCTCTTGGCTTGCTTTTCTCAGTTCCAGTAAGGAAGGAGATTCAAGTTTTTATGAATACTGCTGCATAATCACTGACTCATATTTCATCGCCCATTATAATATTTTTTGTGAAGTTTTCATCAGTTTCTGCAGATTCAGGCAAGCCATAGGTTGAGGACAAGTGGCTTGCTGTTTCTGTTTGTGTCAGAAGTTTTACAATAAACTTGGCTGTGGCACACCTCATTTCCACATCTTTGGTTAAAATTCATACCCCTTCTGCCATTTTAGGAATACTCAAATCTCCTGTCATTTTACATTAAATGACAAACTTCAACTAATGATCCGCTGTTAGATTTGAGATTCTCACAGCAGTGATTGTGAAGAGAATCTGGGCTGTTACACCATGCATTTCGGTAGAAATCACAGACTTTTGGAGAACATATTGTCTCCATCTTCAGGCTTGAAGAGTAAGACATGCAAAGAAACAGCAAGAAGCATGCAGCAAGCAGAGCCAGTCATGGTTTCTGCTGATTGAGTGCATCTAGGACTCTTGTCAATTTTAGTGTATATTTGTCCCTCTTTAAAACAATGGAACAGCTGAGAAACTTGTACATGGCCCATTGTTACACCTCCAAATGATATTTGAATCATGTGACAAGTTGAAAGTTGATGTACACATTCTATTCTGTATTCCCAGACACTGTTAAATCAGCACTTGAAGAAACACCCAATATAAATTAAGGACGTGAATGACTGAAGCAACAAATGAATTGGATATGCAGTAATAGGTCAAGAGACCCTCATTAAGGACAGGTCCCTACACTGTGGTTTGCCTAAGATATAATATCAGCCCTGATACCATTGAAATGAATAGCTTCAGTGGTTGGTAGTTCATCCTTAAGTTACTAAGAATGAACATAATCCTGATTTTGAGAACAAATGTTTCTGATTTTGGGGGATGAATGAAAGAGTTCATCTTTACACTAGGTATGTAACATGATTCTCAGAGCAGTAGTTTCACATGGAGGGAATCCTTGTGCATGATTTAAATTTATTGTAATCCATAAGTTGCCTGGCTGTCCCACTCTATTTTATGTATCATTTATTTAGACTTAATATAAAAATGTTTTATTCCCATCTTATATGTATCACCAAATATCTTAGAGACTGAAAATGAGTTTTGAAAGTTTATGTACAGTTCAGGAATTAAACATAGATTTAGTGATGCCTTATTTGAATTGTGTTCATTGAATTTAACAGAAACAACTTTGTTTTCCGATCCCCCCCCCCTTTCTATTCAAGTTTGTGATATTGTCCTCTATAAGTGGAGTTATACACATTTTCAGGTATTTTTCGACCTGATGCGAGAAATTCGGTCACGGAAGATTGAAGATAATAAAACAAGCAACGGCCGAGGGAAAGACAAGAGCAAGAGGAAGAAACTGAAGTGTGTCATACTCTAGGTTCGCTTGATTTCTTTCCATTCTTATAGCGGTATAAAGGCAGTTAGGAAAGGTTATTCATAAATAAAAATTCTGTTTGCTGTCACATACAGTAGCATCCAACTGTGAGGCACTGAAGTGCTACATCACTGTTAAAGAGTAACCAGAAGAAGTAAGACAAATAGGTGGCATGATTGTATAGGATGGCTCAGTGAGTTGAAACTGGATTTGAAACTCCTAAGCCAGCAATGACTTGCAGACGGACATATTTTACACACATCTTTTACAGTTCTTGTTTTTCATAAGTATGTAATCATTATCTTACTGAGTCAGTTTTATAGTTTTACTCAGTTGCTTTAAACAGTTGCTGGAATAGTACTTTAAAATATGCAGCTTTTAATTTTCCATCACAGAGTTTGTTGCATGCTATAGAATCTGATTCATGTATGGGGTAATAACTTTAAATTTGTCACTGCAAATTCTCTCTGGGTGTGACAGTTATAAGTACGAACTAAAATGCCATCCTTGCTGTAGCATGTGGATGTTAGTACAGTGTTACTTAACATCCCACCACTCTCCACCTGAAAATAATAATATCAGCTTTGAGATACACTATGATTGATGGGTTAGTGTTAATTATCTTAACAGTGTAGAATGCAGTTATCAGTATTTAAAAGAGTAATAAAATGCTGATATACATACATATATTCTCTTCCACATTAATGTTAATACAGTTTCCTCAAGTGCATCAGTTATAAGCTGAAGAATTTACTGTGAATTCTTAAATTAATAGGAACATTACAAACCATCACAGTTTATAAAGAAATAATTGAAAGCCAAAGCTCTAAAGGGATCCTATTGGCCATATTGTTTACCATTAACTAAATCTGTAGCAAATTTGTTCCAGAGTGTACTCTGCATCTAATGATATTAACTGTCATATTTCTCGGCCAGTAATTTCAGAAAATCAGAATACACCTAAGCATCTACACATACAGGATGTTAAAAAAGAATATGCTTTACTGAACAAAATGATTTACAGTTGTTTTTGACTATGAATCAGGGAAGCTTATCACACGATCATACAGAATTGGTGCAGTCTCTCAACTTACATAATTACTAGATGTATTTTCCATGATTGTACATTAAATGCCATGCATCTGAAAGTTCTTGCAATACACATACACACACAAGGGCAAGGGAAATTTTTTACTTTTATTGACCAATTCACAGCAACCAGTGCACTGCCAGTTGTGAGGTGGATATGAAAAGATTTTCTGCAGAAATATTTTCAGTTTCTCTACAGATATTTTCTTTCAGTCCTTCTGTTCAGGGGTTACTTGTGTAAACTTCATCCTTCAAATGACCCCAGAAGAAAGACTCACAAGGACTGAGATCAGGTGAACATGGTGGCCAAATTCTACTATTGATAATTGTGTTCTCAAAAACATCAGACAGAACCTACATAGACATATGTGCAGTGTGAGCAGTTGCTGAGTCTTCCTGAAACCAGCCATACAGTCTTTATTCTTCTCTTAACTCTGGAAAGAATTGCCTGAGAATCCCATGTGCATATATTTTGAAATTAACTGTTTTGTCAAGTGACACAAGTCCAACAATATTGCACATGCAATACATCAGATAACCAACTTTCACTGGATGGTCCAGGACATTGTAGTTATATGTGGATTCTGTGAACTCTGGTAGCAATCATTTTGTGTTTATGTATCCCTCTAAGAACATACTTCATCAGAAAAGAATGCCAGTTGGTGATCACTTTCTCCTTCGATGACAGACTGCAGAAACAAGTTGCAAAATTGAATCTGTTAGCTGGATTACATGGCTGCAAGGTGTGGATTTCTGTTGTTTTACGGGCTCTAAGCTGTGACAGTTTATTGCACATGACTTTGACACCTTGCTCTCTAGAGCTAGACATTTAAGTATTTTTTATTTTTTTTGTATTTTTCAAGTCTGGCTCCAGTGTCATATAACTTCTCCTCACTATGCACTGAACATTAATGTTTGTTTGTCTCTTAATAGTTTGTTGATCTATGTTTAGTCACCAAATTGTGAATTGTTTGTCTGCTGAGAGTTATTTCATCATGAAATTTATGTTGAAATCTTTGCTTACTGTTCCTTGCAGATCTGTACTTCACATACCCTTCATACAAAAATGCACGTTACTCTAAGTATAATACACTGCTCACTAGTTTACAACTGAGAACAAAATAGATAGTTGAGATGGTAACTGCCGTCCACTACTGACAAATCATAAATAGATTTCCCCGCATGAACTGCACTGCTCACTATGAAACGTAATGCCATGAAGTGGTTCTTAAAGTTAAGGACTTTCCTGTATATTTTAGCATTTATCTTGTTCAGGAGCACTTATTTATAGTTTTTCAGTTTACCTTTAGCCACTTAATATCTTGATGTTGGCTGGCATAATCATCCACTATTCACTGTACACTCTGCATTTTATCTTCTTGCACTCACAAACTTGCATTTTGTCACACTGGTTCATCATATATGAATGCTATACACAATACTAGCTTGCAGCAACCCCCTCTTTGCCTCACAACCAAAGTTTTATCAAGTTATATTTCTAGAATAGTTCACTCAGTGCAGTCATGAAAGACAAGGCACACTGACTTTGTGGAAGTTGTGAGAAGAGGGGGAGGTCAGAAGGCTTCAAGAGGTGTGTGCATGCTTCCATGTGACTCGGCTTTCCCCCCCTGCAATCAGTCTGCCGGTGTCTTTATTTCCTCATAATAATACTCTAATGAAAGAAATAGTGCTTTTACTGGACTGTGGCATGGTGTCTTTGTAAAGTGGACTCAATTGTATGATGTGAAAAGTTTAAAACATATGGAAACTATGGTATTAAACTGTTTTAATACAAATTAATGTAATATGAGAAGAAACAGTCTTTTACAAGATATGTTTTATAAAGTTGACTTTAGGGTCAGATTCCATCTTCTTCCCTTTCCTCTTCCTGCCTCTTTTCAGTAAAAAGTAGTTGGGGCTATTCCTGTTGGAAGCAGGAAACAAAATGTGTGTTAAATTTTTTCCTTTTCAGATAAAATGTGAGTCTTGTTATAAGCTTTATCTGCTGTATATGGAACAGGTATCCTCCAGTAATTTGTACTTCAGTATTTGAACATCAAAGTGTAAATGTTTTTAGATAGATTAAATTCATGTCATATATTTCAGATTAGTCCTGTTCATCCTTGCAGCTTGCATGTGCTTGAAGCTCAGCAGTTGATATTCTGCATGCAAGCATGTTCCAGTGTTAAATTCAAAGAAGTAGTCTTTCATTTTGGCACCTCTGCATTGTGATTTAAATAGTACTAATGAGCTGTGGGATTGTCGATGTTCTAAATGATAACCATGTGGAACATTTAACCTTGTGACAGCATGTAAATAATATTGTTTGCAGAAGGTGTCTTTTGCAAGTATTGTGTTTATGTCTCTTAGTGTGGTTACGATACAAGGTCTTTCTAAAATGATCAGATCACCTGACACTCTTACTGTCAGCTTTTTAGCAAAAACTTCTGCTGAGAGAAAGGCGTATGGTGTTGTGGCTAATATTCTGCACATAAACATACGAGGGGGGACCCAAAAATAACTGGAAACGACCTGTTGCGCGCGCATGCTTTGTAGTTACGAGTTGTGCTGCTAGGTGGTGTTAGCTGGGGGTCTCCCGCGACTCTTAGTGAGCTGGCGTCAGTCTGAGTTAAGTGGTTTGTCTGTGGTGCTCTGTTGTGTGCGTTCCTGTTTCAACCCTTTGGCGATTAGTGAGATGGCCGACCAGAAGGAACAAAGAGTGTGCGTGAAATTTTGCTTTCTGTTAGGGAAAACTGCACTTCACTCTTCAAGTCGTGGCAAACATTCACGCGGTTTTCTCTTTGGTCATCTCCGAGCAAGCGAGGAACAAATTTTGCAGACACCNCCCCAGCTAACACCACCTAGCAGCACAACTCGTAACTACAAAGCATGCGCGCGCAACAGGTCGTTTCCGGTTATTTTTGGGTCCCCCCTCGTAGATATGAGCCATTTTTGGCTCAGTGTTTCTCTGTGCATCCATTAGCTACTCTTTTTTTTTTTCATGGGATGACATATCACTGCCCTTCCCTCAATTATGATAGTCATGCATCACCCTATCATTTTAGTCACTTGTGTGTAGACTTCAGCGTGATTACATTCATGGAAATTCTGTTTCGACTATGCAGTGCCTTGTTCCAAAGTTCTCTGTCCAGAAGGCATGTGAGTGAGGTCTAATGAGGGGCTCTTGCTCTTTTTGTGCATGCGTCACAAGTTTAGTAAGGCAAGTTCTGGTTTGTTGATTACATGTATTTTTTCAGTTATTTTTGTGTTCAAAGGTTACATGTTTTGTGACTGGTTAGAGTTCATTAAGTCTGTTCTTGACTTGAATTAGTTGTATGCAAACCAAAGCCACACTGGGCTCATTTGTGTTGGGCAGTAGTTTGTTTTCTGTGTAACCTGGTTTTCTTGATGAGCATTGTTGTTCACAATTTTGTGCAACAGCTTACTCTCATAAGCCATAAGTAGCTCTTTTTAGCCCATGTAATTTTTCTTTATGTTACTTACTGTCACTTGTTCTTCCATTTTTTTGACTGGATATATGTAATTCTGTATCAGTATTATTCCACATTTGTGTTCTTGTGTTTTTTTTTTTTATGCTGTCTCATGAGTTCTCTTTTGTAGAATTAGCTCTCTCTCACATGCAATTATGTGCCTGCTTTGACCTGGTACAGCCTGGATATTCAGCTTCCCAGTTCTTTTTTTCGCTGCTGCTGCTATTATTGGTTTTATTATTTGCCACCAATTATCCACCTTTGGGAAGCATGAATATTGACAACAGTTTGGGAAGGATAGCTTGAGCCCTCCTGAATCTGCTCAACAAGGACAGCTCAGATATGCATATCTTTTCAATTCAATTCAATTTTATTTCATCCATGAATCATTATACATGATATGGGACAAGTCAAAGATTAATATTAATACTAATACTAAATAGTAATAAGAATATAATAATACAGAAATAGTATGCCAAATTATAATAAATAATAATAATAATAAATAATATAGTAATACAGAGATAATCATATGACAGTATAATTAGTCTTGAAAACAGTCTCTGTGGTCTTAAATCCTCCATATGTCCTATTGTACCTTTACTGGTGGTAATGCCTATGGAGATTTGATGGAATGAGGAAATCAATTGTTTTGAAGATCTCACTATCACTGTAGATGCTCAAAGTGTCTCCCTTCTGCATGTAGACAAACTTCAGGCGCCTCTAAAAGATTCTTTGACACTAGTTTGAGTTCACTGACTTTGATGGATGTAATTGTTTCAAAGATGTTGTACTTAAGTTTAACTGCTGTGTGGAGATTATTTGAATACACTTTGTCTTTTTTTTATGTTTCCCCACATAAAAATCACAGGGATTTAAGTCTGCATGTCACAATCCGAAAATTGTCATTCTGTCTTCAAACATATCTTTTAAAACACAAATGGATTAATGAGCAGTGTGTGCTATAGCACCAACTTATGTAAAATAACCATTTTTTTCTTCCTTAATGCTCTAAAAAAATAGCCGGTCACCGACATACTGCTCGGAATCAGTAGTCTGTTTAGAACCCTGGGTGCCACTATTCATGTAACAGCAAGGAACTTCAGAAATCTGCCGTAGATTAAATATTGTTCCACTGCATGTTGTTCTGAGGACTGATAGACCTCTCAGATGTAACCAAGGTTCCTCAGAAAAAAAAATGTGTTTTTTGTGAAAAACAGCATCATATATTGCCTGCAGAAACCAGCTACAAAACTGCCCTTCTGTTGTAATTACTTTCTTCATGTACTTGAACCCATCTAATTTTTTATGACAGTAGATGCAACTTCGTAGCCATTCCACACTATGTGAAACCTGTGCCCTTTGAGCTAACAGTGTTAGGGATTTGCAAGGTGAATTATTCTGATCTGATTCCAGTTTCATAAGCTTTTCCTTGGTTAGCACAGAATTCTGTCTAGTGTATTTCTTGTGTAAGGAAGACCCAGTTGAATACATTTTGTTCACCAATTCAGAATCATCGATGAAGCTGGAATTCAAACACCGGGATACTTGGTGGAAGCTCCTTTTACACTATTTATATGATTTGTTTTACATTAGTATCATATTAGAAATATTTGCTGTTCAAGTGCATATTTCACCATCTCAATTCAGCATTGTGAATGAGAGCACAAAACAGACTTCTGAATAATTTACAAGAACAGAAACACTAAGAGAAGTGATCTGTATTGGTCAGTCATTTACACATGCAGTGATAGCTGTACAAAATCAGCAGTAACATAAATTGTGTAATAATGCAGCCATTGATCTCTGCTTATTCATTTGTTGCATACATATTGTTCAGCTATGACTTTCATGTCTTTCTTACTGTCATTCGAAGAATACTATGTATGTAGTTTACTTCTGTGCTTATCATAGCATCTGTGATAGGTTAGTACTGATCAGCAACCTCGTTAACACCTTCTGTGTGACCTTATGTCTGTATTGTGTTAACAGAGTGAAAATGAGATAATGATGGGAACATTCTGAAGTGGAGTGGTCAGAATAATTGTACATTACTTAAATCATTCTATGTTTTTGTTGATGTTTGCAGGTTTTCTTCGACTTGATGCATAAAATTGCAGCACAGAAAGCTGCTGAAAACAGTGCAGAGGAAAAGGAAGATATGGCAACTAAAACTTGCTGTGAGATTCTGTAAAATAAAGTCAGCAACACAAAACAAAGTATGGAGGGGTGTGAAAGTGAGTGAAGATGTTGGCAACCCAACTCGTGCATTCATAATTGTACTTGTAAGAAGCAAGATAAAACCAGTATATTTAAATAAAAAGCTTTATATACTGATATTTAAAAGAATTTGGTAGTGTTTGAGAGATAGAGCAATCAATATTAACATTTTTTTTGTCAAAGACAATGAAGTTCATTTTGTTAGGTATAATTTATATATTTAAGTTAACTGCTTGGAATATGCCTCATTACACAGATTATTTCAAGGATGTATTTATGAGCTGGTAGAAGACTGATCAGTCACAGGCAACAAAATTTGTATATTTTGATCACCTTTCTTTCTCTCTACACTATTGCATTTCATCTTTTAATTTTTATCTGATAATTAAGCATTTAAAACTGAATTTACAATTAAACTTCAACATGAGAGTTTATGCCTCTTCCTCTCTCTCATTGTCATTATTTATGGTATACAGTGATGCATTTTGTCAGTGCAGCCACAACAAACCAACACTTTGCAGACTGAATGAAGAGTTATATTTTGATAGGTGACTGTACTTGTTGTATTATATACTGATGCTAGATGAACTCAGTAGTTATTAGAAAATTGGCCATAAATTGTCAGCAGCAGTGGTTCTCATGGCACGTCTTCATGATCAATTGAAAGTTTCTGCTTTTGCAGCAAATATCTGTGAACCTGTATTACCAAGTTATTACTGTGTGTTCTGTATATGGACTACTAACTTGTGCAAGTTTGTTGTACGGTTTTTGTTTCTGAGCATACTTTCTTATGCCTGATTGTTAAATATTGAGTACAATGTGGGTAGTACAGTTTTATCCATTTCATTTTTCAACATGTTTTCTAGATTTAATTTGTAGTAGCTCAGAATTTGTGACCTGTGTTCAGGGCCTGCAGCCAGTAGCAAGTTATTTGATAACAGATTGACTTCAATTAATTATAACCCTTATTTTGACCTGACACTGTCATTACACTATTACCAAGAATATCTCATATACAGGATATTACAGTGTTTGTGAGGCTAGACTCAATTTCAAAATCAGAACACAGTGCAGAATTTAATGAGATTGTAACTTATTACAAAAGACTTCACTCAGTCTGGAAATTAAAGTGAAAACAGAACTATCATTGAGAGGGCATTGCAACATTGCTGGAATTGTTTGCTTATTTAGGATGACTGTTCCATTTACATGGACATCACAACTGTATAAGTAATGATAATAATTAAAACAATCACTTCCTTAAACCATGACATAATAATAAGAACCTTTCAGTTAATGTTTGTAGCTATCCATAAGTGATATAAGCCAAGTACATACCACCAGCTCACAGTCTGCAGATAAGTCACATTTTGAAGAAGTGTTTCAAATCTCTTACATTTCCACATGTTACAGTTATATGTAATTGTAAGCTTGTATGGGTAATGAATACAACTTGGTCCTCATTATCATGTTTTTGTTGCTTCTGATGTGAGAATAGATTGAGAAGTATTTAATATGGTATTATAACTGACAGTGAAACAGAATGAAAATTTTAAAAACTGGGGCTATGAACAGTGTCCAAATTGTCAGTTAAAAATATTGTGCCCTTCTGTCAGAAACTTTGAGATTTAGCTTAATCATATTCACATGTGCAAAAGTACTGAAATCCTATTGTGTTATTAACACTGCTGTGCAAGATATGGAGGCATCTGTTGTTTAATTACCAAAAAATTGTTCAAATTAATTTTCAGTTTGAAGAAAGTCGTCTTCTGGGTTTAGGCGCCGTGTATTCTTCGTTTTGGCCGACGTTTCGGAGGAACATATCGCCTCCATCTTCAGAGCAGTTGAATGGCTTGGAATGCAGAGAGCAGTAGTAGAATACACGGCGCCTAAACCCAGAAGACGACTTTCTTCATAGTCATCGCCGTGAAAACCTCAAAAGTTACATAATTTTCAGTTTGTTGAAAATAAAAAAATTTGTCAGTACATCATTAATTAAATGAAATTGTAGAAGGCTTACAGTGGAATACTGAATTAAAACAGAAACTTAGTAGAATTAAAACAGGAGCTTAATATTGTGGTACCCATTTTTAGCAGAAATATCATTACTCATATTGTCTAAGTGAAAGCTGGGTGAGTAAGGGCTGCTGTTTCAGGAGAAAGGTGGTTATAGGAGTCAAACAAAAATTAATCTTTGTTTGGCCATGAAATAATACTGTATCCCACTACACAAGTCATATATTTCCTTTTATTTGCTCTGATATACATAATGTTTCTTGCTTACAGCACTGAGTTTATATTCTGTAATATGAATATATATCAATATATATAGTAACAGACAGAAGCACAGGCAACATAAACATATTCTGGGACACAGGGTGAGGTTATCATCATTTCCTATATCTCTGACCTACACTTGTATAATTGAAGTTGCATTGTTATCAGAACAGATTTAATCTGCCTGCTTGAGGGTTGGATTGTTTCTGTTCTGCTGTTACCTCTCATTCTGTCCAGCCATGCATCATATTGTGTCACATGTTTCCCTTCACCTTCTGTATCCTATGAAGTATTGTCCTCATAATGCACTGTCACTAGAGTTCCCAGCCTCTCAGTATCCACCTATTGTTTCCAGTTCATGGCTTCATCTGAGTGTATCGTGAGGCAGTTCTCTTGGTTACTGGACCTCTTGGAAGACGGATATATTCAAAATTCTGTTTGGATCCTGCTGTTTTATGCAGTGTGTGAAAATTAAGTTTGGTGTTGTTCAGCAAGACATTCTGACAGTGGGACCCTTTGCCATATTCTGTGTAATGTGTTCAAGATAAGCCTTATATTTACACATATGACAAAAGTATGGTGTGTGTCAGGGTTACTGTGTTTTTGGATTTGTCCATGATCCAGTATTCTAATGAACAAAACATTCTGGAAACTGGATCTGCTTCCATCCTCAGGTGAGGGGTAGGAGCACCTACTCTGTTGGGTCCATTAGGTAAAGCTAACCTCACTCACTATATAATCTATGGCAGTATAAATATAGCTACATGGACCTGAGATCAGGATTTGTCAGTGGGAGATAAGAGGAAACTTTATAGTAAAAATTGCTGAAGCTTATTATAATTCTGAATTACAGTTTATGGCTTCATTTCATATTTTTGTTACTTCTTGAGGGCATGCTTCTTGATTATTAAATTTTGTTTTTGAAAAGTTGTTCTTTTAATGTGCTATTGCTAAGTTGTGGGAAGGAGAGATTTGAGCCTGTTTTATGCTTTTTATTATTTGTGCTCTTGCATTTTTCTGAAGTGCATATTCTTGGACATTCCAGTACCACTTTGGGAGTAATGTAAACGCAACAGCAGGACCCGGAGAAATAAAAGTGGCACTGTCTGCCCATTGGGGTTGAAAGGAAAAGCAGACAGAGTTTGGAATCAGTTCCCATCATTTACATTGCAATGTGAAATTAGGTAAATGGAGGAAAATTCAATAAGAATAAATGGAGTCTAAAAATAACCATGCTGTTCATATTGTGGTCCAAAATTACGTAGTTAATTGCTGAAGGGAAAGAAAGTTGAGAATATGATGTGATTTTAGATATTTTCCCTGGACAGGTAATATCGGTAATTGATACTCTATTAAATAACCTGAGAAAAGCAATGCTTCTCATCCATAAGCTATTTTACAGGAAAAAAGAGGATTCTTCATTATCTCTTCTGGGGAAGCAGTTATTTTGCAACATTTTGTGATTGAGAGAACTGTAAATAGTAAATAGAATCAGTAAATCAGACAGTGATAAACAGTAATCTTGTTCTTGGTGTGTTACTGACATTTTATGAACCACATGTATTACATGGCATAAATTAGTTGCTATACTTGGGTCAGGGAAGGAATGAACTCGAGTGGTAGTAGTTTAAGTAGGGCACCTGTTCCCTAACACTGCCTTCATTGGACACCCATTGTGGACACCAATAACAAACTGAAATACATGGCTGGAGGTCAATAGTAGAAGTGACAGTTGGTGGTAGCTGCTAGCTGCTAAGCAGACAAGTTGAGATCAGTGTTCATACCTTCCATGACTTGTGCGGTAACTGTGCTTATGGATGTTTTATCAACATTGTTCATATAGCATCAGCCAGTCAATGATAGCCATAGTTGTAGAGAGAGTTACATAGGGTGCTATAAAAACTGTCTTTTTGTACATGAATGAAAATTGAAATGAGTTTGGGTTATTAATCTTAGCTGAATGAATGCAATGATATGACTTCTTCCTGTCAGGTTCTGAGAACATTCAAAAGCAGTGAAGAAACTAGAGAAAAAATACCAGAATTCAATTAGTCTCCTCCTATTCCTGTTGCTCCCACTTGGAGCATAGGGCATCCATGAAACGCTCATATCACCTAAGTTTCTTAATCTTAGACAGTCAGTAGGACTCCTTGGATGGGGATCAGCCCATGACAAGGCCCTACCTAACACGAACACATAATAAACGCAAACAGACATCTATGCCTTGAGTGGGATTTGAACCCATGATTCCATTGTTTGAGCAAGCGAAGAAATTTTATGCCTTAAACCACGTGACTACTGTGATCTCAGTTACAGTACTTAACAGATATTCAGTTATTTCAGACTTCCTACTTTTTCCACATATATGAGTGAAAAGTTTTGACACAACAAAAATGACATCTGTAGTGAATCTATGTGTACTGTGTATAGCTGTCCATATTTAGGTTATGTACTGTCAGCATAATACATTGTTTTTCTTGTTACAGAACATACATAAGACTGAATATGAAACTCGGTGTTGTTTGCAGACACAATTCAAATTAATGTAATACTAAAGATACTTCCACAATACTTCTAGATACAGTGAAATCCCATATTCAGTTAATATTTTTTGTGGATGTAACAGAAGCCCAATATAAACAATGTATTATTTTCCTATATGTAGTGAATTTCAGTTTAGCAAATAGGTGAGATTCAGTTGAAGTCAGCCTTCCAGAACTCATTCCCCAGTTTAGTGTTAGTGTGACAAAAATAAAATTCAGTGATCAATTCTCACTCTGCCAGAAATTGTTACTGCATAATCATAATCTTTGGCAAGTGTCATATTGAAAGCACACCAAAGACGTGTGACTTGTGGTTTCATAGTTGCTTTGATTCCAACTGAGGTTCTTTCAGTTTTTATTCCTTATGTTAACTATTTTAGAAGTTAATTTTTATTAGTATGTATTTACTTATGCATAAACAGTTTAATTTTATCATTATATACAGTAGTCATAAGTGATATCTTAATGTAATTTTACCTAGCTATTTAGCAAAAACCTTGATTTAATATAAGAAAAGCCATATACCTGAAGAGGTTCATTACACAGAGATTTCAATGTAAAAGAAATATTAGACACGTCTTATGTTTCCTTTGTCTTCCAGTTGTTTTGTGAGTGAGTGGTATTTCCAGTCTAGAGCAAAGAGCCTTGTTTCCCAGCACATTGGAATCTGTGTGTTGGAATTGTCCCACATTTTTTTAATCTTCTTTCTCAGGGATTTAAATTTGGCTGGATTGTGTTATATCCCTTTGCTGCAACTGCCACTGTCTGTAGTCACCCTTGAGTCCGAAGAATATAAATGAAAAAGAATAAGAAATATGTTGTAGATAGAAATATTTGTAAACTCGTGTTAATTTCTTCCAGAATTGCTGGGTTTTTGGACTTTGTCCATAGTCCAGTATTCTGAAAAAAGTAAACACATTTCAGAAACAGATCCAGTTTGCAAAGCAATGTGTTTTCTAGTTTTTAGAACACTGGTCGATGAAGTCCAAAAATCCAGTAATTTTGAGTGTTACACATCAACCTTACCGCCATCTTTGAGCCGATTGTCTAGATAATGTGGGACCCTCAACATCTCACAACCCTATGGGCCTTCATGGCCTGTTACAGGGATAGCTCTACTTTTACACATCATCAGAACCCTTTAGAATCTTCATGTTTATTTGTTACATTCATTTCTTCATGTTCTGTATTTTTGCATCTCTTTTTATTTACTTCGCACAGCTGTTGTATCTTATAGTAAAACAATTATCCTGTGCTTTAACTACTGTTTAATTTCAGTAAAGGTATATTCTAAAGATGAGCTATAGAAACATACTGGCAGTTTACATTAATTATGTATGGTGTGAATCTCCCCCAAGCTTATTTTCTTGTCATATCCAACATAATCCTTAATCAGTTATGGTTACAGTATTGAGAACTGGTATAGAGGAACTGCTGTCTTGCAAGGCATAAATGGGATTTATGCATTTTGTGCCTCCTCAAATGAAAATCATGCACAATTATACTGTAAATGGCATTTGCTCTTAAGTGATAAGAATGTGAAGGAATGGTGTGAGATATGAGGTTCTCACAACAGTGACTATTAACATACAGTCTTCTGGGATATAATGCCATGGGGTTGACTCTTGTCATTTCATTATAGCCTTTTCGAGGACAATTGTTTCCTACTGTTTCCCATCTTCTCCTCTACATCTCTTCTATTTCATATTTTTTGTCCTTCCATGTTTAACCATTCGCCTTCCTCTTCCACTTCATAATTTATTCCCTTTCATGTTTTCCCTTTGCAGGCCCACTGGTTC
The DNA here is from genome assembly GCF_002891405.2 of Cryptotermes secundus. Taxonomy (NCBI): domain Eukaryota; kingdom Metazoa; phylum Arthropoda; class Insecta; order Blattodea; family Kalotermitidae; genus Cryptotermes; species Cryptotermes secundus. Next base: position 2,922,917 of record NW_019726229.1, read on the forward strand.
CCATTGACTCACTTGCAACCCCAGTGTCTGTATCATCTTGTCCCCTGCTGGCTTACTCTTCTACTCTAAAGATGGAGCCAGCAGGTTTCTCTGAAATGTTGCTGCATATCTACCAAAGTATGATATCTGAAAAGATCGTAATCTTAGTGAAGGAACTGGTTATTGTTCTAGAGTAAAACTAGCATCGACCATATGAAATGATGGGTTAACTATTTTCAGAATAATGGTGTATAGTCTCATCATTTTAAGGGCCCTTAGTGTAGAATTTACTACTTTCTATACTTTTATTATCTAAGAGATGTGTCTTAATGAAGGCTTCCTGTAAAAACTGAACTCATGTCCCGAATGTGCCAGCCAGTACATTAACCTTGTGCATTGTATGTGAATGGATATGAACAATGGCATCTCTTTCCCTCAAGGACACTGCACTAATGAATGATTTACTGTAATTATGTCAGTGTGGTAGGAAAGAGAAACTGCAGTGGTAATCGTATAATTACACAAGATTGAAAGCCTTAGCAGAATGTGTGGTATCGCAGTTCCTTCCTGTTAATTTATACAAGTTTCATGCATTGTAAATTTTTTTATTGTAACTGTAGATATATCTAATGATAATTTGTATGGTTTACCTTAAGGTGATTGTTGCATACAGATTTGTTGGAAAACAAAAGATTAAAAAAGATGTGAATAAAGTAGTGCTTACATGCAACAGTAAAATGGTGAGGACAGTTTAATATCTTTCCATCTCTGAAGTTGAACTTTGCAACTTATTTGAATATCAGCTTGTTATATTAATAGGCCTAATCAGTATTGTGCCATGAACACAAACTTTCTGGATGCTTTTAATTACAATAAGAATTCTCTTTGTAAGATTTGTTGATGATGTAGGGCACCATTGTGTTTCATACAAGAGACACAAATACCGTTTTGAAACTGCAAGTAAAAATTGTTATAGCAGAAATCAGTTTAGACCATAGACAATCAATCTGGGCTGTGAGGACAGAATGTATACCATTTTATTAAAGTTGCTTTTATCAGTTCTGTCATCTATGTTAACAAGTCTTGTATTTCTGGATGCTTTAATAACATGCAATAATGAAATACAACATGCTCTTGTGAACATGGTAATGAATCTTCAACTTCATAAAATGCTGACATTTTCTTAAGTGTCTGAGCAACTACTAGCTTCTCAAGAAGGACTCAGTTCCAAGTAGTCAGATAGTCTTTGAATCTCTCATTACACCGAGACTGTTTACATGACGTATAAAACACAAATTTGTGATGTGTTTGAAAAAAGGGGGCTCAGAGCATTAAAATGTGTGTTTCAGATAGTAACAGTTAGCAATGACAGGTTATTTGTACACAGATGTTTCATAATAAAAAGGAATAAAGACAGTAAGAGCAGAAGGCTCCAGCATCTGCACAGTGTGAAGATGGTATATTGTGAATGATTCATTTGATCTTTTGTCTGGCAACATATGTTTATTCTGGTGACATTCTTGTGGAATATGAATTATTGCAAAAATGAAATTCTGCATTAAACAAACATTGTGGCAGTCTATGATAAATGGAAAGCTTGAACAAGTGCTGGATGACTGGGTTTGATTCTCAGCATGACAGGGATTTTTCTCTTTGCTCTTATGCCTGGACTAGATCAGGGCACCACTCAGCATCTTCCATAGGAACTATGTGCAAAGCAGTCAAGCATGAAGCTGACCATTCACCTCCATCTAGTGCCAAGGTTAAGAATGCAGGGAGTTTACCTCCATATGGCTTTATGGGGTAATTCTTGAGGATTTCACATTTGCCTTTATTGTTACAGTCCACCATTTATAAGCCTGCTTTCCTTCCTGAAGCAAAGCAAGTAGGCATATAAAACAGCCATGCCGTCTTTATGTCTTTCCATTCATTTGAAACAGTGGATTAATTTCCATGAAATTTGATATGAATGCTATAAAAGTGGAGACCACCACACCTTCATAATTTTTAATTTATTACAACCAGTAATAGCAACATGGTGAATAAACAATTGTTGCATTATTGACGGATTGTGGATACATTGACGTTTAATAAACTTGTAAGGTGGGAGCAACACTGCATGCCATTAATTGCTAAGGGGTTTATGGTTACTTTTGTTTCTTGTAGATAATGCGTTTCCTGAGGGTGGTGGTGGTTGGTGTTGCTGTTCCTCCCTTGTATTCAAGAGGACCAGATTCATATCTCATCCTGCAGACTGCCTCTCCTGATTGACTTGTTTTCTTATTTTCCTCAGTCCCTCCATATGAGTGCTGAGATTTTACCTCAAATTGACCACAGCTGCTTCCTTTCATATCCTTTTCAATTTATTATTCACTAACCATTTAGTGTTGTAATAGTCTGAGTAACTGATGTTGAATAAACCATATACATAAATAACTAGCTAGTATTCATAGCATACCACTTATATACAGGAAGTGTAATACACTGAAAAGTTATATGAGGGTTGGAACTTTAATAGTGGCAACTATTTATTTACAACTGATACAAAATAGATGCATGTTTCAGAGTTCTACTGTCCTTCAATGTAGTCACCAGAATTGTGTACAACCCATTGCCAGCGATGTGGAAGTCGTAGGATACCTTTAGCAGTGCCTGTTGTGTTGATAGTTCGAATGGAGCGGTCTGCTGCGTGAAGAATCTCTGGAACAGTTCTGAAGTGAATGCCACGAAGTGGTTCCTTCATCTTAGGAATCAAGTCTAAGTCACAAGGGCTTAAGTTCGGGGAGTATGGTGGATGATACAGCACTTCCCAGCCCCAGCAATCGAACAAATCAGCCCACAGCTTGCACTGCATGCGGCTGAGCATTATCCTGCAAAATGATGGGTGGGTTCTGCAGAGTGTGGTGCCGCTTCTTTCTCAAAGCTGGTTGCAGGTTGTTCCAAAAATGAACAGTAATACTGTGCATTGATGGTCTGCTGTCGGGGAACGGTATGCGTTAGGATAACACTGTCACAGTCATACATGACAATCACCATAACTTTCACATTGCTGGGATTCAGACAAACTTTTGATTTTTGTGGTGACTTGTAATGACACAATTCGTTCGATTGGCGTTTCATTTGTGGCTTGTACAATTTGGGCCATGTCTCATACAGTGTAATGATACGGCATAAGAAAGCCTCTCCTTCGCGCTCATAGCGCTCCAAGTGGTTATGAGCAGCATCATATTATAGCCATTTCTGCATTTCCGTCAAATCATGTGGAACCCATTGTGATGCAATTTTTCTCATGCCCAGGCGTTCATTGAGAATGTGAAGCACAGTTGTATGTGCTAATCCTGTCTCTCGGGTCAGCTCATGAATTATATGGCGTCGATCACTCTCCAGCAACGTGGAAAGAGAATACACTTCTTCACTGACATAGGACGACCTGACTGATGCATGTCTGCCACATTTTGGCATCCCTCGTTGAAGGCTTTTACCTACCTTGCCACTGTTCTGTAAGGCAATGCAGATTCCCCGCAAGCCTCTTGAAGACCTTGATGACACTGTCGTGCTGTACGGCCTCTGGCACATTCAATCTTTATCCAACTCCGTTGTTCCTGTTTCGAAAACGTGACAACACTACATTAGACCGCCAGCTAACACGAGGCTCTGTTCTTGTCACTGCGCATGCGCGTGATGTGGGAAGGGAGAGTCCATTTGTTCTGAGGTAAGTTAGGTCTGTAACTAACATGTGGTATAAGCGACATTATTTGATTCTGTTGCATGGCGTCTCTACAGCAGTGTTGCCACTATTAAAGTTCCAACCCTCGTATAATTCATCTTAATGAAACTGATATAAGGTAACAGAATTTGAAGGAAATTGACTAATCCATTAAAATTATAAGACTGCTGTTTACTGCTGGAAATTAAATATCAAATATGTAACTATAACAGACATATAGAGTAAGCAAAGCATCTCAAATGCAAAAAATGCCTTGGTGTGCCAAGATGAATGGTTCTCAAAAAAAATAACAGGCCGTGGAGGCCCACAGGGTTGTGGGACATCAAAGCTTTCACGTTTTCTAGACAGTCGGCTCACAGATGGTGATGTCAGCCTTACACGCTGGCCACCCACTACTCCCAGGAAGATTCCTGGTACCCAGTTCTGTTAGAGATTGAGTCGACACCAGGGCCATAGTGTGGCTGTAAGGTTAGTCAATTGAAAAATCCAGTGACCACATCACAAATCAAACCCATTACCTTCTGGCTTCTAGCATAGTGCCTCAACCATGCTACCACGTACCACCTGGTTCTCAAGCAGTAAGCAGAAAACTATTTTTGGGTTGGATCTAATTTTGGGAGTAGGTGGGATAAACTACAAAAGTTGGGGTTCTGATCTCTCAGGAACCTGCCCATGCATATTATTTACCATCATGCAAAATCTGGTGGAAGCAGGTGCAACAATGTGGAAATGTGAAGAGAATAAACAAGTACACACATTTTATATATATATATATATATATATATATATATATTGTGGCATCTAGAGCCATTGCTAAGCAATGACTATGAAATAAGCAACTATACAAGAGCCATCACAAAGTAATGGCTCTGCAAACAAGCATGTTTCCACAGGAACAATGGAAGAGACATGCTGTACATGGTCTGTGCTGAGATGTTATAAGCAGGCCCAGTTAGTAGATGGAATTAGTTCGAGAACTGATGAGGTTCAGTCATGGTGAGCTGGTGGCTGAGGCAGGGGCAATTCAGGAACCCAGAGGAAGGAGAACATTGGCCATTAGAAGCCGCTACCAAGCATGACATGACTGTGGACACTAGTATGTGTGCAATAGATGACCCCACTTGTGAACAGTGCCTTGAAAAAGATGTATCAGTCACACATATCCTATGTGTTTGTGAAGTCATAGCTTATTTAAGATTTTGTCACCTGGGCCAGTTTCTTATGGACCCAAGTGACTACTATAACACCCGCATAAACAAAGTCCTACATTTCATTCTGCTGGAATTTTGCTGTACTTGGAACACTGTGGGAAGAACGTTAGCATCAACTGGCATGTCAGTCAAGTGTAGGTTGAAACAAAATTCACACATTAGCTCTCCACACTGTGATTCCTTGTTAAAAATAAAATGTTATACAGCATATGTCCTGCAACGGTTTCTGAGATACACATTAAAGTCAAATGGGGTTATATACTGCTGAGCAGTGATGTCATAATACAAAACACATTCTTAGGTGTACTTGAGATAAGTGCAAAGCAAGGGTCAGAAGGGACTTTAACCTTTAAACAGCAGACTTTTAACATGGTGGTAGCTGGAGCTGGCTGGACTTTATTTAAATGTCTGTTGCTGCCCTGAGTTTAAATGTCAGTTCCTGTTAGGACGGTTACATTGTATTTAAAAATGCTGTACCTAATACAATTTTTATGATAAATCAATGGAATTAACTTTCTTTTTACCAGCAAAGAACATAGTGCCACATAGTATAACATAAGACTTGAAAATCATTATACAAAGAAGTTATATTCTATTTTTAATTTTTTCTTGTAATTTTGACGCATACTGTAAAAATTGTTCCCTGCTTCTTCATAGAGTAGTTCTGCATTATAAAATCACTCCTGCTTCTAGCACTTGAATATTTTTGTATTCTCTGGTGCCATAAACCAGTTGGAAGCTATAAAATAATTTGGTCCTCTGCTGACAAGTTTCACATCTTTGTTGCACTCTTCAGATATTCGAGTGTTTTGACTAAAGGACAGAAAAGTGAAATCACTGCATTTCAAGGAAGTTTATAGGGTCTTTGTTCCCTCCTTCAGTGCCAAGCCCTTCCACTGCATTTGAGATAGAATATTGCCCTTTCTAAAGTCGTAAACAAACACATGCATCATAGCTAAGATACAGAGTGCAATCAGTTTTCTGTGAGTTTAGGGTGAATTCGAATACTGTAGTTTCATATCATCATGAAAAGGCAATGATACATTGTTTGGAAGATGATGAAATTGAAAGGCAACTGAAGTGCAAGATATTTTATGTGGGACTATGCATTTTCGAGTGCTTCAAGAAGTATCATACAAAGGCAAGATTCAGTTACACGACACAGTGGGTAAACCCTGTATATGCATCAAGCAGATAACTACAAAAAATAGTATGTACATTGAATTTTCCTCTATTTACAAATAAATATATAGGACTGGGCGTTTGCATCTATTAGTAGTGTGTGCGTGCTTCCGCTAACGGAGTGTTTAAGTGCATGACTGCACAAATCGGTGTATTTCAGGCACTCTGACCATACTCATCACTGTACTGATCAGAGCACTTTGGACTTTAAAGGTTATAGGAATATATCACCATTTCAATTTTTTTTTCACTCATACCCATTTCATGTGTTTGTACAATGAATGTAGCACTAATTTATTGTCAGTGTTTACCATAAAATTTAACCTCCATTTAACACACTTAGGACCGGTCACATGATATGATTTTAGGTCACATTAGGTTGTAACACACTACACCTTGCTCTGGCACCACCCGAGTTGCATGCAATGGCATAATAAAACTCTGGAATGTTTGCTTACTTGTCAGTAACTTGACCTCACTGTGTTCTTAACCCTCTATAAACGAAAAAGCTTTGCTGCTCTTCGAGCTGTATGTCTCAGCCAGTAGTCAGTGGTGGGGTATGGACAAGAACAAATTCTTCTCCGATGAGCTAGCTGGCCTGCCTTGAGAAATGCCTAGTCATGGTGATTCAGAGAATGGTAGTAACAGGGGGGAACAAAGAATTGTGGCCACAGACAGTAAAAGTGACAGTAGCTCAGATGATAATGGGGGTAATAACATTGCGGGGACAGTAAAAAATCTAAAAAAATCACAAAAGTCTAAACCCTGATTTGAAATTGAAATACAAAAAGCATTTCTGATAAATGTGGCAAAGGCCTGGGTTACAGACCAGATGGTGGCGGCAGAACCAGAGTCAGACACAGACTTACTGTGACTGGGCCCATCAACTCCACCCCACACAGGCCTCATGTGGACCCCCCAGGGTGACTCTCGGGTGATATGCGGAAACATCCCCTCGTGAAAATTGTGAAGAGTGAACATTCCAAGGGGAAGCATCCTTCTAGGCAATGCCATGTTTGCACAGTTCACAAAAAAAGGAGTATGTCTATATTTGCAAGTTCTGTGTAATGCCACTTCACAAAGGGGAATGTTTCCAGAAATATCACACGCTCAAGCACTTCTAGCAGCACTGGTAAGTGTTCTCCAAAAATTTAATTCATAAAATTAATTAGGAGATTTTATATTAATTTTTCAAGCAAACAGTGCATAAGTCAGGATAGTTGGTTTAATAATGGCGGCCTCAGGGTGATTTAAATATTTATATCGCCAGTCTGCAATGTGTTAAGTAAGAGCAATGTTTCTACAGGACTATGACCAGGGACCCTTCCTGTTTTCATCAAATTTAAGTTCTCTTTGAATGTAAGCATACATCATTATTTGCTTCACTTGTCAAATTTGGTAGAATTCACATGGTAGAAATAGCATATTATGGTCAACTAGGTGATCCATATTACAGTGAAAGACATGACAGCACTGAATATTAACAAGAGGATAGTTCATATTTCTCTCCCTACTGTGTTATCTCTTTATGTTCATGGAATTGCTATTATAAGAGACAGTGTTAGTTGTTTATTTATGACAATATTTGGCATTGCTGCAGAATGTTTCTATCATGCTACTGGTTTTAGTTGCACTGTTTTAAATTCTTTCATAAAGGTGTCAATCCTCTGTAAATTAATACAAACTTGCATATCACAAAGGACAACACATATAAATGTTGAAGACTGTATAGTCTAGCAAACTCAAAACAAACATATCAGATAAGCACGAAAGGAGATGAACTGCATTTTTGTCTCATGATTCAGGTCCACCCAGTACAACCCAGAAGCATGGCTCCTGTTTCCTGTTATGGAGTACATACACACTGTCAACATTTTAAACATCAATACATTGTTTTGATCAGTCTTACAAACAACAATTACAATAATGAAAATAACTTTAAAAGTCTAACATGAAACAGTAAAGTGAAATCTATATCTATAAATTACAAATAATAAATAAGGACCTATAAGCAGAACTTGTGAAGCTTCCTTTACTCTTGCACAGGTGTCTAGTCCTATGGATCTGATACTGTTCTTTTATTTTGTGAAGCACTTTTTAAGTACAGATTTTGTACATATTAAATTTGTTTGGTATAGCCTCTAAGTTCTGACCCACTAAAATGATTGTTATTGTTGACTTACACACTTCCTTTCATACACAATGTGTAGTGACCACAAAACAAACAAGTTCCCATGGCAACAAGTGCACATGCAATAGTAGACAAACTGTTGGAAATGGTGATTTCTATGTGGTTCATGCCGAGATGTTATAATAGAGACAAGTTAGGCTTTACTCAGTTGTAAGGGAGCCTGTGAGGAGAAGACTTGGTTGGTGCAGTTGAGAGCCAGCAGGCAACACAGTGACTGCAGAAGCTGTCAAATCTCCACTGTTATAAACTGTTACTAGGGAACGACTGGTAAAGACACAGCAGACTGAAAAGGCTTAGTGTGTAATGTAGTGAACTGTAAAGTGTGGAGACCAGTGATGGCGCTATAATTAAGTGTAGTCATGAGTCATGTATTAAGAGGTCAATAAATACCATCATCAATCCAAACCCTGTCTATAATCACTTAATCAAGTGACAATATGTTTATGATCTCTTATATCTTGGTCCAAAATTTCACATGCATGACTCCAGTGGTTCATTAATTACCATCATCAAACTTATAGCTAAAGAACATTTTTACACAGTCACCATGTTATTTTACACTCCACAAAAAATTACTTTAACAAATGTCGCATGCTCTTTCAAGATTTACTGCCATGCATCATTTCAGGACCCTAAAATATGTGGCACTAGTACAGTTCTCATCTCACAAATGTGCGCATCCACCATATTAACGTTGGCTGATTGTAGGAAATTAAGAAGTAAATTGTGCCTCCAGTGGCACAACGTTCACACACAAGCTTGTGAAAATAAGTGGTTCAAAAGCTGAAACAGACACGTATATGCCTGCGAGCATGCACATGTGCTGCATAATTATCTCATAAGCCCATTTTGGTAGGCTAAAAATGTGTACTCACTAGGTAAGCAAGAAAGGGTAGGGTTCAAAATTAGGACAGCTACTTTGAACTCATCATGACTCTTCTTGATGATGATAATAAATCCTGTCTATTACAAAATACAGACATTCCTGTGAAACACACATGCAGAGTGTGAAGACTGGCACATCATATTGTGATCTTGTGGGTTATGACATTGTGTAGTCTGGTGTTCATACCACAATACCATCATGGAAACCTCCACTCTCAAAGAATTAGCAAGCACTTGCTCCTCACCATCATCATGGTCATCAATGTGCATCCTGGAATCAAACTCCATCACTAACCATTCTGAGCTATTATAGATACTGGAGTGTCCACTATGTGACTATGATGTTCTTTCTCTCCCCTTCCGAATCTTATATAACAAGCTCATTTAGCTGGCACACAGTATTTTTTTAAAAAGTGTGCTACAAAAAGAATATATTGTAGGTGAAGAAAGCAGTCTTCTGGGATTTGGCACCGTGTATATGTGGTGTTAATCGACGTTTCGGAGGAACGTATCGCCCCCATCTTCAGGGTAGAAGAAAAAGTATAAGAAATCTGCAAGCGACAACACCGTGAGAAACAGTAAACGGTAAACGGGTCTGCTTTACCGTTTCTCACGGTGTTGTCGCTTGCAGATTTCTTATACTTTTTCTTCTACCCTGAAGATGGGGGCGATACGTTCCTCCGAAACGTCGATTAACACCACATATACACGGTGCCAAATCCCAGAAGACTGCTTTCTTCACCTACAATATATTCTTTTTGTAGCACACTTTTTAAAAAAATACTGTGTGCCAGCTAAATGANATTATATCATATAATTTATAAATGTCTCTGGAGATGTCCTTCTGCACAGATAACTAAAATCTGATCCGCAGCAAATAAAAGGGTATTTACATGAATGGCATTTATGACAATTTCTAGCATAAAATAAATCATGTTTGCATACACACACACATGTACCCATGCACACGCATTATGAGGCTTGTTTAAATGAAACCCATTCAGCTATTATTCTGGGCAAAGGAACTGAGGCCATGAGAAATAGTTACTATGAGCATTGAGGCAGGTATCCCACTGACACACCAGCCAATGGATCCTCCCCACAAATAACTTCCTGAGCTGCTGCTGGAATTACAGCACCACCACGGCCTTGAGCCTTTATCTGACCTAAATCTATGACCTTTTAGTGTTTTCTTAACCTTTTGACGTGGTCATTTAAATTCCGCGGCCGCGGCTCCTGCGGTAATATATTCAGCCG
>NW_019726229.1:2933362-3020884 GCF_002891405.2 Cryptotermes secundus
ATGGGTGCTATGTACTGTGCGAAAGCAATCGATTTTGCAGGCATAAACTTTTGTACATCCCTCTTCTAAGAATTCCAATTGAATAGCCAGCTCAGGGCAATATGATACTATAAACACCAGCACATATCAGTCTCTGGTGTTTATAGCTTCAGAGCAAACAAAACACATCATTCATAACAGTAACAGCTCGCAATAGCCACAGGAACGTTGCTGCAAGACAGGCATATGTAACGACGACTTAGCGCTCTTAAACGCGTGTGTCATTAAATACAGTCCTCCTGACAACAGGCCAGTGAAAAATCTAACAATCTACAGCAAAACCATCAATTATTATGGGCGTTATAACATACGTGTGCAGCTGGACGAAACATACACGTCGAACCCCCCCAGACGATTTAAATCCCTGACGAAACATACACGACGAACCACGGCAACGGGTTAAGGACACCAAACATGCAGCTAGGGTTTTCATTTTAACAACCCCTGTATAACGAAAGCTGAAAGACTATGCCTTTGTCTAATACCTTCATTTATTCACATTATTTTATCATTTCTTCCCTTTCTTATCACATATCATTTCAAGAACTTTTAAATTCGTCATATTTTAATTTTTGGAGGGGCAAGTTTATTATTTTATCAGGGTTCCTTATGAACACAGTATGGTCATGCATTAACATTATTCAACCCTGTGGTTTGTATCTCCCTCCACAATTAAAACTCTCCTGCATTTGTCCCATACATCACAATGGCAAATCCATGTGGCTTCATTTGCATCTCAGCTAGCTGTATTCACAGATGTGTCCACAACCAGTAGGACACTGCTTATTGACTTCCCACCATTCCTGCAAGTGGGCAAGATGGCCTCCATGAGAACAGCCCTGACACCAGGCATACAAACCTCGTACCACTTGATGACACACACTGCACAGAGCACACTCAGAACTGTGACAACGGTCACAGAGCCACCCTGTTCGTTGCAGAAGCTTACTACATTGTCCACAACTTGTGTGTACTGTTGTGGACTGTTGGTTTAGCTGCATTACACTCGGAATCCATGCAAGCTGAATCACCTGGCCAGCAAAGAGAGCTAATTGTTATTATAAACAGAGAAGGATACATTCATTTTACAAATCATTTTCACACCATAACACTTTATGAAGAATTTTTAGCTATTTCATTTTACACATATTCCTTGAATATATGTGAGGGGATAACTCTCATCTAAACTGAGGCCTGAAGCTAGAGCTCTTTGCTGTCTGTATCATACATCATAATGATGACCTCTAGCTTAATTGAAGTTTAAGAGATGTACAGATACCCTTTGTGACTCCAATGATAAAGGAATTCAAAGTTATGAATTTCATAATATATCAGGTGTTCTTACACTGTAGCCAGTCTTTAGATTTGTGTATATACCTAAGAAGCAACCATATAGTAAGGTTACACTGCTTAACTGAATGTAACTGGATGTAAAAGGAGGGTGAATCTCTTGGAAAGGAGGTATGGGACCATGAACATATTTTAGGAACTATAGATGTAAAGCGAATCATCCTCTGGCTTTGGCATGTGACATAAGTGAAGAATCTGCAGTCTTATTTAAGGTCACAGAGAAAAGGCAATGCTGTGAAGAATTTCTGTCTTCATGAATATAACAATAATGATGAAGAAGATAATGATGATAAAAATGGTACCACAGAACTTCTCTAAAACATGTACATAATACTCCAAATTATCCATATGAAGATCATTTCGATGATGAATAATGTATGCACATGTATTCTTTTAATATCCTCTACTTGCTTATGAGACTTGTTCAAATAAAACCCATTCAGAAGCTGTTCTGGGCAAGGGAGTACAGCCATTAGAAATAGTCCACATAGGTGTTGAGGCAGGCATCCCACTGATGGGTCCCCTCCACAAAGAACTCTGTGGGCTACTCCTTGAACTACAGCACCACTGCAGCCATGACATCTTAATTCTAGCCTACAGTGCTTTCTTGGACAAGGCAAACACATCATAGTGCTTATGGACAAGATGCTTCTTAAATATAAATACACATGTCCTTAAAAAACAATAAATGTAACAATAATACAAGTTTACTAGCATATATAATAAAAATCCTCCCACAGTTAATCAGAGTATTCAAAATAGATAGTTTCATCGAGAAGTTGTTTGATAATATTCATCAATACTATAGAATGCATGTTCTATACGATAAGTTCTTAATAAGGATTTCAAATGCTATATATCTTTAGATTGCATTTTAATATATAATGGTAAGTGGTTATAAATCTTACTTCCAGAAAAAGTACTCCTTTCTGTACTAATGTTAAATTTGTGGATGGTAAATGTAAATTATAGTTTTAATGTGTAATGATATCATGAATATCAAAAGTAGATATAAAGTAACTTTTATTCTTAATGTTATATTTTAGCGTCCTGTTACACTGATTCATGTCCATGGTTTATGCTAATCGTCTTACAGTGTATACACTTTTTCACCTTATTCTTCACTTCCACACTACATGTGTCAGCACTAATGTGCCATCCTCAGGTGTCCTTATGCATGTTAAACTATTGTACTGCATGCCATGAAGTCTTCATTCTAAGATGACTAAAATCTGGATTCATCATATATGTCGATGAATTCTAAATAATAAAACTTTTCAGGATTCATCCTACGTCGCACTCAAACATGCAAATTACGCCAATCCTCTTTTATGTGAGCATTCTTCCTACATATATTTGTGTATCGTGTTCTGGGTTGTGTTTTGCTCCTGTTACTGCATGCGTTGTACTGCTGGATATGTGTGTGTGTGTGTGTGTGTGTGTGTGTGCTGTCTTATTCTTAATGACAGAAACAAGAAGAAAATATACTGAGACTGAATTGGCAATATTTGCAGTTTTTGAACAATTCCCAGCACAAATCATATCTACCCAAACTGGTAATAACTCTTATAATTCTTTTTTGAATTTTAAAGATGCTCTCATTGGGATGGTCCAGAAAAGACTTTCTGTTTGTTTTGTTCTGTTACATTTTTTAAAATCATTTTTCCCCTAAAGTAGGCTTGAGAAATATTCTTCTCTTTAATCCTCACACATTTTTTCTGCCAATTCCCTCCATAATTTCCCTTACTTTAACCATTTTATTTGACTACACTTTAAGTCGCTCAGGTTACCTACTGTTGAGTGGCAGAATTATTAATGAATAATGAATTTAAAATGACAAGAAAGAAATTGGCTATTGGTTAGGCCGTGCCATAGCTCAAGCAGTTAGTCGCAGGCTTCCCACTGCGGTGGCCCGGGTTTGATCCCGGGTCTTGTCAAGTGGGATTTGAGGTGGACAAAATGGCGCTGGGGCAGGTTATCTCCGAGTACTTCGGTTTCCCCTACCAATCTTCATTCCACCAAATTCTCCATCATCATAATCAACCGAGGGCATGTACACTAGGCCAATCAGTGGCTGCCGTGCCGAGTGAACTCCACCACCCACTAAGTGAAATCCCCTCAGCTGCCTGGAAATACTAAGAAAACCTTTGGTCAGGATACCTTCCATGCTATTTAACTTCTTAGCTTCTTCCTATAAAACTTCTGTCTTTCTTGTTTGTTTACCATTAGTCTCTCCTTAACTTTTGCCAACGCCAGATGGTGGGTTAATATCACAGTTGGTTACTCTAAGAGACTGGACATCAAGTATAACTGAATGCTTTCTTCTATCTACCAATGTATGATCAATCTGTGTGTGTATGTGTGTGTGTGTTCCCATCTGGAGACGTCTGAAAGCATTTATGAACGTTATGATGCCAGATAATTATACTCTTGACAATTATGTCCTTTTTTCTGATGCAGCAGAGTTTACTACTTTAACATTACTATCATTAGACTGTTCATCTAAACTTGTTCCCAAGTGCAGTACAAGAATATAATCTCTCTTACTTATGCAATGAAATCTGTTAACAAAACTCTGATATGGTAATGAGGGAAGGAACACACTCACTAGTTATTTATGTAAGATGTCCTTTGTATCATCAAGTTGATCCCTGAGGCGTGTACATTCAGATTAATAACGTCACACCAATGATCTACTCTATCACTACCCTATCACTAATAAGTCTACTCTCTTATCTGCTGATATGATTCTTTTATGTATGAAAAAGCCTGTCCTTAAGTAATCACCATGGCATTGTTAAAAGGCAACCACTTAACATAAGAGTCCAAAGTACAAAGATTAAAAGCTGTGGGGATTAAATACATTGTAAGAAACACAGTACAAAACTGGTTCATAATATACTTACCTGTGTACCCACTTCCCACAGTTGATACCTCGCCAGTGTATCCAGATACCCTAACAGCCAATGTTCCTGAGTGGCTTCATCTAACATTGTGAGACTCCGCCGCCGGTCTCCAAGTGCTAACAAAACAGACGTTGAAGTCTGAACATCCCCCAAAGACGCATGATGTTTCAACATTTCCACCATGATATGACTTGGATCCCACAGTCCAAGTCGGGGTATTGCTGTTACACTTAGAAGGGAAGATGGCTGGTCTTCAGTAGTTACAGGCTGAGAATCTGGAGTGTGAATCAGACCAGATATTTAATTACATATTTTTTGGAATAACAGAATTTAAGGTTCTCTTCACTGTGACAAAATTCTGCTACTATACCCTGTCACAAGTCAACTCAATCTAATCCACATTACACTCCTGAGGTTTCCAGTCCCAACATGTAAAAGTCTGTTGTCTGATGAAACAAATGATTCACCTTGTAAGAACATCCTAGTATAATGCATAACACATGGTACATTAAATAGTTTGTAACTGATAGTATCTGTTACATATCGAGATTACAGCTTGCATGCTGGACATGAAATCTTACAATGAGTACAGAGCTAATTTTGAATGTGAGACAACTCTTTAATCTAAGAACAACTAAACTGGTTGAAAGTCATATTAAACTGGATACTATAATTTAAAAGATTTCAACAATTTTCTACCTGTTTCTACAACTTAAGCAGCAGAGTGAATTCATTTAAAATGGCTGCTTCCATATAAAATTTAGAGAAATACAGATTGTTCAGTGATTTTCTGTCAATACTTCATAATCTGAGGTCATTCTGAGTCAGATATTTCATATGAACATGGGTTTGATTCTGAACTATTACAGAACTATGAGTGTTTCCTATTGTACGAGGGTCATACTGAAAGTCATGAGCAACAATTTTTTGTAAAGTAACATGCTTTATTATCGACAAACCAAATACACCACCTCAATCTACAGACCTTTCTTTATTTTTCCACATATTTGCCACTTCTTCGTACACATTTCTCCCAGCGTTCTGGGAGTTTGAAAATTCCCCTTCTGTAAAATTCCATTCCAGCCATTCGAAGACTCTGACGCACTGCTTTCTGAATTGCCTCCCTTGTCTCAAAACGTCCACGCAGCTGATCCTTCACAAATCCAAAAAGATGGTAGTCGGAGGGTGCCAGATCAGGGCTATAGGAGAGGTGTGGAAGAACTTCCCACCCCATCTTTGCAATTGCTTCCAATGTGAGGTGAGTGGTGTGGGGGTGAGCGTTGTCATGCAGGATGATGATGCTTCATCCCAGACGTTTATTGTGCAAAGCACGACGGAGCTTGTGCAGCATCTGGACATAACGAGCAGCATTGATGGTTTGCCCAGGTTCCAGGAATTTGGCCAGAATAAACCCCTCTGCATCCCAGAAGACTGTCTGTGCCCATCACCTTCACAGCTGATGACACTGTCTTTGCCTACTTTTTTGATGGAGAATGCAAATGGTGCCATTCCATACTCTGCCGTTTCATTTCAGGCTTGAAATGGTGAAACCAGCTTTTGTCACCTGTCACAATACAGAGCAAAAAATCATCACTTTCATGTCGATATCTCTGCAGCAGTTCTGAGGTGATGGCTTTTCACTGACCTTTGTGGCCTTCGGTCAATAACCACCGGACCCAACAAGCACAAACTTTCCTACAGCCCAAGCTTTCAATCATCTCCTGTACTGCACCGTGCCCTATTCCAAGTTTTCGGGATATTGTGTCCACAGTCACATGCCTGTCATCTTGAATGATCCATCCACTCTTTCCTTGTTGCGTTCAGTTGAGGCTGATAGAGGACAACCGCTCCGAGGATCATCATCTTCAATGCTGGTGCTCCCAAAATGTTTCACCCATCTCCGAACACTGCTCACACCCATGCACACACTTCCATAAGCATGCTGAAGTCTCTGGTGAATTTCTGCAGCAGAGATTTCCTCTTTCACAAGAAATTCGATGACAGCACGCTGGAAAAACAACATATCGTCGGCCATTTTGTTAGGAGTGATACTGGTCATGTGATGCAAGCTACTGACGTCACAACACACTCAAGGTTAACACAACAGCTAGTTCCTCCTACCACTGTACTCTCTTTCGTCTGCTGTTCCCAGGTTGCATGCAAAAAAAAGTTGCTCATGACTTTCGGTACGACCTACATAGTTCCAGTGTACATGCATGAGCAATCAGGCATGGACATGTTCAAATGGAAACCTGCTCACTTGTAGAGCTCCAGCAAACATAAGAGTGCAACAAGGCTGTGCATGTGCCTTGTATCAGACTATTATTTCATTCCTAAATATAACTGTGAAAAAGATGTTTATATTTTCAAATGAAGAATATGTGGATAAGCACACTATATGGATTTTGCAATAGGAATGTGAATGTTGCAGCTAAAGAACACCAGTGACAACTTTCACATTGAAAAATGAAAGACTGACATGTTTATTACTGTTCATCAGCAATATGTGAAAGTTTGTCATCTGCCAAATGTGACAGAGGAATAAAACATTCAAACAGCACATCACAGTCCATATGTTAGCACTCAAAGAATTGGCACCCACCTCCATGTCCTTGTGTATGAGAGTATGGCAGACATTATACCGTAACTGTATCAGTATCATACCCAGTAAATTCAGCATCTTGCACCTGGGGACAAGGCTATGCACATGGACTTCTGCCATGGGTTTGATGCACACCATACTTGGAAATGCCACATTTTATTCATTGATGAAGCACAGTTTGGCCATAATGTAATCAGTATCAGAAATTCCCATTTGCGCAGAATCACAAAAATCCTTAAGGCACAGTAGTAGTTAGTTATTTAGAGAGGGTGGGTTTCCCCATGCACCGCGACCAGTTTGATCTATTGTGCTTCCCTCTATGATAGTCTACCAGTCTCTTTACCCTATCGATAAATGGTGCGTACCATCAGTCCCGCCGAGCAAGCAAGTTCGGCCACTTGCTTAGCGGTGTCTATAATGCTTCCCCCATCTATCGGAGGCCTTAGAGGCTATTGTTGGGCGGGAAACATCCTGGAATTTGGCTCAGTGATCTCCTTTGGGGATATTAGGTTCTTTTACGTGCTGTAAAGTTATGACACGGGACACACAGCTTAAAGTCCCTCACAGAGGACTTGTTCCCTGTTTTTTCCGCCTTTAAAAATTCGACGACCTCCGCCGGGCATTTGAACCTGCATACCACGAGTCATGAGGTGGGAACGTTACCTTTAGACTACGGAGGCCGCTAAGGCACAGTAGTAATTTCCAACATAATTTTTCTGTCACTGTGTGGCATGGTATCAGTGAACACCTTACTGGGCCATATGTCTTACAGAAACAACTAAGAGGTGACACCCAAACTTTTTGTGAAATAAACAACCAGCCCTCCTAGAGGACATTTCTCTGCAAAGATGATTACAGATGTACATCCAGCATAACACAGTACCACTACAGTTCAGTACACACAACACAGTACCTGACTGAGCACTTTGCTGACTGATGGATTGGATGTGGTTGTCTGCAGAATTGGCCACTCTGGTCACAGGACTTCAATTCACTAGATTTGCATGAAAAATATGATACATGAATGTAAAGCAAAGAGAAAAAAGACCTACTTCATCAAATTTTCAGTGCTGCAAGATACATGATGACCGTGATGTTCTACACAAAGTTATATGTTCCAAAGTCAAAAGAGGCAGAATGTGTATCCAAACTGACTATGGCTATTTTAAACATGTATTAAACCAAACTGTATATTATCATTTCTAAAATAAAGCTCAATTATGTCTGCTTCCTGAATTCGAAATACCCACGACTCCACATCCATTGAGAATCAACCCATGTTCATATGACATTCCTGGCTGGAAATGGCATCAGGAATAAGATCCTCAAGTGCTGACATATAATCAGCAGACGCCTTGTACTGTCATTTTAAATATTTAATACAACATAGTGAAACACTGTAATTTAAATTAATTGGTCTATTGAAATAAAGATACACTACAAGAAGAAGGAAGCAATGAAGGGCTAAAATGGAATTCCATTTCAAGAAAATAATTTATATTATCAGTGAAGTTCTTTAGGATTACATTTCACTATGTATATTGAAACTTACCATGATCATTTAGATCTGGTGATCCATGATTTGGAAACTGTTCTGGTGGTGGTGACCGATCCTGGATCTCATGCCTCAAGGGAAACGCTTCACTTGGAAGTGTCCAGTCCTGCTGTGTCTGAGCATCCAGCAACATGTGTGATCCACCAAGCAATCCATTACTGAGACTCATACCCATCATTCCATTATTCATTCGGTCAAAATCTACACTTAATGGATCCATTTCTCCATCACCAAAGAAAAAGTCTCCCTGAGGGATAGGCAGATTCCCCAAACCCATCCTCCCATTGATATGTTGCTCTGGAGTTTCATCTGTTTCAGTTTCGTCTTCCCCTGCACTCATTGCACCCCTTGGTGTCTCTCCACCACCGCCCAGTAATGAACGCTGATCACCATCTCCACCTGCACCAGTAATGATGGGCTCTAGCCCTGTACTGGTTCCTAATGTTGTCTGGAGCACACCCAAACCTGTCTCCTCTCTTGATACATTCCCAGATGGTATCTGTTGCCCAAAGTCACCCACCTTGCTACTGTACAATGTCTTCACAACACTCCATACCAGACTCACCTGCAGAAAGTACAGAAAGGTGAATATTAACCTTTAACAGCCGAATGTTTTATATATATACCGGATGTTCCTAAAAGAATGGTGGGGTTTCATTGTCGTATATCTCTGTCAGTTTTTGGTGATGAAAAGCAAAACGTATACGGACTCATAACGCGATTTCAAATTTTCATTTTGTATATGGCGCTCTTTCCTAGTTCCATTTCCGACAGTTAGGAGGCATGAAATGTAAGATGGCGACCCAGCAGGAGAAGGCCTATTGCGTGCTGAGATTTGAGGTGTCTAAATCCATCGTTACAGTGTGCCGTGAATTTCGTGTATGTTTTCAGAAGGAGGCGCTGCATGAAAACAACATTCGCAGATGGTACCAGCAGTTTGTAGACAGTGGATGTCTCCATAAAGGCAAGAGTTCTGGGCGGCCACGTGTGCCACATGCAGACATGGAAAGAGTGAGGGAGACGTATCAGAGAAGCCCAAGAAAATCATTACAACTGGCCAATGATTCCAATGACTACATTTTCCAACAGGACGGTGCTCCCCCACATTTCCATAGCATTGTGAGAGGTTTTCTTAATCTGGTCCTTCTGCAACAATGGATTGGACGTGTTGCAGGTAAAAATGCCCCCCTTCTCCAGTGGCCACCCCGATCCCCGGACATAACTCCATGTGATTTCTTTTTGTGAGGGTACGTGAAGGACATGGTTTATGTACCCCCACTGCCCCAATCGCTCCAGGATCTCCGAAACAGAATAAATCATGCTGTGGAGACCATCACACCTGAAATGCTGCAGCGGGTGTGGCAGGAATTTGACTCTTGCATTGATGTGTGCAGGGTAACAAAAGGTGCGCACATAGAGGCACTTTGATGGATGTACATAAAATTTGGACAGTTAAGCTTCGGATTGACACGTTATGATTGTACACGGTAAGAAATACTAAATATATACGTATCTAAAACCCCACCATTCTTTTAGGAACATCCTGTATGTGACGCAAGCAACACCCCGAGTTGGCCGAATGTTATATATATGACGCAGGACACGTGCACTCTTTGGGAGTGCTGACAGTTTGACCTTGGGTTTGAAACCAAAACAAACCTACGTAAGGTCATGTCAGTGGTTCATTCCTTAGNCCAGGATCTCCAAAACAGAATAAATCATGCTGTGGAGACCATCACACCTGAAATGCTGCAGCGGGTGTGGCAGGAATTTGACTCTTGCATTGATGTGTGCAGGGTAACAAAAGGTGCGCACATAGAGGCACTTTGATGGATGTACATAAAATTTGGACAGTTAAGCTTCGGATTGACACGTTATGATTGTACACGGTAAGAAATACTAAATATATACGTATCTAAAACCCCACCATTCTTTTAGGAACATCCTGTATGTGACGCAAGCAACACCCCGAGTTGGCCGAATGTTATATTATATATATATATATATATATATATATATATATAACTCTTTGGGAGTGCTGACAGTTTGACCTTGGGTTTGAAACCAAAACAAACCTACGTAAGGTCATGTCAGTGGTTCATTCCTTAGCTCTGAACAATGAAATCGTTTATCACGGTACTGGCTTCGATACTATTATGTTTAGATATGACTGTTTATGACCTGGTCAGCCAAATATAGCCCAGCTTTGTTTCAAGAACTGATGAGGAAATATTTATCGGTGCTTGAATGAGTGCTTTCAGAGCCTTCAAGGAAGTGTCAGATTTTCTAATATTTCTTTACCAGTTAAAAAGTCAGTGTCAGACTGTAATATATTTCTTTGTACATTATCTTTATTTTGTGTCTTGGCAGAGGTATAAACCCACTGAGCCAGTATTACTTTGTGAGTAAAAGGCATCTTTGCCACTGCGACTTTCGGTATCAGTGTCGGACTGGCACTCTTTTCGAGTAGTATTATAATTACTTTGCATCACTATTTTGAGAGTATTACTAACAGGTGAGTGTGTCGCTTTGTCAGTCAACATAATTTATTCGATTTTGCTGGAAACCCTCCTCCCCCAAGATGATTCTTCAATCGCACAAGGCGAATATCATGGTCAGTGGTATTTCTCAGGGGGAGGCCAAGGTTATTTGGGGCCCAACTGAGTCGACTGGAGGTGAAACATTTACAACACTGGCCAACCAAAGGGAAACAAAGACGTCATGTATTTCGCTAAATAAGAAAAGCAGGAGTACGCTCTTATATTGCAAAAAGGGTGATGTCGCTCTGTGTGAGGTGGACTGCTTCGAGAAGTGCCACGCGTGTCAGAGTGTATCATAAACTGTGAAGTGACGCAGTTCAAACTCGTGTACAGTCTGAACAAAATATTATTGTATACAGCGTGATTATATTTACAATATCACCATGATTCAAGGTTGAAGAAAACGGGTATGTCCTTTGGAATTTCATAACATATATAATAAAGATAATATTTTGCATTTCATGACAAAATAATCACAGTTAATTTTCGTTTGTAAAAACTGCTCTTCTGTGTATAAGTAGAAAATTTTATTGTCTTTCAGGTTGTTTTTAGTTTGTATTTCTATGTTGCATAGAACGGAAAATATGTATTTTTTTCTGAAAGTTTGCAATGTTGACTAATTAGGGCGATTTAAATACAGGCCACAGATGGCTCCCGGCAATTTAAAAGTCTGTCCATTAAAGGTTAATAGAGCAAAATTTGTAAGTATGTCCTCTTTATGAAATAACAAAATTACAAGGAAACTTAAGCTTAAATAATTCTTACCACATGTTTTGATCATGCATCTAGAATTATAAGATGACAGCACACTATTTCAGTTCAACTGACCAAATTAATTTTGCATTTAATTACAAAAAATTTTAATGTTGACAGAAGCCTGTTCTTACATAAAAGTTATTATGACAGAAGAGCAATGAAACACTGGAACCATGAACCTGTTCAACAAGGTAACCATGCCTTTCAGGACTGCATCTTTAAACCCCAAGGAATATATCTTCTGTGTGCTGGGATGTATTTAGTTTTGTAACACTACATTACGCAGTGTTATAAACATGTCAAGTTACTTCTAGTGTACAAATAGGCTTATAAGCAATGTGACACCCTAGATGTTAGGATGTGGTTGAAGCTTAAAGTACATTTCCTAGGGAAATTCAAAGCATTCTTAATGAATGTAGAATGACATACGAAGTCATTCTTGTACACACAGTTTTTTGTCCTACATAACAGTATTAAGATGCCATCTTTCTTACTCTAACAGTTTGTGTATGGGTCTTGAAAAATTCCTTTTCCCTGATTATATGAATTAGTAGTAGTTACAGCCAATTATTGCAGGTGACAGAAACTTCCAGTATTTGCTGCACAAAATTTGCCACCGATGAATGATGATAAAGAAATGACATCTGAAACACATGTAACTACAGTAAAACTTGGTTATAGCAACATCGGTTTCTGCGACACCTTGTCTATTGCGTCAAATATTCAATGGTACGAACTAATTCCTCATAAAGCAACTGTTTTTATACCTTGCTTAGTACGACATGCACAAATGCATCAACCTCGTATGTAACGTCATTTTCATTCCTGAATTTCTCTGATATGGACATTGAACGTAATTTAGAAAGTGTGTATTGGGAAAGTAACAGGAAACAGATGAAGATAACTGATTACTGTACTCGTATCTAGGTACAGTAAGGCACAACAATTGATGTAATCTACTGTAATTTGGTGAGTAGGCCTACCTTTAATATTAGTGCGGTGTGTATTGTCAGTGAAAAGCGCTGTAATATGTCTTTGATATTACACATTTGGGCAATTCCACGTTAATGTTACGTTAGTCTGTACTTAACTATGTATTTCACTAAAAAAATGCAACATTTTAACTCAGTTTTTGGTAGATTTTTACGTGACTAACATAAGGCTACTGTGGAAGTGCCCATTTCGGTTACAACGACATTCGTTTATAACGACACTATTTTTAGGTCATTTTGATGACGTTATAACCAAGTTCTACTGTACTTGCAAGTAGCATAAAGCATTATCACTATTGTACCATATTAACAAATTATGCAAGCCAATGAATTACTTACATGATGTCTGTTAAGATCCTTGGCTACTGCAGCATTGTGATCGCAAATATCCGTAAGAGGGCGCCCGGTCAGGATGTACCTGCGGGCACACTCATGGAAGCATTGTGTCTCCCTTGGCGTCTTACACAAGAACCGGTGCATGACACTGCTTGCCTGGCAAAACTGTTCACTATGAAGGGGAGCCTTCCGAAGGATGCTTGACAGTTTGGCTGGTCCACGCACTGGGTTCATGTTTACTCGACAAGCATACATCATATCTCCTTTGCTGTTCAGAGATATTGCTTGAGGATTTGCCTTGCTGGCTGGGCGTGATGCATCTTGAAACACATGCTGATACAAGGTGCAGTCCTGAATACCGTAATGGAACACATTAATTGAATCAATCTATGGCATAGGTATTCTTTGGGCAGATGAAATCTAACAAGCGATCAAGAAATTCCTGAAAATGGGCTACCATGTTCATTACAAGACACTAAACCCAGATACTTCAAAGCATCATTTTAATATTAACCGCCCTGAAGCTCCTCATTGTGCCATTTTCTCCATTTTCCAAACACATTACTCATATTTTATGTGCGGTGAAAGAACAGTTCATAACTCATTTATGAGTACATTCAAACCAACTACTGAGATTTGAGCAGGTAAGTGAGAAAGCATTTGACTTGCAATAAGGAGGTACATATTTCAAATACTGGCTGGTGTTGTCTCTCTCAACTGCTTCATGGTTCTTCTCCATCTTATCAGTCAAATGATAAGAAGGTACCTACATTCACACAATGTAATTCCTTCATTTCATTTTACTTTTCACCATCCTACCAATAACTGTGAAGGGTTTTAAATATTTAATGGTTAATCTCCAAAGTGGATTATCTGCCACCGATAATCAAGACTATACTGTAATCAGTCCATTTCTTTGTTGAACTCAGAAATAAGCAAATACAGCCCAATCACTGACCTACTTACAGTGTTCAGGAACATCAAGAATCATTTGCACACAGCAACAAACATTTAATGTCCCACATTCAAATGCAGATTATAGTACTATCTGAACTTCTGCTGCTGGATAGAGAGCTTATCCAGACGTACCCAACACAATGGTGGAGGTACCTCTCAACATGCAAGCTGTAGAAAAAAGGATCTACATCTCTTCCATAATGAAATTACCCTATAAATCAAAAGACAGGACATAAACAAAAGAAAGCTATGGATTAATAGTAAACAACTGCCACAAACCATTTAAATGGTGAAGACAGGCTACCTCCCAGTCATCTGTGAATGACTGATGGAAATAAAATACCAGCGATAAGTGAAACTTATAAGCTAGTCAAGTTACTGCCAAATATGGATCATATTAACTACCACAAGTCTCACCAGACATTGCCATACAATAGGTTAACAATTCATTAATCTCATACAATTCTGTTGTTTTACTGAAGTAACAAGTCACATTCTTCTTACCCTACTTGTTGAAAGGAAGACATGAGGATCACCTCTCCATGCAACACCTGTAGCTACATCTTTATGTTCATTAAACGCAGCAAAGGGAATATAAGGCCGTCGCACATCCCAAACATTGATGCTACAATCCACCACCAAGGCACAGCTAGCAATGTGGTACTTCCGTTGAGGCCTCCATTTAATATGTCCTACAGATGCAATGGTGTGAATTGTATATTCTAGTGATGGTTTGCCTGCCAGGTCCCACACCTAGAAACATACAAGAATGGGATGGCTTAAGCCAATGGAACATATGTTTTCCAAACCGTCTTTGCTATTTTGCGCACCTCATTGAACTTTATATTAATTTACTGCAGATACAAATCTACTGTTGCAATGTGAACATACCTACAAACACTATGCCATGAACAATTAGAAAATGGTGTTCTTTAGTTTCATTAAAATCTTGACCATACTTTCACATAATGGTAGATCTTAATGAGATCTATACAGTGGAACCCCTTTGTCACACCTTTTTGGAGATTAATGAAATATGGTGCAAACTACAGAAAACCATAAGCTTAGCTCTTACCTTGACATTAACCCTTGACTAGAATACTCAGCATATATCAGTAAATTACCATGCAATGTACAAACATTTTTATAGCATATAATTCCCAGAAATGAAAAACATACAGTGTCACACAGTTGGATAAAATCCATCCACTCTGATTTGCTTTTCTTTCAATCACATGATGGTTTCTGACTACTTTTTTCACAGGTGATAGTGATAATCCAACTTGTGCTAAGGAAATACAGGCACTGAACACGCTTGTCAACATCCTGTGGTACATTAAGTTTTTCTTGAAGTGGTTTTATTTTCCTTATTTGCCTTATCAAACACAAAAACTTTACTACAATGTACACAAAAAATTCAACTATTACATAATTTAAGATTGATGATGATGATGATGATGATGATAATGACAACAAACAGTAACAAAGGTTAAATTAAAAATTGAAAGCTGAAGTTATTCTTGCATAACTTCAGCTGGTGGTCCAAGTAGCCAGAAGTTAAAGAAAAATAGTTAAAAAAATAAATAAATAATGAGAACAACTGAAAATTTTAAATTAAATAACATCTATTTTGCATACCTAAAATCACGCAGGAAAATAGGGCTGAAAAATAATTATGTAAATTATGGGAAAATGTGCATTGTGGGAACATACAAATGAAATTTTACTGTATCCTACGTCAAGCACTAGTTCCAATATGGCTCTCATGGTAAAGTAACTAGGCTATGGGCTGGTTCATTAAGGAACTGGGATTAGTCCCAGCTGGAGCAAAAGCTACTTCTCTTCTCCAGTGTCCAGACCAGCCCTTGGGCCCACCCAGCCTCCTATAAAACAGGTGTTTGGATGTGTTTCCACCTTCATATTGCGCCAAGGTTATTACATATTCCGTCATAGATTTCACATTAAATTATAATAATGACATTGTTTCACCTTAATTGTTTTATCTCGACTAGCAGTGGCTAGCCAGGCAACTTCAGGATGCCAGTCACAGGCAAACACTGGCCCACTGTGAGCAGTAAACTGATGATAACAGCGATCAGGACGTCTCAGGTCCCACAGCTGAACGTTGCCATTTTCAGAAACAGCAGCAAACACGTGATGGAGCTGAGGACTGAACTGAACATCACGGACGCTTTCAGTGTTACTGAAATGGAATATTAGGTGCAGCAGTGTAAACTATTTAAATATACAGTGCCGGTGGCTTAGCAACACAGAACACAGCATATACGAAGTTCTGTCTCCTCATTCTCTTATTACACCTTACACGAAGAAGCAGCTGCGAAACGGACCACCAAGAATATTTTGACAACTCCTATCATGTATAGCTATATTAACATAAGAAATACATATATGAAGACTAAGTACATGTGGTTTATGAACTTCATTCTTGCGGAGATGGCCACTTAAACCATTCCTTAAACTTTACCTGTAAAACGTCCGAGTTGCTTCTCTTGTTCGAAGATCAAAACATTTCATGGTCCCATCCTGAGAACCAGAAATGAGCCAAGTAGGTTCTGATGTGTGGAAGCTCACTTTGTTTACAGTTCGTTTGTGATCCATAAACACATGTTCCTGTTTTGATCGTGAAAGTCGATTCAGGTTCCATAGAACAACAGCACCATTTGTAGCAGCAGTCGCTAAGAGATGATCTGTAAAGAAATAAGGGCAATGTTCATTAAATATGGTTAGTCAGGAAATGAAAGATGTTCACTCTGCAAATTTTTTTTTTCTGTGGCACTACAGCCCCAATTTGGGCCTAGGCCTACCTCCATGAAACTCTCCTTTTCACTTCGGTTTACTAGATCTTAAACATTCGGTAGGACTCCTTGGGCGAGTGATCAGCTTGTCGCAAGGCCTCTACCTGTAGACAAACACAGAAAAACGCAACACAAACATCCATGCCCTGAGTGGGATTCGAACCCACGATCCCAGCTTCCGAGCGAGTGAAGACAGTGCATGCCTTAGACCGCTCGGCTACCGTGACCGGCTCACTCTGCAAATAGTTTTCAGTAACAAATTTGTTTTCAGACTTTCTGTATATATGTGTAAATGTGTAATATCAGCTAATGAGCATTCAGTATGTACCTACACACCTGTAAGTTTACAGAAAAAACTGTAATGGACACTGAGCACATGCACTTATGCTTATATCGCACAGGAGATACTGTACCTTCGATTGTGTTCCACGCAACATCGTTACACGAAAAATTAAGATTCAGGTTCTTCCCAACTCTGAGATTACAGTTCTCTACGAATTCATCTTCTTCAATTGAAAATACCTTGAACACTGCAAAATAAAAATTTCTGTCACCATTCTGAAAACCTTATATTTTATAAGTATATGGTTCCATATGCAGTTCTAGGAGAATGTCCTTCTGTTCTTGCATAGAAAAGAGGAGACTCATCACAGTGTTGAGGGGTACTACATCATTAATGATATAATCAGTGTACTGACTTGTTACACTACGGTGTCTTTGTGCACTACTGAAGGAGTAGGATGGCAAGAGTAGTGGAAAAATGCAAAACTGTAAATTCTAATGTTGGCAGCAGAAGACCATGCTGACCATATAGCTACACATCTACCAGTAAACATTTATCATTATTTAGCATGACACATGAGATTTACTGCTGTGAAAACAAAAAGGATTTTATTTTACTGTTATATCATGAGTCCTCTAATTAACTACTACCTTACTTATAATGCCAAGTCAATGTGTTTATAGTCAGAACAAAGAACAAAAGACCAGATATCAAAACATTAATATCTGAAGATGATATATCAATAAATAACCCCTCCTTTTTATCATTAAGGAGGACCAACGAAGAGGAAACAAAAAGGATTGGTCTAGACACTAAACCAAAACATGGCGATGGGTCCCAGTGGGGTCCGATGCCAGGAGTGGCTGTCCTGGCTGATTGCCGGCAGTAAGCTTCTGCTCTGCTCTCCTCTACTCTCCTCTACTCTACGAAAGAACAAGGCCGTAACTGTTAAACACTAATGAGCCCCAGACTGAGACTTACTGACTGACTGTCAGTCACAATGTGACTTTGACTTTGACAGTTTTCATGATACCAGTGTGGAGGTGAGGTCAAATACCTCCACTGTGACCCTCTGAGTAGTAGGAGGCGACGGAAAGGGAAGTCTCAAATCTGAGACAGTAAAATATGGTTGTGAGTCCAAAGGAAGTCAGACGTCAGAAAAACTGCGCTGGCAAGGGCCAGCAGCATACACAAAAAGACAGACCACAAAAACAAGATCGTAACTGTCAAACAGTAATAAATATCTGATGAGCTCCAAATGGGACTCGACACCAAGACTGACTGTCAGTAGCCATGTGACTTTGACTCTGACTATGACTATGAGATAGGGTGATCAAGCATATGACCGTTCAAGTAACTAGACTGCTGTTGTAGCAGGAGTTACTAATGTTAGGGCATGAACTGCTCTACTCAGCCTGGACTGACAGGGACCTTGTATATGTACTGATGAAAAATGTGATATTCTTGTACAGTTTATGGAAAGAAAAGGATAAGATATCCTCATAGTTTCATGGTAACAAAGAGAAAATAAGTGCCATTCCCCCTACATTCATGTTCTGTGTACAGTCCCAGCATCATAATTACATTACATTACAGTACATTACATTGCATTGCATTCCATGGATCCAAAGTTAGTCAAAATGACTGTAGGATGTGGAATACGTCATATAAATACAAAACATATGTACAGTTCCAATGGAGTTCTCACACAAGAGAAACCAAGAATACACACTGGCTACACACTAGGCTATTAACTGTAAATATGTTGCTTATTGATGTCAAGTGAATTGATCATTACAGTTATAAGTTTTGAGCACCTTTGACTTACTATCATCTGCTATGAGGAAATGTTTACTGCCCACATATTTAAAGATGCATCTTTCATCACTCCACTGAAAGTCCACCCTCTTTAATTTTTTTCTTACAATACAGTCCTTTATTTGTGTTAGATAAAAGTTTCAATTTCTTAAATGTAGTATCACAACGGTTTTTTTAAAGACTTGTATAAAGGTTGTAACTGCCAAAATATTGCAGATACATAATTACTTCATACCAGTAAATCCATTGCAACTTGCTATTGGATATCAAATTCTGTATTTCAAGATAACAGAGATATTCATATATTTGTGAAAATTAAAATCTTACCACATACTAAAGCGCCTAAATCCCTTAATTAATATCTATGGATTTAATAATAATAAGAACTTTAAACTTTGAGAACTCTCACTTCATGGATATACAAATCTTAATAATAACAACAACAACCAAAGAATCTGTTACGCCATAATTGACAGCACTGTTTGACTTGACATGGAATGACTCATGCATGAATGTTCACATGTCAAGAGTCAAGTGTATTTGTAATTTTCATGTACTGACAGTTTCCTGACAGTCGGAAAAAATCTGTACAATACTTACAAGAATAACCAAATAAAACAATATTGTAACGTGTTTCATTACTGAATACGCCGCAGAGATGGTTAATTGGTTTAACAATCTACAAATATCGGCTACAATTACTTATCACACAGTTGCGGGGTTTCACACTTTATAACCCTAATCGCATTAATCTGTTACCACTGTTGCGGGGTTTCACGATTTATAACCCTATGCGCAAATCAGTTCACTCTGTCTTCAGTGGTCTACACGTTTACAGTAGGGGAGCTATGTATCGCTGTATCACACGCTCCCAATTACACAATCACACACACGTCCGGTTCTTCTTTCCGCGACGGCTGCTATACTCCAACTTGTAGTCGGCTGACTGGAGAACTGTTGATAACACACTCGGTGACTGTCGCATTACAACTGACTCGTAGCTGCTGTGCAGTTCCCTTATATAGCCGCAGTGGTGCCTGTTGCATGCCACGTCACAGTAGGAAGTTGATTACGGGTACGTAGTGTTGCGCGTTACGTCACCGCGGAGGGGAGGGAGGGATGATTACTCGCCTATTACGCGAGCGCTACGTTACCGGTACGTGCAGCTGGGGAGGTAGGGGTCAACATGTCACACTATGTTTGTTCATGTAATTTTTCAAATCTAAAATGGTACTATGCGCTGCCATCTATGAAAATTCCACTCAATTTTGTATGATGACAAAAGATTTAACAAAGAGAACTAGGATTAACACAAACCTTTTAACTAGCGCAATATAAACCTAATACAAAACAAATTGGCTGTATGTTTCGGAGGTGACAAACAGGAATGTTTAGAGCAGAAAGTGACTGATTCTTAGTTATTTAATAAAGCTGTATTAACTGCTACATTTACAATTATAACAACAAATTACGTAGATTAATGATAGGAATGATAAACATACAGGAGCACAGGAGAAGGCAGTTATGCCAGGACCAAAACAAAAAAACAATCAGAAGACCCTGCAATCCATCTGAGATTTTATTCATGTACATAATGAACATAGTTACTACATTACACTTAATATCAAATGTTGGGGTCAAGAGGACAGCACTCCTGCTTCATATTTGGGGCATTGTGGGTTCAAGTTTTGTTTGTGGTTCTCCTCATTCTCACCAGACAAGTGAAGGGTACCTCATATTAAACCATGACTACTTCCTTCCACAACCTCTTCAATCATTCTGCCATTTGACACTATTATCATTTGAACTACTGACAGCATTAAGTAAACCATAAAAGAAAAGAAAACTGTTTTTAGGATTGTTATGGAAATAGTAGGACTATCATTAATTTACCAGATATAGAGGGGAAAACATGACTTCTAACATTGGATTATACAAAGGAGATAATTATACTTGGAATGACTGCAGATGTCCTAAATTGGGAGCATGGATGAAGAGGAAGGGAAATCATTCCTCTTATGTATGAAAAATTCTAACAGTATATCAATGTGTCAAAGTGGCAGAGCTTAATTACAAAGTTATCCATCTATGGGTACTATTTAAGTTAAGTTGAAAGTTGAAAGTTATATTGATCTGAACACAAATCAAAATCCAATGCATTCGCTAGATAGGTTTCATTCAATGACAGTACTGTTACGGAACACTTCTGTCTTCTGGGATATAATGTCATGTAGACTGCTGAAAGTCAACCAATGTTTCAGAGGAACATATTGTACCAATCTTCTGGGTCAAAGCCAGGCAAGAAACCAGCATGAATTCCTTGCTATATGCTTCATGCTGGTGTCTTGCTAGGCTTTACTTCGAACCTGAAGATGGAGACGACATGATCCTTCAAAATATTGTGGGTTTTCAATGGACTACAAGGCGTTATATCCCAAGAGATCCAACTCTTCATAACCACCACCATGAGATCTTCAATTCCTATATAATATTGTTACTGCTTACGATACTGCAGGATATCTTATAATTTATAATAATGACACACATCAAAATGAAACCGTTACCATTTCGTCCTGCAATGACAACCTGGGAATAATCTTTATTCAGAGCAAGTGCATTAGCAGGGCCATCTTGTGTAATGCACGTCGTTCGAGACATTTCCACTAAGCTTGTTCCTGATTCTATAATTGGTAACACTGTTTTTTGTGCGCAAATGTCAACTTTAACCTACAAAAATTACACTCAATAACATTAAACGAAGCTTAATCTTTGGATTTCACGTATTCTTGTTTCACAGCTCTGTCCTAAGCAGTCACAAATATAATGGGAATGGCTACATACACACAGAAAACACTTGAACATTTTTTTCTGTGAAATTGTCACGTTTCAAGAATCACTACTTCACACCACATTTATTTTCGTCAACATAACAAGTTTATAACATTTACGTGTTTTCCCACTACATCCTCGTGCGTGTCGTACAGTCATTTCGTCCGTCTTTTCAGGGTTGCCAACCAGTTGTTCAATTAAGTATGTAAAGGCAAAGATCTTACGTGAGGGATTGGAACGTGAAGGTGAACAGTTCCGAACGAACCCTGTAAACATTTTGTTAGGAGATTTCAATGCCAGAATAGGTCAAGGTATTTTCAAAACAACGATTGGGAACAAGAATATACCCGAATTTCGTAATGAAAATGTTCCCACACAGCAACATTCTTAAATTTTCAGGATCATCTCCTGATCCACATTGTGCACATTTTGATAGATATGTGACTGAATTCAAATGATTTTCATTTCATGCATCCTGCTGTGTTACAATATATACAACTTATTTATTTGACCGTCACAACACAACAATAAAAGAACTTCAAGGACAATGCCCAGATATAGTTCTGCTATATGTTTCGGCCATTAGTGGCCATCATCAGGCAAACACACTTTAACAAACGTACACCACTGAACTGCAGTACGCAAAATTTGATACAGTGTCATAAATCATTTAAGATAATTTGCAATAAGAATACAATAAGTAGGTTATTTAAAACCAATAAAAGTCATATATAAAAAAACAAAATTAAAATTTGATTGATGTTTTTTAACATTGAATCAGTCATTGGTTCCACTTTACATACGTATCCGTCAACAAATAGTAAATTTCAATGTTTCATTATAAAATTGTATAGGAGGCCCAATAATTAATGGAATAGTTGGAGCCTCATCATACGGAGAATTGTACGTAATGTATGGGAGGTAAGCAACGACAACAATTTTATAATGAAACACTGAAATTTACTACATGTCTTATGAATGAAAAGGCACAATTTAAAATGGTACTGAAACGATACTTAAATACACATTCATTCTACTCTGTTGATGAATACCTATTGTCTAGAAAATAACTTATATATCTTTAAATAGCCTTGTGTGTAGTCACTGTGTATTCTTGGTTTCCTTGTGTGAGCACTCCATTGGGACTGTACATATGTTTTGTATTTATATGACAAATTCCACACCCTGCAATCATTCTGACTAACTTTAGATCCATGGAATGCAATGCAGTGTTATGTTACGTCAATCACAACAAACCAACCGGGCAAGAAAGTACACAATAGTATGAAGTTAACTTCTTAAGTGGTCCTTAAACGAACAATAATAATGTCATTCCTTATCAGAATGACATTCATAATGATCATGTAAGGTTTATGGAACTGGAATTATGGTCACTAATGACACGAATCCAGATTTGACTGTAGTAATTATCAGGGGATATCACTGCTATCAATTTCATACAAAATTTTATCCAATATTCTTCTAACAAGGTGAAGTCCATACATAGATGGAAATTATTGGGGATCATCAGTGTGGGTTTCGAGATAACAGATCAACTACAGATCAGATCTTTTGCATTCGTCAGATACTGGAGAAATAATGAGAGTACAATGAGACAGTACATCAGCTATTCATAGACATTCAGCCTGTGATTCAGTTAGGTGGGAAGTATTGTACAATATTCTGATAGAGTTCATAATACCCTTGAAACTAGTCAGGCAGATGAAGATGTGTTTAAATGAAACGTATGGTTAATTCTGTATAGGTAAACATTCATCTGATAATTTTCA
Source organism: Cryptotermes secundus (assembly GCF_002891405.2). Lineage (NCBI taxonomy): Eukaryota > Metazoa > Arthropoda > Insecta > Blattodea > Kalotermitidae > Cryptotermes > Cryptotermes secundus. Next base: position 2,956,932 of record NW_019726229.1, read on the forward strand.
TACCAGAATGGTTTAAAATGAGATGCTTTAGTGCCACTGATATTCAACTTTCCTTTAGACTATGCCATTAGGAAGGTCCTAGAAAACCAGTTGGGACTGAAATTAAATGGGACACATCAGCTGTTGGTCTGTGCTAATGATGTGAATCTACTGGGTGAAATATAGATACCACAAAGAAAAACACACAAACTTTAATTGATGCTAGTAAGGGGATTGCTCTAGAAGTAAACACAGAGAAAACTAAATATATGTTGGTATCTCATCGCCAAAATGCAGGGCAATATCAGGACATAAATATAGGTAACATATGTTTTCAAAATGTGGCACAGTTCAGATATTTGGGAATGACTATAACAAATCAAAACCTGATTCACGAGGAAATTAAGAGGAGATTGAACACAGGTAATGCTTGCTACCATTCAGTTCAGAGCCTTTTGTCATCTTGTCCGCTGTCTGAAAATATAAAAATTAGAATATACAAAACTATAATTTTGCCTGTGGTTCTGTATGAGTGTGAAACTTTGTCCCTGACATTAAGGGAGGAACAAAGACTTAAGGTGTTTGAGAACAGGGTCTTGAGGAGAATATTTGGACCAAAGAGAGAAGAAGTGACAGGAGGCTGGAGAAAACTGAATAATGAGGAGCTTTATAACTTGAATGATCAAGTCGAGAAGGATGAGGTGGGCAGGGCATGTATCACGAATGGGAGAGAGGAGAAATGCATGCAGGATATTGGTGGGAAAGCTGGAAGGAAGGAGACCATTGGGAAGACCAAAGTGTAGGTGGATGGACAATATTAAAATAGATCTCAGAGAGATAGGATTGGATGGTATTGATCTGACTCAGGATAGGGACCGCTGGAGGGCTCTTGTGAACACGGTGATGAACCTTCAGTTTCCATAAAATGCTGGGAAGTACTTTAGTAGCTTCACAATTGGCAGCTTCTGAAGAAGGGCTAAGCTGCATGAGTGAGTGTGAGTTTCTCATTAAAACACTACTGTTTCTTTACTTCTGTAACAGTCCAAACCTTTCAATACTCTTTAATGGACATTATGTTCCCCTTTAGCCATTTCAGTAGAGTGACTGATTTATTAGGGAGACTCATCCATTAAGAAGTTATGACTTGCTTTTCGCATTTAGACAGGAACGACTGCCTTGTTTTGTTACCTGCAGCTTGGGTGACCGCTAAAGGGACTTGACCCATTAGGAAAAGACATGTCTGTTGTTTTCCTAAGATGTAAACGTTGTTTTGCTAATAGGGTAGCTGTTATAAAAGTGTCTTCGGAAGGGTGTAATTAGACCCTAAACTAAGAAATAACCGCTTTCACATGTAGGGTTCCGGGTTCAATATCTTTGGATCTCTTTATTCTCAAAGTTAGTAATGTGATTGTCTAGTACTGATGGTATGATGAACTGGCAGTTAAAATCGGCCATTAGAAAACCATTCTTGTCTAGGAGAAAGGCCGTCGGTTCAAATCCTATACAGTGATGAAGTGACGCTCCCGCAGAATAGAGTGGGCAGAAGCACTTGGCATTTTGAATTCACCAGAGGCAGACGTCATTTAGCTGCTCTCTCCAAGTTTATCTAAATTTAACATTCTTTATTTGGTTCGATTAATCGTTGATAATAATAAAGGGGCACATTACTCCGTACTTGCCAATAAAGATATAGTGTTTGCTTCTGAAATAAAAAAATTTGTGATTAAGCAGAAAATAGAGTATTTTATTTCTATCAGTGGACTTGCTTTAAATGTGCAGTCTCCGAGTTGACTTAGTTATTACCGTGACACAACCCTGAGAAGAGTCAAAATGTTCTACCGAAGCGGGAAAATAAATGAGTTAAGTGTTATACCGAAGCGGGCAAATAAAGGAGTCAAGTGTTCTACCGAAGCGGGCAAATAAATAAACATAAAGATAGATAGGCAACGGTCACAAGAAGTGGCTCCCATCGGTTGTAAGGAGTGACAGCCGAAGAGCTGTAATACTTCTGACTAATGCATTAATTTATGTTTAAACGTTCTTTGTCTCATAGCAATTGGGATTTCGTCTGAAAACTTCTCTTACTCTTCTTCATTGATCCTTGGGATCTAATTTCTGGTAGTTTTCTTTCTTAGTTATGTGGTGCCGGGAGTATGAAAGTCCAATGTATTCTCCTCTTTTCCATGCCTCTAGATAATTCATAGATAGATTTCTTATTTATCAAACATGATCCAGCAGCACATTTCCTAAGATCCTACTGATGATTAGACTACTGGTGTGGGGATTTTATATCTGCAGAACTCTTGTTTACATTATGTCGGCGTCTTGCTTTGTCTCCGTTATCTTCTGGCAGTGAAGCAAGAGGTCAGATGCTATCAAGACTGATGAACCCCAGTCACAATGAAGATAGACCAAAAACAACTGGAGAATGTGAAATGTTTTAAATATTTGGGTAGCTTGTTAACAGTTGATGGAAGGTGTACGTGTAAAATTAAATCTAGGATTGCCATGGCAAAAGCTGCATTTAGCAAGAAGAAGAATCTTTTACCAGCAAATTGGACTTAAATTTGAGAAAGAAACTAGTGAAATGCTACGCTTGGAACATCGCTTTGTATGGGACTGAAAATTGGACACTTAGGGCAGTAGATCAGAAACACCTGGAAAGCTTCGAAATGTGGTGTTGGAGAAGGATGGAGAAGATCAATTGGACCGATTATGTGAGAAATGAAGAAGTGTTATTTAGAGTCAGTGAGCAGAGGACTATCCTACACGAAATAAGAAAACGGAAGGCTAATTGTATTGGCCATATCTTGCACGGTAACTGCCTTCTAAAAGAAGTTATGGGAGGAAAGTTAGAGGGGCTGCATTTAGCAAAAAGAAAAATCTTTTTACAAGCAAATTGGACTTAAACTTGAGAAAGAAACTAGTGAAATGCTATGTTCGGAGCATTGCTTTCTATGGGGCTGAAACTTGGACACTTAGGGCAGTAGATCAGAAACACCTGGAAAGCTTCGAAATGTAGTGTTGGAGAAGGATGGAGAAGATCAGTTGGACCGATTATGTGAGAAATGAAGAAGTGTTATTTAGAGTCAGTGAGCAGAGGACTATCCTACACGAAATAAGAAAACGGAAGGCTAATTTGATTGGTCATATCTTACGCGGTAACTGCCTTTTAAAAGAAGTTATTGAAGGAAAGATAGAGGGGCGGATAGAAGTGACCAGAAGACGAGGAAGAAGACGTAAGAAGATGCTGGGTGACCTTGGGGACAGAAGAGGATATTTTCATTTGAAGAAGAAAGCGCTAGATCGCATAAAGTGGAGGAACTATTTTGGAATAGACTGTGGACCTGTCGTCTTGACAGATTACAGATGAATGGATGAAAAAAAACGTATCTGACTTCATTTAAAAGTTCCCTGTCATGTTAGGGTGGGTTACAAAATCAACTTTAATAGAAATATACACAGTGTGTCCAGGTTTTGTTAGGTCTGTGTTCATTAGAAATACAAGACGTGAACTATTTTCAAAATTTCACTCCTGTTATTCAAAATAGTGTCTTTCGGAATCAATACATAGCTGGAATAGATTGAAAAGTTCTCGAAAATAGTCACTGTACTCCTTTTGTGGAATCGTATTTAAAATTGCCATAGTTTCCCTTTGAATGTCCTGGATGGTGTCGTGACGGTCACCTTTCATCTCCAACTTAACTTTTGAGAATAACGAGAAATCTGCTGAAGCCAAATCTGGCGAATACGGAGAATAATAAAGGCCTGAGATCCATTTTCTGGCCAAAGGTTCGCGCACGATCTTCGATTTGTGGGTGGGGCATTGTCGTGGAGGAGCGACCAGGAATTCTTCTTGCTCACGATATTCAGGTCGAATTCGAAGAATTCTGGCCCCCACCCGATTGAGGATTCCGAGGTAATAATCAGATTTCACTGTTTGACCTTCTGGCAGAAATTCCTTGTGAATGATTCCTTTTCAATGTAAGAAAACGGTTAGCAGTGTCTTTACTCGACTCTTTTGCATGCGCGCTTTCTTTGATTTCGACTTCTTTGGGCTCACCCACGCTGCACTCTGCCGTTTTGTGAGAGGCTCATTTTGAAAACACCATGTTTCGGTGTCTCGTCACCAGTAACGATCTATTTTGTAAATTTTGTGTCACTTTGGGCCGATCGTAACATATCTTTGCAGTGTTCCACTCTGGCATTTTTTTATCTCCTGACAGCGCGTGCCGTACAGACCTTCCGTTTGCCAAAATCCTCGGTTAAAATTTGATGCAGAGTACTTTTTGGTATTCCCAAAAGCTCCTCGATGAGTCTTGCAGAAACACATCTGTCAGATGCAAGGATTTCGGTCACTTTTTTCACATTTTCTTCAGCGCGACTTGTTCTCGGCTTTGATGCACGTGGAGCATACCATCGAAAAATATTCGAGCGACTCAAACAATCACTACCGTACACACTATTCATCATTTCGTACGCTTCTCCGGCTGTTTTACCTAACTTCAAACAAAATTTGATGTTGGCTCTCTGTTCAAGCGCCATTTTCCGACGAGTGTCAGAACAGTACTATTACTTTCAAGGTCAGAACACATGATGCAGCGATGCTTGCGCTTTGAAATTATAGACAGCCACAGCTGAAACTTCAAGAATCTTAATGCCACAACTCGCTAACAAATGGCATTTCAGGGCAAAATTAAGAAAAATGAGTCCTAACGGATCGTGGACACACCGTGTATATGTTCAAACCCAAGAAGCTACAGAAGACTGTTTACAGCTTTTGAAATGTACTTAAAATGAGGATGCAATAGTAATTATCAGAACTGTAAGCATCATTAATATTTGTCGCGTGTCGGGAATCCATGGAAACGCAATAACACTGGGACGTTACTTAGGAATACCATAAGCAACAAACGCGTTTCCCCGGAGATGAAAGGACAACAGAGGATTCGTTGCATGACAGCGGTCTAGATCAAAGGCTCCTAGATGGTGCGTTATATTCCTTCTGAAACCAGGTTATAGAAGTTCAGCTTCGAAGGGACTAGACAATTTTCCAGTTCCAGTTCGAGTCAGTTGAAGTTTCAAAAGCAGACATTTGTTAAATAAGATGGATGAAATAATTACACTGAGACTGAGGGTTATAGAAGGTCATGGACTAGCAAAAAAACACATATTTGGATCCAGTAATCCTTATGTAAGGATAGACCTCCGTTCAATTAATGGAGATGTAACTGTTAATTCAGTTCTCACACAAAAGAAGAAAATGACCCTGAACCCCAAGTGGGATGAAGAGTTTATATTTGTTGTTAAACCAACAGAACATAAGCTTGTATTACAAGTTTTCGATAAGAACCGGCTGACTCGTGATGGTTTCATGGGAATGGTGGAGTTGATTCTTCTTAATCTGCCTACGGAGCAAGAAGGAAGAACTATACCATCCAAACAGTATATTCTCCGCCCTCGCAGTGCCAGATCTCGAGTGAGAGGTCACCTGGAGTTGTACCATGCTTTTATAGGAGAGCCAGCAGGAGGAGGAGAGATAATGAGGCCTGGTGAAGAGGTTCTGAGATCACGACAGGAGTCAGATCCTGACTTGAAGATTGTTGATGAACCCATCATGCCAAATGTGGAGTCTGCTGCTCAGAACCAGGAACAGTTACCATCTCTGCCACATGGATGGGAAGAACGACAGGATGCTAATGGCCGCACGTACTATTTGAACCATATTGCCCGTTCTATTCAGTGGGAAAGGCCTTCCTTTAACAATGATGGTCAAGTCCTTGTGCGTAGTCTAGAATCTGCAGTTACAGAATTTCAGAGACGGTTTCACATTAGTGTAGATGACATTGAAGCTAACAGAAGAGAAAGTAACTCAGCAGTTCATCAGGCTGATGACATTACAGACAGTACTGATCAGTCCCAACATGAAGCAGAAACTTTGTCCACATCTGAGTCCCGAGCACCAAATTCATTGGATATGAACTCTGAAGGACTACCTCATGATATTACAGACAGTACTGATCAGTCCCAGCATGATGCAGAAACTTTGTCCATACCCGAGTCCCGAGCACCGACTTCATTGGATATGAACTCTGAAGGACTACCTCGTATTATTACAGACCGTACTGATCAGTACCAGCACGAAGCAGAAACTTTATCCACACCTGAGTCCCGAGCACCGAATTCATTGGATATGAACTCCGAAGGACTACCTCATGATATTACAGACCGTACTGATCAGTCCCGAGCGCCGATTTCATCGGATATGAACTTTGAAGGACTACCTCAGGGATGGACAATGCAATTAGCACCCAGTGGTCGGGTTTTTTTCATTGATCACAACGAAAGGGCTACAACATGGGTAGATCCTCGCACAGGAAGTGCCAGCCCCATGCCAAACCAAAACCATCCACCTAAACAACGGCCTGCCAGAGGGGCTCTGCCAGAGGGGTGGGAAGAACGAGTTCATAAAGACAGAAGATTATTTATTGATCATAATACCAGGAAAATTCAGTGGGAGGATCCAAGATTGTATAACATACAGATTGTTGGTCCAGCAGTGCCACGCTCTTTTGACTACAAGTTGAAGTATAAATATTTGAAATCTAAATTAAAGAAACCAATCAATGTGCCAAATAAGTTTGAGATCAAGGTAAGAAGACAGCATATTCTGCAAGATTCGTACAGAATCATCAGTAGTGTGAACCGAATGGAGCTCTTAAAAACCAAGTTATGGGTCCAGTTTGATGGTGAAGTGGCCTGGGATTATGGTGGATTGACTCGCGAGTGGTTCCTTCTGGTGTCCAAGGAGATGTTCAATCCGTACTATGGTTTATTTGAATATTCTGCTATGGATAACTACACCCTTCAGATTAATCCATTATCCAGGTTGTACAATGAAGAACACCTCAATTATTTTAAGTTTATTGGTCGGATTGTTGGGATGGCTGTTTATCATGGTAAACTGCTGGATGCTTTTATCATCCGTCCTTTTTACAAGATGATGTTGGGCAAGCCAATCGTTCTAAAAGATATGGAAGGTGTTGATTCAGAATACTACAATTCTTTACTTTGGATCAAGGAGAATGATCCTTCAAAACTTGAACTTACTTTCAGTTTGGATGAAGAGAGCTTTGGTCACTTTTCACGGCGGGAACTGAAACCAGATGGTGCAAACATTCCTCTTACAAATGAGAATAAGGACGAATATATAAGGTTGATTATCAATTGGCGGTTTGTTTCACGAGTACAAGATCAGATGAATGCATTTCTTCAAGGTTTTTGTGGCCTTGTGCCCCTTAAGTACGTCAAGATATTTGATGAACATGAGCTTGAACTACTAATGTGTGGCATACAGAATATTGATGTCAACGACTGGAAGAAGAATACGGTGTATAAAGGCATCTATAATCCCTCTCATATTACTGTGAAGTGGTTTTGGGCGGTTGTCATGTCATTTAATAATGAGATGCGAGCAAGACTCCTGCAGTTTGTAACAGGAACTTCTCGTGTTCCTATGAATGGGTTTAAAGAACTATATGGCAGCAATGGTCCGCATCTGTTTACCATACAGAAATGGGGTCGGCCAGAAAATTATCCACGTGCCCATACATGCTTCAATATGTTAGATTTGCCTCCTTATAAAAGTTACCAGCAACTACGTGATAAGCTCGTTCAAGCTATTGAAGGATCACAAGGATTTGCTGGAGTAGACTAACTGTCATGAGCAGTCGTGTGACAATCAGACTCCTTCATCAACTGTACTGTATTGTACATACTGAGACTTTTTTAAATTTCACTTTAAAAATGCTTCGACTGTTCATAGGTGTATCAAATTATATATAAAAATTTGTACAAAATTCCTCACTGTCATTTTACAATTGCCATTATAGGGAACTTGAGGATCCCGGAGGAAGGAACTGGCCGTCGCCCGCAGAGGTACGACTCGCCGCGCCAGAGTGGCATGGCACAAGAGGAACATAGCCAGAAAAGTTTGTACCAGACCCAGTGTGGTAGAAAAAATCTGGACCGGACAGACGTTCGGGAGTAGACGTCAGCCGAAACTGGAATGCAGCAAGGGCGTAAGGAGCCAAGATGTAGAAGAGCCGCTATATCCGAGGAAAGGGAGGAAAACCGCAAACAGTATAGGAGGATGGAGCGGAAGACAGCGACCACTACTGGAAAAGAAAGAATCTAACAGGACATACAGGGAGACGACTGGACTAGAGATCGAGAAGCGTATAGCCGGATCTTCTGTCGGCCTACGACAAAACAAGGATTGGACCTTGTGGAGGGGTCGACCCCCTCCGAAACGAAAAAAAAAAGCGCATAGGGGAGGAACCGATAATATAGAAGCACCGCCTCCCCAGCTAGAATGAATGTGAGAGAAAGTGAGGGGTGAATGTAATACGGCAGGACCAACGAACGACGGACCATAGAGCTGTTCGGGACGAGCACCTTTGAGGAAGGGGGCGGAGGATACGAAGGGAAGTAACGTTAGGCTGTTCGGGATGAACTGCTTTTAGAAGGAGCAATGTCGCGTGCCGGGAATCCATGGAAACGCAATAACACTAGGCCATTGATTAGGAATACCTTAAGCAACAAAAGCATATCCACGGAGATGAAAGCACAGTAGAGGATTCGTTGCATGACAGCGGCCGTGATCAAAGGCTCCTAGATGGTGCGTTATATTCCGTCCGAAACCAGTTTATAAAAGTCCAGCTTCGAAGAGACCAGACTTACACAGTACTACAATTGCCAAAACTTTGGCCATGTCTGGGCCAACTGCAAGCAACCCCCAAGATGTACCTCGTATGAGGCACAGGGTTTGGACAAAACAATGGAAACACTATGGACACCGTACATATTTGTTTATAACATTCTGCTGGACCAACTTTTGCCTTCAATACTGCCGCAATCCTTCTTTGAATGGACTCATACAAGTTTTGAACAGTGTTCAGAATTTTATACCCTTTTTCTTGAAGAATATCTTCAAGTTGCTTTATTGATGTTTGAGGTGGGTATCTGTTCCTCACTCTAGTCTCCAAAACTGAAAAGAATAGTTCAATGATGTTCAAATGTGGTGATTGGGCTGGCCAGGAAGTTCACCTGCATGCGTTTCAAACCAAGATCGAAGAGTTCAAGCGTTTCCAGTTGTCTGATGTCTAGGTTTTATGGTCATGACAGGACACCATTTTTTACGCATCTGATCATTTATTTTGATCTCAGCAATGCATTCCACCTGGACCCACTTTCTCTTCTTCATAAGCTTAGTGCTATTGGGTATTCTGGTGGTTATGTAAGCTGGTTTCGCAGTTACCTATCCAACCGGAAAATCCAGGTCCGTGTTTCTGGTGTTCTTTCCTCATCTTTTGAAGTTCTCTCCGGTGTACCTCAGGGATCTGTCTTGGGACCCCTTATCTTCACTGTGTTTATTAATGACATGTGCGATGCAGTTGCCCATTCTAAGTGTCTGCTTTTTGCTGATGACGTCAGAATTTACCTTGCCATTAGTTCTCCTCAGGATTGCTATCTACTTCAGTCTGACATTAACGCTACATGGTCGGTACGTTGCTAACTGTATGAAACTCAACATCAGTAAAATTAAAGTTATATCCTTCTCCAGGAAGACCGACGTACTTATCTACGATTATAAACCTTGTCAATCGTCAATAGCCCGGATCGATTCTATAAAAGACCCGGGAGTGTTTACTGATGCTAAGCTATATTTCCACGACCAGGTCAATTACATATTCTCTCACTGTGCTAAACTGTTTGAGAGTTAAAAAATACTGAAAACGGCATAAATAAATCTATTGTCATCCTTACAGCTGCTGACTAAAATTCTATAGATATTCAATTTCTGGACAAAGCACTTCAGGCACTGAAACCCTAATATGCCCTATGACTAATCACTGTGAGCCCGTCATAAACTCATTTATCAAACATTTAGCATGATTTCCATTCATATAAGAATGGACTAGAACTTGGATTCATTAAAACATTCCACAATGCTTCATCTTTCACACCAGCTTCTGCATTGCTACTATGAAAACTGTACACATTTTGCACTTTGCATTAGTGGTTTAACTGGACTGTCATCAGAGAGGCTACAAGGCACATATCCTATTCCAGACCATCAGCACTTCAATATTTTCGCTCTGCTCTGTTGGAACTGAAGGATATACATTAACTGCATGTTTTGTGCTTTATATTTCTTATTACCTTAATTTCTAACAGGTTACTCGTTCAGTTTCTGCCCAGCGTCCTGAACTCTATTCCCGGATAGGCCTCAATGTTTCTTAGTCCATCCTAAGAGGCCAAATTTGTAAATGAAATATGAAACTTCACTTCATTCTATATTAAAGTGTACCAGATATATGTATAGGCATTTGTTTAACCGTCATCACAAAAATTATACACGCTTTCTAAAGTTTTACAATTCGATTTTTATTCCTGCTACATGTTTCGGTTATATACATATAGTTATAGGCAGTTATATATAGGAATACGTATAGTTATTGAACCACCAATATGGATCCATTCAAGTGCAACGTGTCGTATAATATACTAACATAAAAATGTTTGTCTCAAGTTGGTGTTACAATTAAAGTAGAAGATACAAAATAAGATAAAAGTTCATTGCCTTTTTGTAATCGGTGCCCCCAGCTACGTTACCAACAATTAAGGTTTTGTCGCACATCTGTATTTTGTAATCGGTGTTTACCGTGGTTTAGTCGTTTGTTCTGTGGTGGTTTGAATCTTCGTAGCTTGGTAGTACTGCGTTGTATAACGCGGACAAAGTAATAGTTTATGGTTGTAGGTCGTAGGAAGTACTTGAATTCGTTGGTTCGTTGCAAATCGAAAACGGACCGTTTGAAAGTAAGTAATTACCGTTGGTTGAGACACGAATATACAAAACTGAAGTGTGTTACGTGTTTAGGAAAGTTTGTATGTAGACTATTGCATCATTTTCGTATTGCTTGTTATCACGTTTTTTGTGCGATTTAAAAGTGGGGTACTGTTCAAATCCAGTTATTATCATCTAATGCTTAGAGAGTTGTTAAAGGAGAACTGGCAAGGAACTTATTCTCAGCCCTTTGAAAATGTGTGTCCATCCTTCTGCATTGAAATTTCCAAACGTCCGTGTCCTGTGGTACATAAAAATTTAATGAAGTACCCATATTTCTTCGTAGCAGGTCACTTTGACACTCAGTTGGTGCATGCATGTTGAAAGTAATAATAAGGCAACTGTCTTTTAGTAACATATATATTATTTATCCAATAAGCATAAGAAAAATTCAAGTTCTGAAGCAAGTTTGACTTTGTATGAAGTCATGCATGTTAAGTAGACTGAAGTGAATTGTCATATTATAAACTTTATCCAATATGTTCTGTTTGTTACTTTCTTGTATTAAATATTCTTGTAGGTCTGTGTCTTTGTTCATTTAAGTTTTGTCCAACAATTTGCATAATCATACAACTTCAGTTCTTCAGTGTTATCTTTAGGCATGTACTGATTAAAGATAAAATCATCTTCCTTTTCAGTCATAGGCCCATCTCTCCCCACCTTCTGTTAGTACCCATATATTTTTCTCCCATTGCACTTATATTTGTGTTTTTTTTAAACCAGTGATGCTAACATTGTGTATGAAGTTGGCCGAGGGCTCCTTGACGCCTGCGATAAAAGCGTCCCTGGTTAAGTCATTGCCAGTAATACGACCATCAGTGCCGAAGTACTTGATCCGCACATTTGGCGATGATGCCCGAAGTACCTTTCAACGTGTATCTAGACGACGAACACTTAGAGAACGAGCTATGGCACCTGCTGGTGACACAGGTAAAGACAATTGGTAATGTTTAGATATGGTTGAATTCTCGTTACGGCAAAGTTCGTGGTTTCACATTTATTTGTGAACCTTTAATTTATTCTATAAGCAAGATGTTTTGGGATGACACCTACTTTACCTGAGATGTTACGTTGCTTACAGTAAGGCCAGCAGAAACTGTAAATTAATATTTGTTTTCAGAATTATTGGGTTTTTGGACCTTGTCCATCATCCAGTATTCTAGAAACTAGAAAACGTGCTTCATACACTGGCCCTGTTTCCATCTTCTGATAAATGGGATACATCTGTTCTGTGGAGTCCCTTAGAAAGAGCTAACCTCAATCATTGGACAACCCGTGCCCATATTACTGCAGCTATATAAATACCTGAGACCAGGCTGAGTTTGAGATAACAGGATAATGTACAATAAAAATTGTGATGAAGCTGCACAGACTCAAAACTAAGATAGAAACAGAGGTGAAATTTTTTTTGCAATAAATCTGTCTAACAAACGAAGACCATGAAAACTACTGCACAGGATTAAATGGAGAATTTGTGACAGTGTTTTGAGCCTACTGATAGCACCATCTGTGGAGTAAAAACTGAACACTCAGGACTAAAACCCTGTAGAAACCCCTGAAGAATTTGTCACATTGTACTGATCTTTTCTGTGAAAATTGCCAATAAGGGGATCCAGATAGGTGAAATGTCCGGACTGGGTTGGCTAATTATGTTGGTTAAGCATGCCATATGGGCCAGTTCCTTGCATTTCCTGTACCTGCTGTTACTTTCAGTTTCCAAAATTCTAGCTTCATCCCAGCCTAGCCTACAACCTTCTTCACATGCATGTTGGGCTAATTCTGATTTTTATAGAAGACCCCCTTTGAGATTGTGCCTGTGTTCACGGAGCTGCACAGCTTGAGATCTGCCTGCTTCACCAATGTAGCTTCTGCCAGATTCACAGGGAATGCTATAGATACACTCTGCTGCCTGTTGCATAAATCTTTTCGGCCTGGTTTTGTGAGTGAACTCTTAAGAGTGTGTTTAGTTTTGAAGGTCATCCCAGTGTTACATCGATTTTGTACACGTTTGAACTTCTCTGAAAACCCCTTCACATATGGGATATATACACAGAGCCCAGAAGCTTTTCCTCTTTTTCAGATGAGAACTAAGAAAACTCTGTGAAGTGAACTATATCGACTGAGCGACTGCTGCTTGTTTGCGAATTTTAGTGCCAACTTTATCAGCTAGAGGGCGTCGCGTGGTGAGCGCAACAAATCCCCATGACCATTTTGGTTTTCTAGACTGGAGCCACTATTTCCTTGAAATAGGTCTCAGTTATCATCACAGGGCTGAGTGGACCCCATTCCAGATCCACTATTTCTCAGAAAAAATCTCGTAGAGCCGTGAATCAAACCCGCACGTAGGAACTCTGACCACTAGAACACAGAGGCGGTCCAGATGAATGCTACCATTTGAATTAATAACTGGGTCAGTGAATACTTGGATAACTTCTATGCTATGCATCCTGTTGTGTGTTATTTATGAAAAGGTATAATTTGGGACACTCGCACAACAAATAATCAGAAAGAAAGAAAATAGAAACAACTGTGTTAACATTTATTTTCATTCGTTGTTGGTGGTATCACATGTTTCTACCCTTTTCTTGCATCATCATCAGGCGTACACAATATATTTGTCAGTGTAGAATAATCCTACAGACACATTATGAATTCATATTGATTAATGACACAATTCAGAAGTTAATAGTATCCGTGTATGCCTGATGATGACCCTAGAAAAATGTCAAAACATGTAGTGATACCACCAGCAATGAATAAAGACAAATGTTGACACAGTAGTGTCCATTTTTTCTTTTTGATTGGTCCTAAACTTCTAGCAGGTTCGTGTGTCATCATTATGGAGCTTATTTCTGATGACTTGTAGGGCTTCATCAGCTGGTACAATAGTGAAAAGACCAACATCATAGAAGCTAACAAAGGTATCTAGAGATTGAAGGTGTACAGACTTCAGCAACTGTACAAAGTAGCTTGAATTCTTTATGAAGGATTCCAATTTTCTAGCAAGAGGGTTCAGTGTCTTATGGAGAAAACCAGCCAGGGCATAGGAAGGGGAACCAATTGACTTGACTGTAGGCCTGAGAGGAATGTCAGGTTTATTAATCTAGGGAAGATGATATATATGTGGAGGTTTGCTGTGGTATGGAGTAAACTTATGTTTTAGATCTGTCAGAAGAGCAGTTTTGTGTTTTGAAAGGAGTTTCTGTACCTTCTCAACCATAGCTGTGGGATCTTTGGGCAAGCATTCATAAACTCTGGAATCTAGCAGTGTTCAACCTATCCTTGTATTTGGATACATCCAGTAACACCATGCAATTGCCTTTGTCTGCCTGAAGAATCCTAATGTCTTTGTTAAGCCTCAAAGATTTCACAGCTTTGAATACCTTTTGGTCATGTTAGGCATGGAAGACTTAAGACTTCTTAAATGTGGACCTGATCTTCCACTCAAAATCTATGCTTAGAGGCTGTGGAAACTTTGAAACAACATATTTCACAGTACATACCATGTCCAGATTGGAGTGAGGATTCATTACCAAAAAGTTCAAAACCCTACTTAAGGACTACTTCCTCAGAATCTGTGAGAACATGTTTTGAAAGATTAAGGATAGATTTTGTAGATTCTGAAGCTGGAGTAGACAATACTTAGAATAGAATAGAATATATGAGGGGTAGGCCTTCTCGGCCCTTGCACCGCGACCTTAGGTCTATTGTGCTTCCCCGTTTTTTAATCATTCCCTCAGCAAACCGACGCTTCGGATGAAACGCAGGATCTTGGATGTGGGGACGTCAAAATAGTTACTTGGTTCCATGAAGTACTGGCCCAAGTCACATAATCTTAAATAAGCCAATGCCTCACATTCACACAGGACGTGTGTGGCTGTTTCATCTTCTAGCTGACACCTCTCACAGGTGGGACTATCACTCAGTCCCAGTTTGGACAGGTGTCCTTTGAGGTGACAGTGTCCTGTAAGTAGTCCTACCACCCATCGTAGCTGGTTCCTGTTGAGCTTCAACAGTTCCTTTGCTCTTTTAGCTGAAGGTCCTCGTATGAGTCCCTTTGCTTGCCTGAGTCCAGTTAAGGATTCCCAGTATTCCTTGTGTTTCCCTGATTGCCTGTTTGGCAACTCCTAGAGAGATGCCACAGGCTGGTTCAGGTCCTATGAACGGGTGTTAAGCTCCAATTTTAGCTAATTGGTCTGCTGCTTCATTTCCAGCAATAACCTCATGCCCCAGCACCCATATCAGTTAGACAATACTTTGTTCTGTTGATTATTAAGCAGAGGGATCTTATGGATATGAATCACTTTCTGCTTATTAAAGATTTAAGAGAGTCTTTTAGAAAAATCAAAATTAACCCACAAAGAGGGTCTCAGGGTAGGCTGGAATGAAGCTAGGATTTTGGAAATTTAAAGTAACAGTAGGTATAGGAAATACAAGGAATCGGCCCATATGGCATGCTTTACCAATCCAATCAGCCAACTTAGTAGGGACATTTCTCCCATCTGGATCCACCTTATCAGCAGTGAGGTTACCAACTCACAGAGAAGATCAGTAAGGTTCTGTA
The DNA here is from genome assembly GCF_002891405.2 of Cryptotermes secundus. Taxonomy (NCBI): domain Eukaryota; kingdom Metazoa; phylum Arthropoda; class Insecta; order Blattodea; family Kalotermitidae; genus Cryptotermes; species Cryptotermes secundus. The sequence goes on from NW_019726229.1 coordinate 2,972,384, forward strand.
GGTGGAAGCTGTTATAAAGTGTATGTTTGGTATTATTAATTAATATTTAATAGAGGATGAATGCATTTTTGTTTGGCGACTCCACAGCACATGTAAACATGTATAGATTTAAACTTAGGACTGGATCTGTGCATTGATTTTCAGCATTTAATATTGGGAAAGGAGCCGTAGCTGGAGGAGCAGCACTTGGACTTGGTGCACTATGCTTTTATGGCTTGGGCCTTGCTAATGAAAGTGGAGCAATTGATCGTTCCATGTAAGTGCAGCAGCTCAGTCATTACTGTTCTTTGCCGCAGTCACATAAATAAAGGAACTTTGTGTTTGGGCATACAGCTGTTCCCCAGGTTATGCTGTTTTAATTTATGTGGACTTTATATGTATGTAATTTTGTATTTTATTCAATTTTTAATGAAGATTAAAACAGCAAAATTATCTGTCTAAACAAAAAATAGTAGGATTTATAGATAGCTAGACATTAAAGTTAAATGACTTGCATGTTTTTCAATGAGCATTAAACAGCAAAACTAGAGGATTAGGCAGAAGCTTTGAGTTATGTGATTTAATGTTACAAAAACTGTTTATAATGCAACCGTTTCTTCATAAGTAAAGTTTTTAACAACTTTTGCCACCCAGACCACAGGTAGTTGTTTGATGTGATAGAGCCTTAAATGTGCCTGTACATTCATCATCCCACCTAAACCAGTGGAAGCTTAGGGGAAGGGGAAACCTGTATGATAAGGAAGGAAAGATACTGATGAGGAACTGCAGAGGACGTAAATTTCATTTCTCATTTGGGTAGAGTAGGTAGGCTGCTCACAGTTGGATTCTGGAACGCAAAGTTTCTCATAGACAAGGGCAGGATAGAGAGGCTTGTTAATGAGACCAGTGTGTCCGCTAGCTATGTCAGAAGCAAAACTGCAAGTAAAATTGGTGCAAGGTTATGGAAGAGCAGTCACATCAAGTTAGAAATCACTCATTATGATGAATGTGCCAGAAAAATGCCATTTCTGCAGTGCTTTTATGTGTGTATAACTTAAGAAATATACCGTTCCGTTAATTTTTGTTGCCATAATGAAGCCCGCATTACAAGCCATACTTATATGGCACAGTGGTGAAATATATGTCTGTGATTAGTGTGATCAAATATTAAAATTTATGTGAAGATGAGTTTAAATTTGACATGTAATACTCTGATAGTTATTTATTGCATTTGAAAACTGTTAACTTTTGTACAACTCAACTGTGAAAAACATTTTATCAAATTAATGTCTCAAAACTGGGGCCATAAGTGTGAGAAACTATGATAATTAGTTTTGAGAAGGGAAAACTGTATTCCCTGTGTATGGTGAAAGAACTTTTCTTGTTACAGTTTATGGCCTGATTACGTTCGCAAACGAATTAAGGACACGTACTTCTATTTTGGGGGTTCACTTGGTGTAACAGCAGCCACCGCTGCAGCAGCATTTCGCTCACCTGGTATAATGCGATTCATGGGAAGAAACTCATTATTAGTGAGTACTGTGAGCTACTCCTATTGTTAGATTATTGCATAGGAAATAGTTTAGGAGGGCAACTACAGCAATCGTGAAGAATTTGAGAATATTAAAATGTTTCTGTTATCAGTAATTTTGAACTGTTTTGCCTCAATACCTGTCAATGGACAGAAAGTGACACAGATCAGAAGAAAACAGATGAAAGTGTGGAAGTGAAACTGACCATAAAGTAGGTTTGTAGAAAACTGACATTTAGTGCTTGGGCCCTAGTGTCTTCATCATCAGTATCATCAGTAGCAGCATCTGCAAGGGTTGTGCTTGTTAGTCCATTCTCTCCTCAATCGTGAAAACCCCTTGTTTTTGGAGTTGGCTTGTTTGAATTCACCAGGCACCAACCTAGGTTGGATGAACTTTTGAGTATTGAATATGAATAAAGTCTCTGGGGCATGAGGCTGACCACTGACCTCCATCTAGTGCTGAGGTTAAGAATGATGGAGCTATACCACCACTCCCTTGTGTGTCTTAGGTACAACTTCAATTTCTGACTTCACTGGGAAATTACCTAAGAGCCAACTGCAAATTGTTCAGCACATCCAACAGAAAGGTCACATGCTACCTACACCAAATTGCATGATTCATGGTGCATGTTCAGGCTTGTGGTACAGTCTGGAGGCCAGTAGCCTATACACATTACAATCTATCTTTAATATTGCCCCATTAAAGCTCTAAATAGGTGCCATGAAGCAAGCTTGTGAATTACATGCCTGTTGACTGTAATTTGAAGCTAATATATTAAACTCTAAGTCAGTTTCATAACTTGTGTCAAAATGGCACTTGAGATTTACACATTGAACTGAGTGTTCGTGTATAATACCCATGTGAAAAGTAATGGGAAAATTCTCGCTTACATTTCAGGATGTTACTGTTTCACGTAGATAAGGTATTCATACAGTCAGAAGTAAATTTAGACAGACATGGTTGTTATGGGGTAAAAAAAAATCAAAATACTGGATGCTCACTGGAGAGAAGCTGGATGAAATCAATGCAAGACTTGAACATTCCATTTAAAGTCCCTTAGACAAGTTGCACATGAGACCAGAGTTCGAAGATTCACATATCATATTTTGCTTTGTTTCCGAGAAAGCACCTCAGCACATGAATGTGAACGTTTTATGGGAGTGCAGGGAAGTGTGTGTGTAACAGCAGGGACCATTTCCAGCATCTGCTGTGATCAGGAAGGGTATTTGTTTGTGATTTGGTGGTCTGTGTGTTATCAGTTGTGCTGTGGGTCTAAACATGTGCATAGACAATTGATGGGAAGATCTTGTCATCTTCCTGCTGGATGGGCCAATTTGCAGAGAACTCTCAAATAAACTCCCTGTATAAAATTATAAGGGTGTGGAACAGCCTATTAGGACTAATCCCTGATGTTCATGGTTATAGAATTGTAGGAGAATTTAAATGAATGTGGATAGTGCTTCAGAAGAATGTTTACCATGAGAAAATTAATGGAGACGTGCCAAGTACATTACTAGCCTCGACTAAATATGTGGATGAATGGATATTTTTAAAGTGACTTTGGTATTATATTGTTGTTATGTGTATATTTGGCTATAGATGGAGTTTGGATTGGTGACTGGATTTATTGGACTATTTTGACACACAGCACATGACTGCGGTCATTGCCTAGCAATGAGTCTGCATACCACAGGATTTTAAGCCCCGGTTATTGAGCATCAAGAATACAGCACAGTGAATAACCTGGAAAGCAGGCTAGATGTTGAACGTATCTGCTTAATTTCATGATGACATTAAAAATAAATTGACTGACTTGAATGATAATAGATCTTTCCTGAATTTAAGTCTCTTATTGTTGTCAGCATATATTTGTTCAAATTGATTGACTTTTCTCATTCCTCTTTTGTCATCTTTGTATTATTTTCACTTCGTTCTTATGTACATGCATTCTGACCAAAGTGAATGTTGTGAGAGGGCTTTCATTCAACAGAAGTGCTATTGTGCAATTTAACTATTCTGATTATCAGGAGAATACTAGAGTGGCTTCAGTCTAGATAGCCACTGGTCTTTGTTGCAATATAACTGTCATATACTTACATGTTGTTTCCCAGTGTTTGGCAGGAACCCTTGCAGCTGTGATTGGAAGTGGCATGGTAGTGCAGAGCATTCCTTACAAAGAAGGTTTTGGCACCAAGCAACTTGCTTGGATAGCTCATACTGCTATTTTGGGTGCAGTTGTTGCTCCATTGTGCTTCATAGGAGGTCCCCTGATTGTACGTGCTGCTTGGTGAGTTCTTACGGTTCAAGTATTGCATATAACTTAGGAAGATGTATGTATGGTCTTCTGGGTTGAGACACCTTACACTTTTGTGTTTGGATGCCAATGTTTTGGAAAAATATGTTTCCTCAGTCATAGGGTTTAAGTGTGTAGGTTCCAGGAATAGGCATGTTTTATATAGGTAAGTTACAAGGTCATGTGACTCAAGGAGAGGGGATAAAAAAAGGACTCTGGTTGAAGCCACTGGGACGCATAGGACATAAAGCAGCCCTTATAAGGGGCACACTGGGTTACCATCATAGGTGGGAAATAGAATAGTGAGAGAGAATGGACCTATCCAGGAATGCACTGTTGTTTTCCAAAGGAAAGTAGAATTGTGTCAAAATGGCCCTTTTCAGGGCCACATCTTTCTAACAGATGGGGAATTTGAACTTGAGAATTGGGAACTTAATAGTCCTTTTTCAGGGTCCCAGTGAATAGGATGTGAAGAAACAGCCCTTTTCTTTCCACACAAGCATGGTTAAAGGGGTATTGTTTGGGATGAAGTGATTGATTTGTCTTTAGAGCAGGACTTCTTCCTTTTCTTTAGGAAGTGAATGATGGGCTTCCACAGTTTGTTGAGGGAGAACCTGCCCTGTTTGTTAATATTGTTGGGGTGGAGCTTAGTCTCTGTCACTTCCTGTATGAGCTGGTCCCTGCAGTTGGATTTCTTAGCCAGGATGCTGGTGTTGTTAAGGCTGGTCATATCATATTGATGGAAAACTCAGATCCTTACAGAGGGTGATGAATGTAATTCTTCAGTGTTTGAAAGCAGGGTCTTAGGGATAATGAATGGACCAAAAAGGGAAAATAACCAATGGAAAAATGATTCACTGATAAACTGTATCAGTTATTTAGTGATGCTGATCTGCAAGTTATGGCAGGTCAGCTGAGGGCCAGACATCTAGACAGAATGAATGGTGAACCTGCAGAATATTAGCCTTTGGAAAGCCAGAAGGAAGAAGAGGCAAAGAGAGACCAGAACTCAGGTGTCTTGATAGTACAGAAAAAATCTGGAAGTACTGAAGGTCATGTAAGATTTGAAGATTTTGAACATTTCCACATCCAGCATTGAGACAGTTCACATACCTGTGAAGATAAATATCATATATTCAGACCTGTTAAGGGAAAACTATGCCAGAAAGTTGCAGGGACATATTGTGTTGAGTGTTGCGAGGTGTATGTTGGACAGATGGGCAGAGCCATTTAGACCTGGTGCAAGGAACACGTTAAGCACTTATGCTTGGACCAGCCAGAGAATCAGTGATTGCAGAACACAGATTCAAAATGGGTCCCATTGTCAACTTCAGCCATACTGCCGTACTGAATAAAGCATCACCTTTTGTGGACTGCTTAATAAAGGAGGCTGCTGAGATCAGGCTCCACCCCACAAACTTCAGCAGGGATGGGGTTTTCAGTTGCATTTGGTCCTGGTAAAAAGTAAAGGTAAAGCTATCCCTGTAACAGGCTGCGGAGGCCAATAAGGTTGTGAGATGTCGAGGCTTCTACATTTTCAAGACATTTGGCTCACAGATGGTGGTGAGGTTGTCAGCCTCATGCACTGGCCAGCCTTTACCCCTAGGAAAATTCCTGGTACTCATTTAAGTTAAGAGGCTGAGTCTACCCCAGGGTTATAGTGTGGCTGGAAGGATTAGGTCAATTGAAAAATCCAGTCACCTCCAATCACAGGCTTGTGCTGGTATATAGATGCAATTGTTTGCATCGTGTCACATCAGACCCAAATGATAGGGACAGAGATGGTCCCCGGAACATTGTTAATTTTTAACCAATTGCCACAACTGATAGCATGAAAAGAAGCAAGCAGAAGCAGAGGGTATTGGAGAAGGAGTTCTGGAAAATCTTGTTTGAGAAGGCGAGACCTAAATCAGACGTAGAGCCAGGAAGAGCATTAACATTTTTTACTTCACTATAATTGCATACTTACTTCAGCATGCTAGTGGCCCAGCTTTATGCCCCTTTTGATTTGTATTTTTAGTGTCCAGCAAGCTTGTAGTCCTTGTGGGCCCTCTGTATGTTAAAAGATAGAAAATACCCACAGGAAGTGGGACCTAAAATTATTTCCACCTTGCAGGTACACTGCTGGTGTTGTGGGTGGGCTTTCAGCTGTTGCTGTCTGTGCACCAAGTGAAAGATTCCTCAGTATTGGCGGACCATTGGCAATTGGTTTAGGTGTAGTTTTTGCATCATCCCTTGGTAAGTACTTATAGTGTAATAAATTTCAGTTACTCATTGTTACCAGTATTTTCATTATATAAACTACTGAACAGGTTGGTGGAGTACTAAGTCTCCTGACTCATATTCAGCAGGTGCCTATGTAAAAAATCTTGGCTTGCCTGACTTTTTAGTAGTTTTCCTCAATCTCTCCAGGCAAATACATGGGTAATATCTTCAGATGGAACATGACAACTCCTTCCAACAATCCTTCCTACCCACAATCATCACATTTCTAACTTATGTGTCTGATACTGTTGCACAAAGTAACCTAAAATTAAAGTCAAACTGTGGACGTGGCTTACATCTGATTCTGAAATTGAACCAGTTCGACTACAATAATGAATACAGTTGTCATCAGTATCTGCTGCTTAGCCATATAATGACATTTAACAGTTTGAATGAAATCCTTCGTGTTATGCTTTAAACCGTGTGTCTTTATGCATTGCCCTGGTCTGTATATGCCACCCCATTGTTCAGGTGTGTATTTCATCATCTCAGTTTATTACTATAAACATGAAACAGATTTCTGAATGTAGGATTAGAGGTTCTCACAGCACTAGTTACAAAATTGTCATCTTCTGGGATATAGCACCTTGTAGTCTGTATATGAACCGACGTTTCAGAGGAACATATCACCTCCATTTTCAGGGTCTTGGTTCCTCTTGGCTCACCTGCGAATCCAGGTGAGAGAGAGTAGCGAGCCAGTGGGGACTGGGCAACACCCCTTCCTCTCATCCTCTGGTCCCTGGATAATTGTTAACCCAACTGACAGCTCATTCTGCCTAGCCACCTGCTCTTGCTGGTTGCTTGCTTAACTGATTTTTGACCCTGAAGATGGAAGTTATACATTTCTCCAAAATGTTGGTTCATATACGGACTACATGGCACTATATCCTAGAAGATGGAAATTTTAAGATTTTTTAATGTCTTACCAGAACAGACACATGAAGGAAACTGATATACGAGGGGGGACCCAAAAATAACCGGAAACGACCTGTTGCACGTGCACGCTCTGTAGTTACGAGTTGTGCTGCTAGGTGGTGTTAGATGGGGGTCTCCCGCGACTGTTAGTGAGCTGGCGTCAGTCTGAGTTAAGTGGTTTGTCTGTGGTGCTCTGTTGTGTGCGTTCCTGTTTCAACCCTTTGGCGATTAGTGAGATGGCCGACCAGAAGGAACAAAGAGTGTGCGTGAAATTGATGAAGATCGTCGAAAGACCATTGACCAACTTTCTGAGGAAACGAACATCTCATGGAGCACGGTCCAGCGAATTTTAACCGAAGGTTTGCACATGAGACGGGTGTCTGCAAAATTTGTTCCTCGCTTGCTCGGAGATGACCAAAGAGAAAACCGCGTGAATGTTTGCCGCGACTTGAAGAGTGAAGTGCAGTTTTCCCTAACAGAAAGCAAAATTTCACGCACACTCTTTGTTCCTTCTGGTCGGCCATCTTACTAATCGCCAAAGGGTTGAAACAGGAACGCACACAACAGAGCACCACAGACAAACCACTTAACTCAGACTGACGCCAGCTCACTAACAGTCGCGGGAGACCCCCAGGTAACACCATCTATCAGCACAACTCATAACTACAAAGCATGCGCGCGCAACAGGTCGTTTCCCGTTATTTTTGGGTCCCCCTTCGTATATTACCATGATTGATTTGCAGCTGTGGTCATAGCCATACAAGATAAACAGTCACAGAGACACTGCATTGTAACACTTGCTGATGGTATCATTTCCTGTCCATTTATCACTTGACACAAGTTCAGCTACTGCTCATATGATCTTACAGCTGGGGAAGTTACATTTGGCCCTTCGAGAAATGCTCTGTATATCTAGTGGGCTCTGTTTCTGTTATTTGTTATATTAAGTTATTAAGTTATATTAACTCAGAGTGGTATTGTGTCTGAATATAAAAAGATGTTTTCATTTCGTGCATCCTGTTGTGTTATAGTATACAATTTCTTTATTAATATCTGTCAGAACACAACAATATCAAGGTCAAGGCCAAGATTGGAATGGCTACATGTTTCGGCTATTAAAGCCATCATCAGGCAAATACATGATTAACATATTCCCATCACTGAACTGCAGTACTGGTAAAACTGGATACATGATAATTATTACATTATAAAATGCTTGACATGAAAGTGCAATGAACTAGACTACATAAAAACGAAAGTTATAGGGTAAAACATGGTTAAGACTTCATGTCCATTCTGTAGCGAATATAAACTGTAACTTCCTACAGAACGGACAAATACATTGTAAAATGAGGCACCGGCTGAACAATTACGTAAATACTGTACTACATCCATACCATGTCCTCCAAAGCAGTTTATTACATGGACACAAAATCTAGAATATACCATTATGTCCACGGGAATATAACAAAATTGCAACAACCGACAACTGACTTGATGATATAAAACATCGTTTGAAGAGTCTTAACCTTGTTTTACCCTATGACTTTCGTTTTTATATAGTCTAGTTCATTGCACTTTTATGCCAAGCATTTTATAATGTAATAATTATCATGTATCCAGTTTTACCAGTACTGCAGTTCAGTGGTGGGAATATGTTAATCATGTATTTGCCTGATGATGGCTTTAATAGCCGAAACATGTAGCTAAGCTAATCTTGGCCTTGACCTCGATATTGTTGTGTTGTGATGGATTTTAATAAAGAAATTGTATAAAAAGAGATGTTTCATACTTAGGATCTGCTAAAACCAAGATTGCCTTACACACTTGGCTTTTTGAAAGCAGTGCAAAGGTTTCTTGGGATAATAATTTTATAGCTAAGGACTGGGTTAGGAAGGAAAGAACACTTATTAAACAGAGCAATAGATTAATTTATGGTATCATAGAACATTCAGAATTATTAGATCAGCAGAAGCAAGCTGAACTGCAGTTAGTGTAGAATTAAAGCCAACTTGATGGAGATAATCTGAATACAGTAAGATGTGAAACTAGTGATTTCTGTCATCTGCTCAAATCTCAGTTAGTTTTAATATATTTTTGGACATTATCATCCTGTCTTTATCAAACAACATTGTCCTGTTTATTTTTCAAAACATAACTTTGTTGATACTGCAGGCAGTTAGAATCTCTGCAAACCCATTATATGGGAGGAACATCATACCCTTCCATTTGAGCAGCTCAGTGATCTGTGGGAATATGACTGCAGTATGGTATTGTTTGTACTGTGGTATGTAGACCCGTTGCTAGGCAACGACCACGAAATAAGCAGCTATATAACAACTGTTGTTACGCAACACCTTTGCCAACAGACATGAATGCAAAAATTCCATGGCAACAGTTGCACTACAATGGAGGAGTGGTGTTTTGTGTGCAGTCCATGCCAGAATATCATAAACAGGACAAGTGAGGAGTCAGTGAGTTGGTTAGTGAGTAAGGTAGAGGACTACTGGAGTTCATTCATTCTGAGCTGTTGCTGTGAGAACCTGGTAGCAGTGGCTGGGGATAGTTTGGGAACCCAGAGGAAGAGGAACATCCATTGTTGAAGCCACTACCAAGCAATGGCTAGTGGAGGGTGTAACAGACTGAGAACACTATCTGTGTGTGACAGTGATTTGTAAAGTGTAGTAACAAGTTGCATTACCAGTCCAAACCCCGTCTATGTATAGTCACTCCATCACATGACAGTATTCTTATATCCTTAGATTCATAGTATTTCAGGTCTGTTCATATGATTATCTTCCTGTTTGTATTACTGGGTATTGTAGGATCAAATTGATTGTTTCCAGGTTCGATGTTTCTGCCTGCTACCACTGCCCTTGGGGCAGGTCTGTATTCCATCAGTATATATGGTGGCCTCCTGCTGTTCTCTGGTTTTCTTTTGTATGACACTCAGAGAATAATCCGTGCTGCTGAAGTTTATCCCATGTATACCCAGCATCCATTTGATCCAGTTAACGCGTAAGTAGTGTGATTTACAAATTAATAATTTTTTTCGTTACAGTTACAGATTGCCGAAACAAAATACATAAAGAACGTCAGGCATAAGAAATTGAATATCTGACATTATGCAATGTTTTGATGATACGTTCAGCTTGTACTGAAAGGGTATATGGTTTAAAACCCAGTCAGGGTACAAGCTGTCCTGAAAAAATATTTTTTTCCCCCCCTCAGTCTATCCAAATGGCAGGATTGTATCTTGACACAGGCTTCATCTGTCAACAAAACCTATACACTACATTACATGTCATTTATTGAATGCTGCGTAACCATAGTAATTAAAACTGCATTGATTACAAAAGTACTGAACTTCTCATGTTGCCCTACAAGAACATTAAACCTGTAAGAGCATATATGGTATACATATGAATTCAATAACAAAACTTATAACTATGCAATAGAAACAGTAGTCGGTGGTTTCCTTTTCTTCTGCCCATGTGGCACTCACTAGCTGCATCTTCCACACTACTCAATCCAGAAGCAATATTAAAATTAGATTACACGCTGAGGGTAGTTTCCAGTTACAGTCCATTTCAAACTCCTCTTTTTTTGGGGTTGATCATGAATTTAAGGGTAGTATATATTATGAAGTGCTTCTTGCTGTTTACTTTGAATACTGTTAATCCTGTCTTGTTTCAAAGATGCTGAAGGTCTGGATGCACAAAATAATAATTTTGCAAGGTGTTATATATGGATTTAAAACAGTAGCTCTTACTGGAAGGAAGGATATCAATTACAACTTGAGAACTGTTGATAACACACTGGCTCTCGCTTGCTGCTCAGCCGGCTTTTATTTCGTTCGCTGTTACCTGTTGCCCGCGACAACAGCGTTGTTGTGTGCCACATCACAGTAGGAAGCGGTGCCATGTCGTCGTGTTACGTCACCGCGCGTTGCGCTTTACATCACCGTGGGGAGAGTGGTGGGGCGATGACTCGCCTATTACCATAGTAACGAAAGCGCTACGTTACCGCCACGTACCGCTGGGGAGGTGGGGGTCCTCCGTTGCACAACATGTCACAATATTGTGACAGGGATGAAGTGAGCAATTTTGGGTATTAGATAAATAGGAATGTTATAATTTATACAGGTCACTTGGTTCCATTAGGACTGTGAAATCTAGAAGACTGATGGGCAAGCTATATGGCTAGGATAGGAGACATAGATTACAAACAGAATTTTAGAAAGTGTCCACATGGAAGAAACAGGAGGAAATAAAACTGTGGCATGGCTGCTTCACTGATATAATGCACCAAAGAATAACAGTTTAAGGTCCAGATTTTGTGATCACGGGGTATGAAAACTATTGAAACTTACAGCAGAATGACAGTCCAATGTGGGGTAACTCTATAAGCAAGAGGATCTTTTTTGAATGGGTGGAAAAATTTGTAGGAAGGTGGACGAATCTTATTGATGAATGTTGTAAGCAGCCATCAACTCTAAACATATGAGGATGTTAAAGGGCAGATAAAACAGTATTTCTGAGACAACTGAAGAATCAGCATTGATGAAGTTACATCTGAAATGAAGACAACCATGGAAATATTGGTGCAGTAATGACTTAAGGCCCAACCAAAATCATTTTACTCGTAGGAATCGAAACACTTTTAGACCATTAGAACATATGTATTTAAAAGCAGGGTAATTACATAGAAAAATGGGGTATTCCTGAATACTATGTAATTATTTGGTCAGAACATATCTAGAAAATCTGAAAATTGCCCTGTAATGCTGTTACTCTCAATTAGTCTTTGCTAAAAATATATGGATTCTGGTCTTTTAAAGTAGATTTCAAAGTAGATTCCTTTCAGTGGAACAAAGTAACATACCTGAAGACTTACTGTTTTTCAACAGGGCATCTTACAGGCAGTACTCATAATATAGAGACAGAGTGAAAAGACACAATAAGAAAAAAAGTGTGCTTTGACAAGATAATGGCTTTAAAGGTTCCATTGTGTTTTCTTTGCTTGCAGGTCTCTTTCCATCTACCTGGATACCCTTAACATCTTTGTGCGCATTGCAACAATTTTGGTATCTGGCAACAGGAAGAAATAAACATCATATCCTCCTCCATGTTTTAAGATGTATACCATGTTGTAAATTTAGATTCACTGTACAAAATGTTATGTTGCATTACATTTCTATTTTTTACATAATCACACAATTTAACTTGAGAACAAAGACACAGAAAAATTTCACAGTGCATAGTAACTAAGATAGTAGTTTCTCAGCTTTATTTATATATATATAGGATGTCTTTTCTGTAGAATAGTTATTATAAATTGCAGAAACATGTAAAGAATGCAGAATGTATAATAGCATTGTAAAATACTTTTTATAAATAGATTAGTGGTGTAATAAACATATCAATCTTAATCATATGTTTATGATTATAAAATATGATATTTTCACCAGACTGGACTGTCTTTAACACATGGAGGACCGATGTGTTCTTTTAGTTAAATACTGCCAGTTTCCAGACATTTTGCCAGCATTTCAGTGTTTTGCCCTTTATGTTTTGAAGTTCTAGATGACACTCCTGAATAGAGTACTGAAAAAACTGCAGTGGTTCTAATAGTACTTCACACAGTGGAGACTCTGTGAAGTGCAACAGCACAGAATTAACTTGTTCCATTGGTGCTGCCTATGCGGCCTGGTTTCTTGTCTCTCCACACTTGAACGATTATATCACATAGTATTCAATCCTGATGATGGAGGCAACATGTGCCTCTGATATGACTGTTAACTCCCTGTAGACTACGTGGCGTTATATCCCAGAAGATAGTACTCTTTATTAAAAATAGTTTGATCAACTTTGACTAAACATTAACCTTTAACGGCCAAATGTTATACGCAGCAAGCAGCAACCTGAGTTGGCCGAATGTTATATATATATATATGCGGCAGGACATGTGCTCTCTTTGGGAATGTTGACAGTTTGACCTTGGGTTTGAAACCAAAACAAATGCTCCTAAGGTCATGTCATTGGTTCATTCCTTAGCTCTGAACAATGAAATCGTTTATCATGGTACTGGTTTCGAAACTATTTACGTTTAGATATGACTGTTTATGACCTGGTCAGCCAAATATAGCCCACCTTTCTTTTGAGAACTGATGAGGAAATATTTATCGGTGCTTGCATATAAGTGCTTCCAGAGCCTTCAAGGAAGTCTGACACATTCAAGGATTGGTTTTCAGTGGCGAATTATCAGTCAGGAAGTCAGTGTCAGACTGTCATATATTTCTTTGTGTATCATTTTTATTTTGTGTCTGGGAAGAGGTATAAACCTACTGAGCCAGTATTACTTTGTGACTTTTGGTATGAGTGTCTGACTGGCACCCTTTTAGACTAGTATTATAATTACTTTTGCATCACTATTTTGCGAGTATTACTAATAGGTGAGAGTGTCGCTTTGTCAGTCAACATAATTTATTCGATTTTGCTAGAACCCCCTTCCCCCAAGACGATTCTTCAGTTGCACAAGGCGAATATCACGGTCAGTGGCGTTTCTCGGGGGGGAGGCCAAGGTTATCTGGGGCTAAACTGAGTTGACTGGAGGTGAAACATTCACAACAATGGCCAACCAAAGAGAAACAAAGAAGTGTGTTTTGCTAAATAAGAAAAGCAGGAGCACGCTCTTCTATTGTAAAATGTGTGATTTTGCTCTGTGTAAAGTGGACTGCTTCGAGAAGTGCCACGCGCATCAGTGTATCATAGTGAAGTGACGCAGTTCAAACTCGCATACAGTAATATTATTGTATATAGTGTGATTATATTTACAATATCACCCCCTCGGTGGTGGCTCCACCTTATCGTGGTGGGGGGGTTTGAGTATGCCAAGGACCCTGAGAGCTATACTGGTGGTAGTGTAGCTACTGGCAGGGCCTCCATTGCTGTACAGGTCAAAGGGTAGGCATCAGACGAAGAGAGACACCAAAAACTGATGCCGGAAGCAGCGTCATCAGCAGCGACTTGAAGCACAGATCAAATGATACTCGAGATGGTTCAAGTTTGTATAGTAACAGGCGTGACCAGAGTGGTTTGAAAAGCTGTTGTACTGCGATGTGGAAAGCAAATGGAAAAACTACCACATTATCACTTTTCCTGGATAGTCTCTTTCCAAAAACAGAGATACCATGTATGCGAGATGTTTCCTCTGGAGACAAAACAATCCAGAGGTAAACTACTCCCCCAATCGGATCCAGGGGGGAGTGTTTCTAGAGATGTCATGCAGGCGTTATGACAAGAAAAAGTGTGAAGATCAGAAGAAACATCATGGCTACAAGACTGGAACATGGAATGTAAGGACCTTGAATCAAGCAGGCAAATTGGAGTATTTGAAAACGGAAATGCAGAAGAATGAAGTGTCTGTTCTAGGTGTCAGCGAAGTGCAATGGAAAGGACAAAGTGAAATAAAAATTGGTGATTATACAGTGTATTATTCTGGGGGTGAATGGGCTGAAAGAGGTGTGGCAATAGTGGTGCATAAAAGTGTAGTGAGGAGTGTTGTTAAGAAGATTGTTTGTAATGACAGAATTATTGCTCTGAAGTTAAAGGCGGAACCGGTAGATATACTGATTATGCAAGTGTACATGCCAACATCAGAATATGAAGATGATGAAGTGGTAAAAGTGTATGACACAATTGAAGAAATTCTTCAGGAAGATGGAAGAGGTGACACAAACAGCATCATATTAGGAGACTGGAATAGCATTGTTGGAGATGAATCATATCAGGATATTGTTGGATCACATGGACTAGGAAGACAGAATCACAGGGGTCAAATGCTTATTGACTTTTGTGAAAGAAGTGGACTGATTGTTACCAACACTTGGTTCAAGAAGCCGAAGAGAAGACTTTACACATGGAAGGCACCTGGGGATTGGACGCGGCATCAGCTGGACTACATCCTTGTGAAACATTGATTCAGAAACAGTGTAAAGGATGTGAAGANTGCATTGGTCGGTAAAGTTGAGAAGATAGCAAGAAAACCATGGGTTACACAGGAGATGATGAGTAAAATGGAGGAGTGAAGGAAATGGAAGAATGTAAACAATGAAGAAGGCAGGAGGAAATACAGGAGACTGAGGAATGAACTGAAAAGAGCCACGGACAGGGCCAAAAAGGAATATCTTGAGAAGATATGTAATGAGATTATGGAATTTCAAAGAACAGGCCGTTATGATTTGATGTACATGAAGACAAAAGAACTAGGATGGAAAGAGAATCATGGGATTCAAAATGTTGGCATCGAAGACTCCCAGGGGAATAGAATAGTANATATGATGCCACTTTGTGTGAGGTGGACTGTGCATCAGAGTGTATCGTAAACTGTGAAGTGATGCAGTTCAAACTCGTGTACAGTCTGAACAAAATATTATTGTATATAGTGTGATTATATTTACAATATCACCATGATTCAAGGTTGAAGAAAAAACAACAGGTAAGTCCTTTGGAATTTCATAACATATATAATAAAGATTATATTTTGCACTTCGTAACAAAATAATCACAGTTAATTTTCGTTTGTAAAAATTGCTCTTTTGTGTATATGTAGAAAATTTTATTGTGTTTCAGGCTGTTTTTAGTTCATATTTCTATGTTGCATAGAACAGAAAATATGTATTTTTTTCTGAAAGTATGCTATGTTAATTTATTAGGGTGATTTAAATACCAACCGCAGAGGGCTACCAGCAATCTAAAAGTCCATACGTTAAAGGTTAATTGCCTGTAGAAGCATTGGGGTCAAATAATACTTTGTTGACAAAACTGCCCCAATCAAAAGGGATTATAACTATGGGCCCCGAATCAAAGTTAAATCACAATATAATTTTCCTCAAACCTGGCTTTCATACTTCTGATTACATTTCAGATTCATATTACTTATATTCCTGAATAACATTGCAGTCATCATATTTCCTAATAAAAAAAGAATCTTTCTGTGAACTCTAGTCTCTGTTATCAAGGACAGAAAAGTGTTTATATTTAAAACAGATATTCTTTTTGAAACATCTGTTATATAACAGTACCACATTTGTGGTCTATGGTCAGAGGTCCTGGGTTCGATTCCCAGCACTACCAGATTTTCTGAGAAGTAATGGGTATGGAACAGAATCCACTCAGCCTCGTGAGGTTGAGCTATTTCAAGGAAATAGTGGCTCCAGTCTAGAAAACTGAGATTAACGGTCATGGGGATGTGCTGACCACGTGACACCGCGTCCCCAAAAGTTGGCACTAACTTCTTTGACAAACTGCGGTCCCTTGGTCGGTATAGGTGGCTTACAGGCTACAGGCCATGGAGTTTGTTTTTGTTATAGAACAAAGTCTGTGTGGGTTTTGAGCTACTGATTGCCAATACCTGTATCAGAGAAAATATGCAGTAAGTCTCTAGCAATGTCAGTTTTCTGTTTTGAAACTTCAGTGACAGATGTTCTGTTACAAAAAAAAAATTGCTTAAGTTTTCCCAATTTAACAAATATCATGTACAAGCAATGAAGACATGTCTGTATGAGAAAGAATTTTGTTTGAAAACAAGAAATATACCAAATGTATCATTGCCTGTGTAGGCTAATGGAATGCACAAGTTTATGGCTGAAACAAACTACAAACTTCAAAAGTAAACAGCAGAAGAGTAGAAAGAATCTTTTGAAGGGATTTAAACTAGTTGATGTGGCATTTTATTAAACTTACTACATGAGCAGGAGGGAATATGTGTTACAAAATCTGGGGGGGAAAAAAACCCAGAATATATAATAAAGTGATACCACTGTCACATAGGACTGCTTCTAATTTGATGTCGATGTTCACCACAGAAATTACTTACTTACTTACTCATGGAGCTGAGCCCTTCTGGAGGAGCTGCCAACTCTGCAGCTACTCAAGAATTTCCCAGCATTTTATGGAACCCAAAGGTTCATTACCATGTTCACAAGAGCCTTCCACTGGTCCCTATCCTGAGCCAGATCAATCCAATCAATACCATCCCATCCTATCTCTCTAAGATCCATTTTAATATTGTCCACCCACCTACGCCTTGGTCTTCCCAGTGGTCTCTTTTACAGATTTTAAGTATATTATTTGATATTTCATCATACCCATGTGATTGGCTTGATTTAAGGGACAATATAATCTTTTCAATTTCTCTACCTGTAGTTTTAGTTATTTTAATGCTCGGAGAAAGACTCTCAAATGCAGTCAACTGTCATATAGCTCATAGGTTTGGATTTGTCATTTGGACCATTTTCTTTTATGTGTTTATGAATGTTATAAGCTACTTCAGTAAAATATTTATTGAATGTATTAACAATATCAATTAAGTTAAAAGTCTTTTTGCCTTCAATATTAAGTGTATAAATATTTTCACTATTTGCTTTCTTTAGCAATTCATTATTTATCATTCTCCAAGTCGTTTTAACTTTATTCTTTGAGTTATTAATCTGCTTATTATATGACATCTTCTTGGCTTGATCTATCACTCTTGCTAATATTTTAGAGTAATTCTTATAATAAGTATTTAAAATTGGGTATTTCCTTTCTTTACTTCATCATACAATGCCCTCTTGTTTTTACAGGATATTTTTATACCAGTTGTTATCCATGATTTCTGTTTATATTTTAGTTTTGTAGTCATAGGAAATGACTCATAAAAGTATCTCAAAAATATATTTAAAAATTTATTAAAACTGGTATTGATGTCACTATTGTTAAAAACTGATTCCCAATTTTCATAACTTAATTTCATTTTAAATTCTGCAATGTTATTATCATTTACTTTTCTTTTAATTAGTAATTCCTTTTTTATAGTACAAAATACAGGAAGATGTGCAATAAATAATTGAGCTTCATGATCAGATAATCCATTTGACATTGAGATAACCTCATAGCTAGTAAACTGTCGTTCATCAACAAAACATATTATCAATAATTGAAAATGATTTTGGTCCAATTCTAGTAGGGAAATTTATAGTAGTTCTTAGATTGAAAGAACTAAGAATATCATCCAATTTAGTTTTTCATGGCTATTGTCCATATAGTTAACATTAAAATCCCCACAGACAAATACTTTAGTCATATTTTTACACAACTTTGTAGAATTAACTCTAATGTACTCAAAAATTTATCATAATTGCCAGAGGGCGATCTATAGATGGTTAAAATACATATTTTAAGACTAACATTATTAACAGAGACAGCACAAGCTTCAATATCCTTATCATAACAAAACTTGGTCAAGATTTATATTAATAGTATTTAAGTTATTTAGAATATATATAAAAGTTCCACCCATCCGTAATGTCTCCTACAATAAAATGCACCTAAAGTATAATTGTCCAGGTTAAGATGAGGTATTTCATCGCTATCAAGCTGATGTTCAGTATAACAAAGTACATATAGTGCATGGTCTTCAGAGTGACATAATTCATTATACTTATGCTTCAAACCTCTTATATTTTGGTGAAAGATATTATAAGCATTTTTACTGGTAGTCTTAGGTTTACACTTGCTGGAAAGTTTTACCATAAAAAGTCATTCGATTTTGTTATGGGCGTTATGGGTATCTTCCTACTTCTCAAAGATTTCCGACACTTTTCTATTTTTTCACCTTTACTTTTTTTTTGGTTCTACAATCTTTGAAAAACTGTTTGTCGATATCCAGGGTTATTTCCATCCGCTGTCATTTTCAGGCCCCACGCAGTAACTAAAACATATGAGTGAAAACATTTACCAGTAATCAAAAAGCACAGACTAGTAGTACCACATGTAACCACTGTTAGTTATTTTGAAAAATGTGGTTAACCGTCGTCTGCTTCGGTGTGACCGATGCGACCGGTGTGACTTGCGTCTGCGTGACGTAAAGTTGAGGTTTTTGATTAGATATGAATGATCGACGTGACAACTGTTGTTCGTGTTCATTCGAGCAAAGCGTGCTAATGAAGTTCGATACACGTTCTTAAGCTATTGAACTGGTGATTGTTGTCTAGAACAGTTTAGGGATATAATGAACGATTTGAGGTGTATTATTTCGTAATGTAAACATGGCGGTAGTGGGTGTAATGCGCATATTCGTATTCTTTTTAACATTTTATATTTCGTTGTATTGTGCAAATTCTGCCGCTACAGATATTGAGCTTGATGCCAAAGCACAATTTACACATCGTATAGACAGTTTGAATCTGCTTTTATACACCTTTTTGCTGATTCTGACTGTGTTGACAATATGGTTGTTTAAGCACCGGAGGTTTAGGTTTCTTCACGAAACAGGGTTAGCCGTAATCTATGGTTAGTATGAATACTTGTCATAGTTTGTGTTGTGTATTGTAGAAGTAGTTATATCAGTTAACGTATTCAAAGTATCCAAAGTTGCTGAGTTAATATTTCTGAAATTTTCATGCTTGCAGGCTACTTTTTTAAGTGTGTAATTTATAGGCAGGCTCAGTCCTGTTGATGAGGGGATCATATATTTTCGGCATATTGTTCTTGTTTTAGTGAGCGTCAGTGTGCATGCTGCATTTGATATATATGTTACCAAGTCTGTGAATTTTGGAGCCAGTAGAGGAGACAGCCGTTACTAGGCAATGGCAGTAGAGATAACTAGGTCACCCCAACAGACACGAATGCAACAGCAATTGTAAACGACAGACCCACCCTTGTCAGAGAGGGCACCCCACATCAGCAAAACCAAAACTGTCTTGACAGTAATAAAAATCAGGTCTTGGGCTCCAGATGGGTGCTTGACACCAAGACAGACTGGCTGACTGACCGTCTGTTATAACTTGACTTTGGCTAAGCTGTTTAGAGAGGGTCTGCAGGCAGTCAGTTGAGATGCTGTAGCTGAGGTTAGGGACACTTCAGGAACCCACGGGAAGGGGCTTGGCCACCGTTTGAAGCCACTACCAAGAAGTGCAGTAAAGACTGTGAACAGAGAACACTAGTTTGTGTGCGATAATGATCTGTAAAGTGTAGTCACGAGTTGTGTGTTAAAGTGTCCAATAAATCCGATTACCAATCCCAAAACTGTCTATAGCCACACTCAAATACGTGACAGTTGGTGTCAGAAGTTGGACAACTCCTGATGAGTGGCAAGAGGATACTAAGTGAGGCCATCAGTTAGGCTGTTGAGCTGAAGGTAGTGGATATAGCTGGTGAAATACCCTCTAGACTTTGGCAAGCCAGCGCAGGGACATTCTGGATGGGCTGTCACCCCTTCCTCCACACCAAGAGCCCACCAACGACCAGTGTGCTGAACCTGTGGGGAGCCAGGCCACTTCTGAGTTAACTGCCCCTACGTGAGGGAGGCAGAAAACAACCAGCAAGGGAAATGAGATGAAAAACCTCAGACACACAACAACCTGCAAGAAGGTCTGAATGGCGACAAAGAAATAACAGAGGCAGACAGGAGGGATTTCCATCCTCCGGGAAACGAGCAGGTGCCGATGGAAAAGGGGGGACACCGGTGTATACATCAAGGCTCCCTCACCATGTGCTGTCCATAACCTGGTGACAAAACCTCGTGACCATTGACATCAGGGCATACATAATAGGCCAAAAGGCAGCCAAACCAAAGCTGCACGTTGCAGATGGTATCTGGGTAAGCCCTGGCCATCTTGAAGGAAGTTCTCCTGACATTGACCCTTGGGCATTGCCTACTGAAAATTTCGGTATTCATTGACAATATCACCAAAAAGTTCATCATGGGGCTGTACATCCTGTGTGCCTACAATGCATCTGTGGACCAAGGGCACAAAATACTTCATCTTTGCAGAGGAAGAGGTATCACTGTGGAGCCCCAGCCTTGCAGCCTCTTAGTGGGCAGTGATCAGGTGATACCTGCACAATGCAAGAGAGTGGTGATGGCTTGATTGGAGAGCCCTTTTGGAGTGGAAAATGGCCTGATAGTAATGAGCCCGGAGGCCCATGCACCTGAAGGACTTTGCATAGCCAGGACCTTGGTCTGAGACCCCTGGGAGGTAACTATGAGGGTCCTGAGTGCTAACTGTCATGACCAGAAGCTCATGAAAGGCTCCTCCATGGTACATTGTGAGCCAGTCACTCTGGTGACCCAACCTGATGTTGACAACCATGTGTCCCAGATATAACCCCAGAATTATAGGACATGATTGTAGCAGCCAGACCAGAATTTGAAGGGCTCACCCAGTACAGAGACATATTTACTGTGAAGAGTGAAGACTGTAGATGGACTGACAATGTACCACCATATAGATATGGGGGAAGCCTGACCAATTCCCCAACCCCCAAGTAGGCTCCCCTAGCAAAACAGGAGGATGAGGGGAAGTTCCTCAAGGACATGCAGCAGCATGGGGTTATTGAAGAGAGAGAGAGAGAGCCCCTGGACATCCACTGTCATCTGGAAGAACAGGGATGTCCACTTCTGTGTGGACTACAGGAAACTGAATGATGTCACAAAGAAAGATGGTTTCCCATTGTCCTGTATTGATGACACTCTGGATATGCTGGCTGAAGCTAAATGGTTTACCACTCAGGACCTGAAAAGTGGTTATTGGCAAGTGACTCTCCATTCTGACAACAAGGAGAAGACTGTGTTCTCGACTGATCAAGGGCTATGGCAGTTCATGGTCATGCCTTTTGGCTTCTTCAGTGCTCCAGCGACATTTAAGAAGTTAATGAGACTGTCTTTAAGAAGCCTCACTTGTGAGTCATGTCTCATGTACCTTGACGATGTGATTGGCCTCACATTTCAAGAGCATCTGTATAGCCTGTGGAAAGTGTTCCAACAGTCCCAAGAAGCCCACCTAAAGTTGAACCTGGAGAAGTGCCAACTCTTTCAGAAGGAAGTATGATATCTTGGCCATATTGTGTCACCTGAAGGAATAACCACTGACTGAAAAGCAGCCATGAAAGCCATGCAGGAATTACTGACTCTGAAGAACAGACATGAAATAAGAATCTTCCTGGGCCTATGCACATATTACCGATGTATTATTTCTGGTTTTGCCAACATAGTGACACTGCTAACCAAACTCATGAAGGAGAAGTAAGCCTTCCAGTTGACTGCAGAATTGGAGGCCGCCTTTCAAACATTAAAGGAGACCCTCTGTGCTGCCCCTATTCTTGCTTATCTGCAGCCAAGATAGAGGTTCATCGTTGACACAGACATGAGTAACGCCACATTGGCAGGGTGCCATCCCAAGTACAGGATGGACAGGAGGAAGTAATAGGCTACTATAGTATGGTGCAAAATAAGGCTGAGAGAAATTAGTGCATCACCCAGCAGGAACTGCTTGCCATTGTGAGAATGCTGGAACATTTCCATAAGGACCTCAATGGACAAGAGTTCCACCTGCGCACTGACCATTCTGCATTAAGATGTCTCATGATTTTTAAGAACCACAAGGGACAAACAGCCTACTGGATTCAGTGCCTACAAGAGTACCACTTTGTTTCCAAGCACAGTCAAGGCCAAAAACACAACAATGGCAATGCCCTTTCGCGATGACCATGCAGAAAAGGGTGTACCCACTGCCACAAAGTCAAGCCCAGAGCAGATGTCAAGCAGGTATGAGCTGTTGTGGCTATAGCTGCATCTGGCTGGGATGCATAGGGCCCATCTGGAGGAAGTAGAGATTGGAGAGTGCCCAGAATGGAAAGGGCTCACCTACCGCAGCCCCACATATAAAAGCTACTGGATTCAGTGGAAATCTATCACTGTGAGGAATGGCATAGTAGAGCGCCATTAGGAATCTGCTGACAGATGATGAAAAATAGCTTCGTTCTCCCTTGTAGCAAAGTGAACAACATGCTCACCGAACTTCGTGGTGGACCATCATGTGGTGACTTGGGTGTCAGGAAGACCCTTGATAAGGTATTACTTACTCTAGGCAAGAAACGCTGTGGAGAAGTGGTGCCAGCGGTGCAACACCCGTGCAGCCAGTCGTGGTGTCCGAACCAGGAATGTGGGCCAAATTCATCATTACAATGTCAGAGCCCCATTCGAAAGGATAGCCTTCAGTGTAGCAGGGCCCTTCCTATGGAGGGACCAAGGAAACTGAAACCTCCTGTTGGGTTATGAAATGGCCAGAAGCCATTCCAAACCAAGAGGCTTCTACAGTGTCAGAATCCTTCTATTGTAACCTGTCAGAGCTCATTATTTCAGGATAATTTTTCCCTCATGCTATATAAAATATGTTAATATTTGTGCTTCATTATTGGTGCCTGATCTATGTGTTAGGGGCAGTGGACAGAGCAAAGTTGTTAAATGCCCATTCTAAAGATGGAGCCAGGATATATATCTGAAATGTTGGAAACACTGCCCACATCCACACGGTTCAGAGACCCAAGAGCAGATGCAGCAGTAGCCGTGAATGACCATGAAAGCTTAAAATTAATTATTACACGTTTTATGTACATTTAAAATTTGGTCTCTCACTCTGAGGGAAGTAAGGGATTCAGGATGTTGGAGAATGAAGTGCTGAAGGTGAAATGTAAACCTAAGAAGGCTGAAGTAACATAGGAATTGATAAAATTGATTGAATAAAAATGATGTCATTATCAAGACTGGCAGGACATGTTGCATATAGTTGAGAGAAGAGAATGTATGCAGAAGAAGGAAAGAGAGAATATTATATGACAAGGAACTTTACAATAGTACGTTTTGCCTATTATTGGTAGGTGTGTAAATCAAGGAAGAAGAGGTGTAATACACGGGGAAATATGACATTCATATAAAACTTGAAGAACAGAGGCTGTTTGGGAAATGTTGGAAAAGTGGGTTGCAAAGATATGAGCTCAGGATAAGAATCCAGTGTCAAGTGTTATGGCAGTGATCCTGGTGTTGCATAAAGGTAGGGAATATTTTGATCAGACGAGTAACTACCAACCTTTCAAGGAAGATGTTATAAGTTGTGTATGAAGAAAGTAGAAAGTTGAGGATGTAACAGTGGAGCACCCATTTGGTATTACCTCTTTTAAGGTTTCTTTCATTTAAGGTCATATTTCAATGATGTAAATTTAACAAGGTAAGTGTTACATTTTCTCCATATAAGGTTTCGTTCATTTTAATGTTCAAATCCATTTTCCCCTAGACAACAAATTTGAAAGAGTAAGTAGTGATTTCACTGCACTTAACTTCTTAATGTAGAAGTTACAGGCCAAGGTATCAAAGGTTAACACTCTAACCTGGGCTATTGAAAGTGAAGCCATAGTTTGAAGTCAGAGAAATGCTTGTGTTCTTTTCCAGGTTTGGTTATGGAAGAATTGATTTGCCAAGATGCATACATGTTAGTCAGACTAAAGAACAGCAAGTACAGTTCTCATCACCCTCATATGTTGGGTAACTTCTTTTTTCCTGTTTGCTGCAGGTCTGATTGTAGGAGCATTGATTCGGTATGCAGGCAGCAAGACACCTGTACTTCACATGTCTGTCACTCCCGAAAAGGACAGCAAGTACAATCTCTCACTGCCACCAGACACCCTGTGGCTTCGCTTTCCTAACAGAGGTAGTAACCCACCTCTACCCAACAAGACATATGCATATGCTTTCCGGGAGGAGATTGTGGACATCGAGGATAATGAGATGGATCTGAAAGCAACTTTTGATCCTGAGATATTCTTCAATATTATTTTGCCACCAATCATATTCCATGCTGGTTACAGCTTGAAGCGGGTTAGTAGTGATTCATTTATTCAGTCTGTGTTATTGTCTTCTCTAAAGGTTTGGCTGTATGTCTATGCAGTTACTCTAATCATTGGCAATAAACTTCAGAAATATAGCAGAGTTCAAGATACTTAGGAATGCCTGTCTCAGCACCAGTGGGAGTTATTTTAACAGCCCCTACTCCTCAGAATAATCCTCAAACTGGTTTCCTTTGAATAGCCTTCATGTGAATTGTATGCACTATGAATGAATCATGAAAGGAAAATACGATTTTCTTAAATAACCTGGCGCTTTAAAGGCAGTACTAAAAAGTAATACAGTCAACTCTCGATTATCCGGGGGCGGATTAACCGGTTTGCGGCTTAACCGGGGCTTTTTTTTTTAAGTTTATATGTTGTTTAATATTCATTCACTTTTGTTTCACATGGTGAGTTTAACACTATTTTCGCACTAGTGTGAACCGAGCTCTGCATTATTTCGTCCCGTTATGCGAACACAATGTTCTAGGGTGGGGGTGAAAGAATGCAAGAATTTTTGGAAAGTTTCAAGGACAAATACACCGCCCCAGGTTATTTAACGGTACCATCTCAGTGTGAGAGTGCATTGTGAAAGTAAGTATCAGTTTCTTAATATAGATCTTCAAGTGCGTTAGCAAAATGTCGGGGTTTAAAAGGAAGCGTGTTGTGTTAAGTATTCAACAGAAACTTGAAATTATCAATCAGCTGGAAAAAGGAGCTGTAGTTAAACAATTAGCAATGCAATACGGTATTGGAGAACAAACTGTTCGTGATTTGAAAAAACAAAAGAATGAGTTAATTTCCTTTGCTTCGTCTTCTAATTCAAGCGGAATGAAGAAGAGAAAAACCATGAAGAAATCAACATACGATGATCTCGACAAAGCGATGCTGACCTGGTTTAATCAACTAAGGGCACAGGGAACAACAATAACAGGACCAGTTTGTGCTAAACAAGCTAAATATTTTTTCGAAGCACTTGAACTAGAAGGGAGTTTTGACGCTTCTTCCGGTTGGCTAACACGTTTCAAGCAGCGTCATGGAATACGAGAAATCAGTATTCAAGGTGAGAAATTGTCAGGGGACTTGTCAGCATCAGATCAATTTTGCACCAATTTTGATAGTTTTGTGAAAAGTGAAAATCTGCTGCCAGAACAAATCTATAATGCCGATGAAACGGGTCTTTATTGGAAATGCTTGCCAACCAGAACATTGGCATTTCAAAATGAAAGACAGGCTCCAGGTCACAAATCCAGTAAGGAGAGATTGACAGTCTTGTGCTGTTCTAATGCATCAGGAACACACAAACTAATACCAGTAGTTATCGGCAAAGCGAAAAGACCACGCTCTTTTAAAGGAACAGTAGCTTCAAGTCTGCCTATCCATTATTTTAACCAGAAAGTAGCTTGGATGAATAGAGCGATATTTAAAGAATGGTTTGATTTTAAATTCGTGCCTCAAGTTCGTGACCATCTAAAATCCCAAGGCCTACCTGAGAAAGCTGTGCTCCTCATTGACAATGCGCCCTCACATCCTAACGAAAGTCTCCTGAGGTCAGATGATGGAAATATTTTTGTGAAATATTTTCCCGCTAATGTTACCGCACTTATCCAACCAATGGATCAAGGAGTTATCTCAAGTATGAAGAGAATCTACAGATCAAATTTGCTACAAAAGTACATCGATGAAGGCAATGATCTGACGTGTTTCTGGAAGTCCTTTTCAGTATTAGATGCCATATACGAGATTTCAACAGCGTGGGATACAGTAAAGCCATCTGTATTGAAAAATTCATGGAAGAAACTGATGCCTTTCATCACTAATGAAGATGACGAAATCCATGGATTCACTGGATTCAGTGAAAATGAGATAGCCATAAAATTGACAAAAGTGGCTAACCAAGTTCATGGTGGTGAAGAAGTCAACGAGGAAAATATAAGAGAGTGGTTTAACTGTGACTCGTGTGAACCGGGCTTCGAAATGTTAAGCAGTGACGAAATCGTAACTTCAATGGGGGTGCAGCCAGAAGAGCGGGAAGAAAGTGAGAATGAGGAAGAGGTGGACAGTGTTGCCAGTAAGAAAGTATCACATGGTGCTGCGCTTAATCATTTGGAATCCTTACTAGACTATCTTGAGAGTGAAGAGGACAGTTTATTAAGTGACAAGCTAATATTACGTAGGCTTCGTACGGATATCCGTAAAAAGGAAAATGCCGCGAAAAAGCAAAAGACAGTATTAAATTATTTTAAGTGTTAAGTGTGACCGTAAAAAGTGCTGGATGTTGTTGAACAGTGATTGAAATAACTAATTCATACTGAGTGTAATGTAAAGAAAGTATTAAATAGGCCATGAGATGACATAGAAATGAGGATGAATAAATTTAAATACAGGTAGGTCTATAGTATTATGAAGGTATTAAAAGGTAAAAGGTAAAGTTGTTCCTCTGCTCAACGAATTAAGCCCTACGCCATTAAGGCGTGTGGGGGAGTGGATGTATAGATCCAAATTTTCTTGACCTCGGCACTAGTTGGAGGTGAGTGGTCAGCTTCACGCCCCGGCCGCTTTACCCCCGGGGAAAGAGCCCCCGGTACCCATTGGATAGGAGGTTGGATGGACCCCAGAGCCGGTCTGGACGATTTGGAGAAGTTAAAATTCTTGACCCTACCGGGACTCGAACTCCGACCCTTCACAGTCGTCCAGCCCGTATAATAAAATTTGGCTTAACCGGGTTTTCGATTAACCGTGACTTCCATCCCCACCATTAGCCCGGATAATCGAGAGTTGACTGTATGTACTTTTATGTTTTGTTTTTAAATCCCCTGATAACATTTTAAAATGTCTAATTCTTAACCATGAAGGTTAACATGGATTTTTTCAGACATCTGTCCTTCATGTGGTGGAAAAGAAATTTGTTCTCATTTGCACTTTTCTTTTTCAGAAATACTTCTTCCGCAACCTCGGAGCTATCCTGACATATGCTCTGATTGGCACAACCATCTCTTCATTTGTTGTGGGGTAAGACTTTTGCTGAAAAAGATCACAGGATATCCTTTTTGTTGGAATAAGCATTTTCAGGCCTTGGCTTGATTAATTTGTCAGTGAAGATTGCCATTATACATGGATTTTCCATAATCACATTTGTAAAGGCTGCTGTCCTTTCCTGTATGAGTGCTACTGATTTGAGTCATTTCAGATACTTTGGGTTTTGTAGTTGGAAGAAATGTGGTATATTTCTTTTGTGGTGTCATATATCTGCTTACTCATGGAGCTGAGTCCTTCTTGAGGAGCCACCAGTTCTGCAGCTACTAAAGAACTTTCAAGCATTTTATGGAACCCGAAGGTGTCTTGTATCTAATATCAGAAAAAATTTTATATGTTTTTGTTTTCCGTTGCATATTTATGAAATATGAATGATGAAGATTAATTCAGTTCCATGCTTAATATGATCCAGTGATGTGTGTTGAATGGGTGTCTGTAGTAACATACATGAACAGCCTAACTCATTGGAATTATCAATACATTTTTCATAAAACATTCTGAAATTTGAAAATATGTGAACTTCTTTTCTATCACTGTTCTGCAGTAACTGATTATTAAATAACAATCCATAGTGATAACAGTTGGCTTCAGGATATAAATTTGTCTTTATGCTGTTAATATTCAAGAAACATGCTTTTTTATATTTTATTTATGAACGTTATATGTTATATATGTGAACCAGGGTATTACTTTGGCTACTTCTGGAAATACGAATGAAGGAAGCTAGTTTCTTCACTTTTATTTTCTTTGTTTAGGCTGTATGTATTCAGTTATTCGGTATAGAGGGGGTGGGTTTCCCCATGCACCGCGACTAATAGTCTATTGTATGTCCCCCTTTAATTTCTGATGTCTCCATACCCTACTGATACTGGTGCCCGCTATCTCCCCTTTCTGCCAGCGAGGTCGGCCCTCTACTGGCAGTGATACCCAATAATTCTCCCCTTTCTGCCAGTGAGGTTGGCCCTCTACTGGCATTGGTACCCGATAACTTTCCCATCTACTGGAGGCATTGGAAACTACTTGGGCGGGAAACATTTTGGCTAATTTTGCTCAGAGGTCTCCTAGACACATGAGGATCGTTTACATGCTGTAAATCTACGACACGGGACTCACAGCTTAAAGTCCCTCCCGGAGGACTTGTTCCCTGAATTTTTCTGCCCTTAAAAATTCCACGACCTCCACCGGGTTTGAACCCGCGTACCTTGAGTCATGAGGTGGGAACGTTACCCCTAGACTGCAGAGGCCGCTTAGGCTGTATGTAACTTGCCAGTCATCCCTTTATGGAATTTTCTTGCACAATGATCCAAACTGAAGGCCTGATCACTGTCTCCACCATGTTATTTAAATGTCTTATTTCTCTCCGCAGAGCCCTGATGTATGGCTTTATCCACCAGATGCCAAACCTTAAGGGCAGCTTCACTTTTTTGGACACCTTATACTTTGGTGCCCTGATTTCCTCTACAGATCCTCTTACAATCTTGGCAATTTTTAATGATCTGCATGTGGATGTGAACTTGTATGCACTGGTGTTTGGAGAAAGTGTCCTGAATGATGCAGTAGCTATTGTTCTTAGTGGGTGAGTTGGTGTAGACTGGTATTTACGGGAAGTGTTTCTAGAAGTCATAATTATTAGTGTTTAATATTCCTCTCCTTTGTGAAATACCTAATGGGGTTAAGGTAAATTTAAAGTTGGCCTGTGCTTAGTTAATTAAATGCTCTT
Source organism: Cryptotermes secundus (assembly GCF_002891405.2). Classification (NCBI taxonomy): domain Eukaryota; kingdom Metazoa; phylum Arthropoda; class Insecta; order Blattodea; family Kalotermitidae; genus Cryptotermes; species Cryptotermes secundus. Next base: position 3,001,829 of record NW_019726229.1, read on the forward strand.
CCATGAAGACATATGGTAGTTGAGGTGTAGCTCCACCATTCTTGACCTCAGCTTTGGATGGAGGTGAGTTGTCAGCTTCACGCACAGGCAACTTTACGCCTGGGGACATCATCCCCAATACCCATTGGGTAGGAGGCTGGGTGGACCACAGAGCCAGTCTGGACGTTGTGGAGAAAAGAAAAATCTTGCATTTGCCAGGATTCAAACCCCAGTCATCCGGCCCATAGCCTGTCACTATACCGACTGAGCTTTTCCGACTTCTGTTACATAATGGGGACTTAACACATTCATTGACAGATCAATTAAATTATAATTTAAACATGAGAGCCAAGCAGCTGTCTGAATAAAGACCAGTATAATTATTTTAGTCAAAGAAGCAAATGTGTTTATTTGACCATATTTTAAAAATTGGTTCATACATTGTAATAAGGTCCTGGGGCAGTTGGATGAACTTTTTAGAAAAAAATGTGAAATACTTGGTAACTAAGCTAAGACAACCTGTCTATGGCACAAGGAAAGATAGCAATGGAAGTGAATGTGCTAACCTAATGCAGAGTATGGTAGTGATTGTAAATGTATTACAATTACAAAATGTTATAGCTCAGAGCTTAATTGTCTGGATAGCACTTCTGCTTCATGTTTAGAGGCCCCAGGTTAACATTGCAGACTGGAGAGCTGCTACCCTGATAGAGACTTTTTATGGGTTTCCTCATTCCCTCCAAGCAAATGTTGGGATAGTACCTCAAATTTGAACATGAGTCTTCCTTTCACGTCCTTTCCTTCCCTAGATCCAGAGTTAGTCAAAATGACCGTAGGATGTGAAATATGTCATATAGATAAATGATACAAATTCCGTCCCAAGTGCAAACCATATATATTATATGTCTTTGATCTTGTTCTTTCTACACTACATGTTTCGGCCTCTATCGGCCATCATTAGGTGTATACTCTTAACGTTGCTGCCACACTGAACCCGGTCTAAAATTTAACATTTAAAAACACAATGTCACATTCTTCGTATTATCAACATCTACATCGTTGATATGTGTCTGGTATGTAGATTATGTTGCACATGTCCAATTTTGATGTTCTTGTAGTAGCACTTTAAAAATCTTTAGTTATGATGTTTTTAAAAACTTTTTAAAATTTTCTCTAAATTTTAAATTTAAAATTTTTTAAACTTTTTTAAAATTTTCTCTAAACTTTAAATTTAAAATTTAGAGAAAATTTTAAAAAAGTTTTTAAAAACATCATAACTAAAGATTTTTAAAGTGCTACTACAAGAACATCAAAATTGGACGTGTGCAACATAATCTACATACCAGACACATATCAACGATGTAGATGTTGATAATACGAAGAATGTGACATTGTGTTTTTAAATGTTAAATTTTAGACCGGGTTCAGTGTGGCAGCAACGTTAAGAGTATACACCTAATGATGGCCGATAGAGGCCGAAACATGTAGTGTAGAAAGAACAAGATCAAAGACATATAATATATATGGTTTGCACTTGGGACGGAATTTGTATCATTTATCGTATAGAGTGCAACAGGATGCTTAAATATAATAATGTCATATAGATGTAAACACATTATGACACGTGGGCTCAAAGCCAGAATTATGGATCGAGAAGGAACATCCATTACTAGGTTATGACACGTAAACACATCATGGCAATATAAAGCGAACATTCATTATTATGCAGCATTTAGTAAACATTGCGTGACCTTATATGCTGTACTAGAATGACAGCAGATGCTAGAAACATCCAGAATTTTGCCAGTGTGAGCACAGTAAACTGATTTTCATGTTATGTCAGGTATGACTTCTTGTAGTTTTTAATTTTGCTTAGACACCAGTAATTGATGACTGTGGAAAGTAAACATTTAATAGATTATAATTGTATCACAGTAAGTGTAACATGAACTAAGGACAAATGCATTTAAAAAAAATTCTTCAAGTTACTGAGTTCTGTGATGTCAGTATGGTGTACGGGTTCTGATGTCAGTACACATTGTATCTCGTCACTCTTATTTGCAAGCATATCACAGTCTTGATTCTGTTTAAATCAGTTTTCTAAAACAATGTCAGACGTATTGTCTGTAGTTAGCTGATTGTTTTTGTCATCTTGTTACTGAACGATATCCGTCTGATGCATATATTCAGGCATGTGGCCACCTGGTTGTAAAATGTCTTAATGTTTGTAACTGTTGTGTAATCTGACTGTGTGGATCATTAATGTGTGTTTAAATGTGTCCAGATCAATACAGAACTATGGAGAACGTTACCAGTCAGGAACAGGTGGTTTCGAGACGCAAGCCTTTTTCCGTGCATTGGGTGACTTCTTTGGCATTTTCACCCTCTCTCTCTTAATTGGCGCACTCATGGGCTGTATCACTGCTATCATATCCTTTTAACAGCAATATACAGAGTGTGTCTTTTGCATCTATGTAGTATGCTGAATGCCTGTTGATGTTACATTTTCATTTTATATTCTTGACCATTTAGTTAACAGGGATTAATATTTGGTCAGAGTTTCTATTTTCAACTTCTATGAAATGTTCTGTGGAATGCAGTGATATGCATGTTGTGCATCATCAGCTGAAGTATTTTTATATAGCTCCTTACGGTAAGCATGCACTGCTGCAGTGGCCACTAAATCTTTGGCCTTGCAACAAACAGTATTCCTTCACCAAATTACTGTGCTCTAGCCATATATGCAATATGAAACCTAGTAGGATGCTGCACACTGGAAGTACTGTTACTTGGTGTTGTATCAGAGTCTCCAGTCACATGTGAGGTCTGATTGGAAAGCACTGAGGCCCTATCTTAGTGAAAATACTGTACTTTCAAGGATGGGAGGTTAATTTGCTGAGGAATTGTTTCCTTAAGCATGCACATGCTTATTCTAGTGTTCCTGGCAATGCTGAAAGTAGCTCGCAAGCTCAGTAGTTGCTTTGTTGCTTCATTTAGTTTATTCCAGAGCATCAGACCTTTTGCCTTTCAGTTTTTTGTTTCATTGCTATGTTTTATGTAACAAAAGAAAGACAAGGGAGCCATATTAGGTGATAAAGGGGGTTGTGTTACTTGTGGAATATTGTGTCTAGTTAACAGGTACCTTTATCTAGTCTGAGTGAGCTTCTGTGTTGTTACAATTTACTGCACTGGAGATTTCTTGACGCTTATACGAGTATATAGAAAGGTTAGTTAAGATTCTGAATTCTTAGCGTGTGTTCATCGTGCACAACACTTGCATAGCCAAGATATCAATCACCATCACTTCAGTTTTTCTGCAGACTTGGTATGCTTTTTCATAATCAGTGTGAGGAGGGGATTTCTGTTTTGATGGCTATTGCTTAGTTTCAGAGTAGTAAATGTACTCCAGTGTTTCATCTTTTGTTATAAAATTTCGTTGAGAAGTTTTGATTGGTTTGTGGACATTTAAACAAGCCAGAAGCCACTCATTTTACAGTACCTCACACACTGATGCTAGCGATATTTTGTTTCTAGTTTCTAGTGATCTTCACTTTTGAGAATATCCCTTAAAACTCATGATTGGTTCATTGTTGCTCTCCAGAAATTATTTTAATAACTTGGTAAGCCTTATGTCTTCTATATTTTTATAGCACATAAGTTCATTTACATACATTTGTCTGTACTCTTGAGCATCATTGTATTAGTATATGACAAAATTGCTCTTGACTTTATATGCTGACCATTGAGGATAGATTTAATAATGGAGTGTGCTGTAAAGAGTCCTGACATGCAATAACATGTCAGGATACATTCATTCCCCTGACATCATTGTACAGTGTAATTTATTTTAGAGGGATTCTGATCAGACCTGATATACGTAGGCGAGTCAAATGAAAACCTTAAATATTTTTAAGTATTATTTATTGTGCACAAGTGGTACAAAGCTGTATCACTTTTCAACATAATCTCCCCCACGCTCAATGCAAGTCCTCCAGCGCTTACAAAGTGCATGAATTCCTTTAGAAAAAAATCTTTTGGTAGTCCGCGCAACCACTCATGCACCGCGTGGCATACCTCTTCATCAGAATGGAACATCTTTCCTCCCATTGCTTCTTTGAGTGGTCCAAACATGGAAATCACTTGGGACAAGGTCTGGTGGGTATGCCAGATGAAGAAGACACTCAAACTGCAGGTATTTGATTGTCGCAACTGTTGTACGGGCAGCATGGGGCCTTGCATTGTCATGTTTCAAAAGGATACCTGTGGACAGCAGTCCACGTCGCTTTGATTTGATTGGAGGCCGAAGATGATTTTTTAGGAGATCTGAGTATGATGCACTGGTGACAGTGGTCCCTCTAGGCGTGTAGTGCTCCAAGATGACGCCTGTTTCATCCCAAAAGAGAGTCAGCATAACCTTCCCTGCCGATGGTTGTGTTCGAAACTTCTTCAGTTTTGGAGATGAGGAATGGTGCCATTCCTTGCTCGCTCTCTTCATTTCTGGTTGGTGGAAGTGAACCCAGGTTTCGTCCTCAGTAATGATTCTTGTAAGGAAGTCATCACCTTCTCGTTCAAAGCGCTGCAGAAGTTCTTCACAAGGATTGATATGTCGGTCTTTCAATTCAGGAGTCAGCTGCCGTGGCACCCATCTTGCACACACTTTGTGAAACTGGAGTACATCATGCACAATGTGGTGTGCTGAACCATGACTAATGTGTAAACTTGCTGCAATTTCATTCAATGTCACTCGGCGGTTTTCCCTCACTATGGCTTCAACTGCTGCAGTGTTCTCTGGAGTCACAACTCGATGTGCCTGACCCGGACGAGGAGCATCTTCCACTGAAGTCACACTATTTGCAAACTTCATACTCCATTCAATTTCAATAAATTTCAATAGGTTTCACACCTTCACTACACAAAAACCAAATGACAGAATGCTATTCTTCCCTGGTGCAAGTCTCAAGTGGGGCAGCCATCTTATACTGGTGCTGTGACGGTGTTCTTGCATCTGCACTATGCTGCAACCTACAGGCCATTCTGCACACTGTTTGTAGCACGCTTACCAACTTACAGGATAATGGCGTGAAATTTCGATTTTTTATTACAAATTTAAGGTTTTCATTTGACTCGCCCTCGTATTAAATACACAGCTTCTGCGGAAGTAATTGTTGTTGTGGAAACATCAGTATTGTAAGTAAGTGCTGTATAGATGTATGTAAGTACATATATGCTCTTTTAATATGGCGATTTGTGGACTATTCATGATATTAGACTCTAATGGGAGGTACATAATGATTCTCCTTTAAGAGTTACGTAGGGTTAATAATTGGTCATTGCATTTATTGAAACTTGGATATATATCCTTAACAATTCTGCACTTAACGAAGTTTACACATGTGCGTGACTTTCCACTGCTAGAATCAGCACTATTTGTGCTTATGTCATATAGCACATTTCTCATAGCCGAGGCTTCAGAACTCACAGGTACTGTGCACTGTTTGTTGCCATATTAATCCATATTACTCTACTATTACACAAATCTTGGCATTTGAATTATTTTATTTGGATAGATTGTCTGGTTGGCTGCAGTATGGCAGTTTCTGCCATAGAGTGGTTGTAAAGTAAAAAAGTAAAGCTATCCTGTACCAGGGCGTGAAGGCCCATAGGGTTGTGAGACGTTGAGGGTCCTACACCATCTAGACAATCGGCTCAAAGGTGGCGGTAAGGTTGTGAGCCTTACGCGCTGGTCGCGCTTTACTCCCCAGGAAAATTTAATTAATTCCTGGTACTCATTTCTGTTAGAGGCTGAGTAAACCCCAGGGCCTAGTGAGGCTGGTAGGATTAGGTCAACTGAAGAAAATCCAATGACCTCATCGGGACTTGAACCCGCGACCTTCCGATCAAGGCTTTATTTTATTTAGATAGATTGTCTGGTTGGCTGCAGTGATTTTGGCAGTTTCTGCCATAGAGTGGTTGTAGTCAAGGCATTATTTTATTTGGATAGGTTGTCTGGTTGGCTGCAGTGATTTTGGCAGTTTCTGCCATAGAGTGGTTGTAGTCAAGGTTTTATTTTATTTGAATAGATTGTCTGTTTGGCTGCAATGATTTTGCCAGTTTCTGCCACAGAGTGGTTGTAGTCAAGGCTTTATTTTATTTAGATAGATTGTCTGGTTGGCTGCAGTGATTTTGACAGTTTCTGCCATAGAGTGGTTGTAGTCAAGGCTTTATTTTATTCAGATAGATTGTCTGGTTGGCTGCAGTGATTTTGGCAGGTTCTGCCATTGAGTGGTTGTGGTCAAGGCTGTAACTAAAGAAGCTATTGACAATTTTATAAATTATGTAACCATGCCTTTTCATGTTCTGTGTGACCATAAATTGAAGATAATATAAATATTACATTTATAATTTTGTATGATGGTAAGAGTTGGCTTTTATTGATACTGAAATGGTGTATGATAATATAAGTAATCTGGAAAGCATTCCAGAGAGCAGATCTTTCTAAAGTAATCTAGAGAATAAAGAACATTTATGGATACTGCCATAAATGGCAAAAAATATGAATGTTTTTAAATTTTTTGAGGGATATCCTGTGTTGTTGAACATGGTGAGGGATGAGGTAATAAGAAGAGGACTGGAAGGACAAGAGAGTGGGATACCAAAAACTGTGTTGTGTGCAGATGACACAGTTATCTGAACAAAGGCACAATAAAAACAAAGTATTTTATTTTTACATTGTGTACAGATTTTGAATTATATGTTGGTTTGGATAAATGTGTAGTTATGAAAGTAACCTGAAAAATGTGAGATATGGAAAGTGCACTGGAAAATTGGAGTGAACTACAACAATGTTATATTTATCTTTATAGGTGTAGTGGCAGTACTATTCTGTGGGATTTGCCAGGCTCACTACACATACAACAATCTGTCAGCAGACTCCAGGTCAAGGACCAAAAAACTTTTTGAACTGCTCAATTTCTTAGCAGAGAACTTCATTTTTTCATACATTGGAGTGTCAATGTTTACATTTCCTAAACATCATTTTGATCCTGGTTTCATCTTTGCAGGATTTGTATCCTTGAACAATGCATTAAATATGTATTTAGTGGATGTAATACACCCATCCTGCTATATATGCAAACTTGCCATTTACGATTCACTTATATGCTGTCAGCCACTTGACAGGATATTACTGCAAAGTTTCTTTGAAAGTTTTAACTGTGGTATTATCTTCATCCGTATTCCTGTTCATCTCAAGAATATATTCTTTGCGAGTGCAGAGGGATGGGTGTGTTGAAAACACTGTACGATACTGCAACCGATCTTCAAGTCCCATTGAAACTTGTGGGAGGTGAAGTTCCACTTCTTTTAATTCCACACATGACTCATGACAAATATGATAAATACTCAGAACTGTTTAGTATAACTTTTTAGAAAATGGAAAACAAGTATGCACTGTCACAAAATGTTTCAGTTTGGCAGAAGATTCTGACTTGATGCCTTGATGCATATTTGTTGATAAAATCATGTGTACAAATTTTGTTTAAAACCTTTTGTTTTTTATGATGTAATGATATGTAAAATAATGATACTTTAGGAAAGTGACATGGGGTTTGTTGTCTGATTTATCTTGCGATCAGTTCACCGAAGGAAAGACTGGTGTGAGAAATGTTAATCCTAGGTAGTAATTTGGATAAAAATTATATTTATGTAAGCTTTATGATTTTTTTATATCCTGGTTTTCGTGTCCTGACAAGTAGTATAATAATTTCTGAAGACATTTGGGCATTGTTTCTTGGTATTTGCCTGTCACAGACTTCATATATACTAAAATGTACAGCCCAGTAGCAGTTCTGGACATTGTTCTCCAGTGTACTTTGAACATGATTACAATAACTGAGCACTAAATATCTTAAATGAATGATTCATGTTATAAGATGACTATAATTGAGTCCAATTCAGAAACTTTCTCACTAATTCTGGAGGAGCTGCTAATAGCTGGACGATACCCTCTTCCGGTATGTGATAGCATGTAGTTTGGTAGGTAGATAACAATATTTTGGTAGAATCTCCCACTTCCATCTTCAGATACCCTGAAGCTGGAGGCAGCAGGTTCATCTTAGATGTTATTACCTGCCTGTGACAGCAAATGGTATCACATCCTGGAAGACTGGCATGAGAACTTTGATTTCATATAGTGCCTAGATGTTAGATGCTGTACCTGACAGGTACTACAATGAATTATGATTCCCACTGCCACCACTACCATCAGTACTGTTGCTGCTACTGCTATGACTGCCTCTGCCATCACCACCACCAGCTGGTGGTGGTGGTGCTACAGTCATTATCACCATCAGCTCTGCTACAGTATAAGATTAATCCTTCAGATCTCTAAAAATGTACCACACCAGTTGTGAATTCTTTTAATGCGCTCATATAAAACACTATTCATAGCTGAATGATGCCGTGATAAATTCTTGTTTCTGAGTGGCTGTGGCTAATTGTTTGTACGTTATAGTAGCTGTGACAGATTTTTGTACAATTTTCACCCTTGTGTCATGGACTGTCCATATTTGATCTTAATTGTCATGGTTATTAGTGATTCAATTTACTAGTCTTCAGCTGTTATGTAAGAGATCTTTAAGTGTGTTTTTATACTGATATCAGTACCAGATATGTTACTGTGCTAGCTGTCTTACTTAAAGTTTAAAATGCTTGTTAAAGAACAGTGGTTCCTAAACTGTTTTGTGGTTTCTTTGGGACTGTGATAAGTGTTTTGTGTGGATGCAGAGAAATTATCTAATTTTTTATTTATGAACTGCTTATTGTTTAGGGCAAATTCACAAAAGATAATGGGTGATGGTACTCTTGTGTCTTTATTTTGGGAAATTATATATCTTTTGTAACTTGTGTCCAGTTTTGCAGCGGCAAGGATAGAACAGCAAGGACGAAAACCAGGGTACAAGTCACATCACTAATTTACAAAGATGGCCATTATTGTGAAAACTCCTAATACTATTTATTGAGTGTTTCCTTAACATTTAACAGTTTTGTGCCATGTTAGGGCGTGCAGTCAACATCTATCCATTGTCTTTTCTTCTGAATTTAGGACGAAAACCTAAGATACCATTGAACTTTCAACACATGCTGTTCTTTGCAGGTACAGTTGGCTTTTTATGAGTCAAATTTTAAACATAAGTTCCTGTCCCTTGCAGTACCATATTTTTCAAGCATAATAACATGTCCTTCCAGAGTTAGTGTTTTTTCTAAATTATTGATAACCACATGATGAATGAATGAAGTTAGTCTACATAGTGAGGGGTTTCACAGTTCTTACTGTTATCTTAATATTGATAACCACATGATGAATGAATGAAGTTAGTCTACATAGTGAGGGGTTTTCACAGTTCTTAGTGTTATCTTAATAACACTAGCCTGTCTTGCCAATGATTACATCACCCAGGACACCAGGCAGGCTCATACCTAAGACCCTAAAGGATGAATTTCATCATCTCTTGAACATTGCCAAAGCACTGCGGAGGCCAGAGTGCATAGCAGTGAACAGTGGAGAGTCCTGCTCTGTCCATGTTGCCAGCTTGCAGGGAATCTTGCAAGTTGCCACTGTTTAAGTGCATGGTTGGCAACTGCTTGGCCCGTGTGAGCTTATCCAGGGTATCACCAATCCTTGGTAGCAATAAGCAATCCTTCTTGGTAACATTATTCAGCCTTTGATTGTTTGCACAGAAACGAAGGCCTTCATTATTCCTGATGAGCATGATAGGTGAACACCAAGGCCTGTCTGACTTCTTGATTACCCTTCAGTCTTTCATGTTCTTCAGAATTTTGTCCACTTTGACCTGCTTGGCTAGCAGCAATCTCTGAAGGGGCTACTGGACTTTACAGGCATCACTGGTGTTGAGGCAATGGTAAACTATGGATCCATCCATATCTGTCATTATAAATTGTGAAAATATCCTGGAATTCAATAATTAACTCAACCTGGCTTCTTTGGCATTGAGATTTGGCCTGGCACTGGACACCGCTTGCATTTGCTCACAGAGCCTGTGAGTCCCCAGAGTTTGGTGTGGTGAACTGTTGACTGGTGGTGCCCACATGACTGGCTCACAGCAGCCTGGGGTGGTGCCTTCAATCAGTACTTGGCGTTGGTTGCATGCATTCTTGATCCTGACAGGTACTCCTCTTGAACTTGAACCAAGTTCTGGCTGTGTACAGTCTATCTCAGTGGGAACTCATCAAACTTGATTCCCTCAAGCTGTTCACTGCCTCCAGGAGACCCTCCACCTGCACAGTTACGACTCACATCATGCTGGTATCACCGCATCCCTGACCAGTGTAAGGAAGTATGATTGTGGTCATGCCCCAAGACACTGTAATGATACCTCATCTTGTCCCACCCATGGCATGTGTTGCTTCAAATGCATCGCAGGATGTCCAGTCCCAGGATGAACTAGTTTGTGATCTTTGTTATGAACACCCAGATTGATAGTGCACTCTGTGCCAGGGTTGGCTTTACTGCCTTCTCCTTCATGAAGGGAGTGTTTCCCCAGATGCTATCCGCAGAACATACCGCTGACTTGACTTTGTCTCTGGGAATCCTGTGGTGGTGTCATATCTGAAAATGATCATAGATGCCCTGATATCAGTGGTCATAAGGGATGGCTTATCTGATATTCATTCCTTGGCAATTAGACTGTTGTTGCTTCTCTTGATTAGTTTGCTGAGTATGAAGTGAGGGGATGAGGATGATGATGCTTTTTCTCTGCTCTCTCAAGCTGTTTCTTACTTGTTTCCCAAGTCCTTGTCAGGCTCATCATCAAGTCTTTGTCTCATTCTGTCTCATTCTCTTTTGAGACGATATGACATCCCCCACACTGCCAGCATACAAGTTGTTCGGTCCTGGTGTGCTGAGTTGCTGACAACTGTGTTCCTGTGGGAGTTGTAGCCCTTTTATCAGCCCTACTGGCAGTCCATCTGCCACCTTTGCAGCCTCTGGCTTCAAGGCTTGGATGAGGGCTTTGTTGACAGACCTCTTGTCACCTGTATAGAGGTGCAGTCCCACATCCAATTCCTTTACCCAGTTAACAGAAGCATCGCTGCGTCCCTCTGGGTGAAGTCCATGGGTAACCTTACGGTCCATTGGGCTGCTTCACAGCTGCTGCAAGTTCTTGTAGAGATTTGACTGTCACCTGGGCCCTAGCTTTTTGTTTAGACCATTAGGCCACCAGCTCATTGTCACTGTAATAGTGTTTGAGCACCGTGACAGAGTGTTTGTATGCTGCAGAAACTGGACCACTGTGTAGGATGTTGGCAGTTTGCATCTGTGGAATGGGGACTAGATTTATGGCTTTTGCCTGGACTGCCCAGCTTCGGATTGGTTGTGAAATTCTTTACAGGTTCTCAGTCAGGCTTCTGCCACTGCCAACTGCATCTCGAGCTTCTGATGTGTGGCTTCCAGTTTGGATTGAGTTGCCTGCTCATTGTACTGTGTTGCCTGCAGCTCACTATTGAGCCTCTTGTGTAGATTCGAGATCTGCTGTTTAACTATTTCTGTGATGCCCTTCAAGTGTTTGTCTAGTATGACAGTTTTTCTCCTTTTAGATTTGCTCTGGCCAGCCCTGATGGCACCTTGTATCATTTTTGAGTTGTTCTTGGCTGAGCAACAGTTCATCTTGACAGACAGCCAGTCTAACATGGCCAGACCTCATATCCTTTTTTAGTTTTTAATTAGCACTTAATCCTCTTTAAGTTGTTCTTGACTGGCACTTACATTCTTTTTAATGTTTTCTTTCATAGCACTGAATTTATGTAAGTTCTTCAAAATTACGTGCAATTCTGTATTGACCTTCAGTCCCATTTTTGATGCTGTTTGTTCTGATTATTGTGGTATTTAGAGCATTTACTACTATCCCATTTACCATGACCACTTTTTCTCTTATCAGTTCTTTGTTCACCTGTTACTTCACGGCACCCCCACTGATCACAGTACTTCTCTCGCTCACTTCACTCACCTGAGCTGCCCTGCACTGAACTGAAAAATGGAAAACCTTACAACAGACAACTAACTTACTTGCTCGCTACTCATTTTGTAGGCATATCACTTGTAGCAAAAGCTCTAGATTGCTCTCGGGTGGCCTCAGTCTACCTCGCCAGCTCACTGGTTTCTCAGATGCTCCAGATCACATGAGAGGCGCATACAGGCCAAGTGATGCAATCCCGCCAATCTCAGCTCCCACAACAGTGCATTTGAAACTGGAACATCCTATAGGAAATGCTCTCTTAATGTTAAGACTTTATTTGGAGTATTCAGGCTAGTTATGTAACTTTACTATTTAATTGTTCTTTCATGTACAGTGTAGTTTCTGCACTGTATATGTATGCAATGAGTCAGTGGAGTTTAAGGACACATAGGGACTTCTAGAATCTCTCTGTAACAACAGTGACTATAGAATTTTGTGATGGTGATTATTTTGGAATCTTGTGTCTCACAGGTTTGCGTGGTGCCATGTCATTCGCTCTGGCAATTCGCAACACTGTGTCAGATGCAAGACAAGCGATGTTAACAACCACTTCACTGATTGTGATTGTGACTGTGATAGTGCAAGGAGGGGCCACAATGCAGCTTCTCACATGGTTCAAAATACCGTAAGCACAGATCAAAACTTCTCCCACATACCTAGAAACAAAAGTGTGGGGCATTAACCTCTTGCCACCAATATTACTATGACAACTGTGCCAAGATTGGCTAGGTTGTTATCCTGTTTAGTAAGTTTTTTTTTATTTAGTGGTTGGTGTGGCTGAGTCAGCTTGGTACATCAGCCATTAGTGGTTGTATTATACCAGCCCTTGATGATGACAACGATGATGACGATGATGATAGGTGGGTGTGGAGCATTCAGTGGGATGAGAATTGGTGAGGGAAGCCGAAGTACTCAGAGAAAACCTGCCCTGTTGAGACTTCATCTACCACTGGTCCCACATGACGTGACCTGGGATCAAATCTGGCCTGCCATGGTGGGAAGCTAGTGACTAACTACTGGAGGTATGGCCGTGCCATAGCTCAAGCAGTTAGTTGCTGGCTTCCCACCACGGCGACCCGGGTTCGAACCTGGGTCTGGTCAAGTGGGATTTGTGGTGTACAAAGTGGTGCAGTTTCTTCACTTGAAATTGCACTGTCTCTCTTTCGTGAATCAGTGATGTCAGCTGAACAAGAACTGTCATCATCATAAACATGAGGCTTTGTATAGGCAAGATGAAGTATGAATGTATGTTTAACCTAAATATTTAGTCTATGAGCTGATTATTGTTAGTTAAGTTGTAGCTGACCTCGATGAGGTGGAAAATGGGGTTAATGACTGTGACCCATACACAACATTTTAAGCCTTACAGTTCAAGAATCTTGATTTTGCATAAGCATGAATTTAAGTGGAAGAGTCAAGTCAGGCTGATCATAGTGCATAAGCATCACTGTCTATAATACTGATTGTAGTCATGTTTTGTGAAGAGACTGATATGAATTGCTTTTTCAGGGTTGGAGTGGAAGAGGAGGTGGAGATGCTTCCATATGCAGGCGTGAGAAGTGTGAGTATTGTATTGAGAATTGGAGACAGATTAATTGATTGGATCAGGAAGATGGCTGTGTGTACTGGTCTGTGATGTAATGTTTGGTCATGTTATATAGATTGCATATGCATATTAATGCTAGTATAAATGTGATAAATGATTGAAAATATATTAAAATTAAAACATCTGGGAACAACAAATGAAATCTGTAGTGAAAGTAGAAGAATACGGTTAGGAAATAATGTTATTTTTCAGTTTAAAACCCTTTATCACCCCATTTACTTTCCAAAACAACAAACATGAAGATATATGGAACAATAAATTTTCTTTCCTTTCTGACAAACATGAAGATATATGAAACAATAAATTTTCTTTCCTTTTTGTGTGCATGAGAAACATAATCTCTTGTAGTAGCATAAGAGTTTGAAAGTAGCATGCTGAGGAACATGTTTTGATCTAAGAAGAATGAAATAAATTGAAAGTTTTGAATATAATATGCAAAGGAACTTTGTGATTTATACAGGTTATGTGTATTATCATAATGAAATCTAGGAGGCTGTGATAAACTGAACATACAGCTTAGTTGGGGAGATCTGAAATATGTGCAGAATTCTGGTATATGAAATCTCTAGGAAGGTGGCAGTTTGGAAGACCAGAGAGATCAGCAGTTAATATTAAGGTAGCTGTTTGAGAAATACATGTTGAAGATGGGACATAAATAGGATTGGCTGAGGGAACTTGATCTGAGGTAGCATTGAAATAACCACATTTAATACTAATCAATTACATGTTATTCTTATAGGTTTCCCATTGTTTTCCTCTTCTCTCAAGCTAAATAATGGAATAGTTTCTTAACTCAATACATGGTTGTTTCTTCCCATATTCCTCTTTAGTCATTCACTTATCCCCATGCCTTATTCCAGGGTTGATATCTTGTCACCAGAATGCAGGGCAGAGTCAGAACATAAACATAGCTTGTAGATCATTTAAAAATGTGGCACAGTTTAAATATCTGGGAATGACAGTAACAAATCAAAATTGAATTCTTGTAATGCTTGTTATAATTTAGTTCACAACCTTTTGTTGCCTTGTCTTCTATCTAAAAATTAAAATATGTGGAACTATATTTTTGTCTGTAGTTTTGTGTTGGTGTGAAACGTGGCCTTTGACATTAAAGAATAGTGTAGACTGAGGGTGTTTGGGAACAGTGTGCTGAGGAGAATAAGTGGTCTGAAGGGGTATGAAGTAATAGAGGCTGGATAAAACTGCACAGTGAGGAGATTTTGTAACTTGTACCCTTCATCATAATCAGAATACTATCAGAATAGAGGTCATCACTAAAGAAACAAATTATGCATATGGTACCAATATAAAAACACAATTTTCACACATAATTTACATTGGACGGAGTTTAAATTTTCTGACTTCTGCTGCAATAATGGAAGTCCTGATGGGAGAGATGTCCAAGCTGGGTTGACTAATCGGATCTACAGGAAATCTACCCAATGTCCCTGGTAGATTATCCAGTCAATCAACCCAACTTGGACATCTCTGCCATCAGGACTTCCATTATTGCAGCAGAAGTAAAAAAATGTTAACTCTGTCCAGTGTAAATTATGTGTGAAGATTGCGTTTTTATGTTGCTACCACACAGAGAATTTGCCTCTTTGTGATGACTTTCATTCTGATAGTACTCTTGTTTTAACAATAGCCATGAAATAGTGCATGGACATAAGTGCTAGGCCTCAAGTGTCTGGAGTTTTTTAATGGTTGTGTTAACTCTCACAGATGGTTTACACTGTGCTTTTGTTATATATCCTATCTTGTGTTGATGCTGGAGACTGGAGATAGGGACTAGCTGTAATGATTGGGCCCAATTGAATATGTTCCACCTGAAGATGGAGACAGAATCCAGTCTTCGAAACATTGTGTGTTTTAAATAAAAACAGAATGATGGATAATGTTAAAAAACACAGTAATTGTATCAGCATCAGATATTTCCTAGCCATTTTTGTCTTTATTGAAACTGTGTTCCAAACAATTTTGTTGTACATGTTCATATGCAGGAGTACACAAAGTCTTCAAGGTAAGACTGTAGAATGACTTCTCAAGTACCACATAGTAGTGACAAAGTTTCTGGTTCCTTTTGTTAGTAAATACATGTTCAGGTGTTTAAGCAAAGTGACAAGAGCTTGTGCATTCCACAGCAAAGCCCACAGTTATTATAGAAAATAACTGATGTAAGATTAACTCACTTTTAGTATTTTGGAGCTTTTAAAATGTTCAGATAAAAGATGAGACATAGTAAACACAGTATTCTTACCATAAACATAAAGAGTTCTTAATTGAGAGTACTGAACCGTCTGTATGCCTTGCCATGTACATCGCCCAAAACGGCAGAACTAGTAATGATGCAGAACCTCGGAACAACAACTGAGTTATTGTTCATGCATAATTTTACCCAAATTTGCTGTACCATGGTGATGTTTCATTTTATTTGGGGCATACTGTACATGGCATGCTATTGTGCCATCCCCTCCAGCAAACCTTTGGTAAATGATTTACTGCAAGGTTCCAATTCACACAGTTCAGAGGCTGAAAATGCTGATGCCACCCATAGTCCTGTCACAGGTTTTAACTGGCTCCTGTTGAGTTACATTAGTTCTCCACTTCTGTTTAGTGAAGGTCCTGGGATAAGGAACAGTGCATACCTTTGTCCAGCTGTAGACTTCCATTTATCCTTGTGCCTTCTACTCTTTTGTTCCATACAGTCTGTCAGCTGGGTTGACTTTTAAAGGATGACTTATGACAGTACTTTCATAATTGTGGTTCATTCTCTGGCTGTTGATCAGTAGACTCAGCTGCCTTTGTGTTACTCATTTCTGTGGTTTCCATTTCCCTTTCTACTATAACTGGGGTAGGATTGATTGACTTTTTTCCCTCTTAACAAATTATTTATTAGTTTTGTCATTTTTATAACATTTGGACAGTTTTGGAAGAAGATAGAAGTTATTTGCAAATCCTGAACTAGAATAGTTCAGTATTATAATTCTTACAGTGCCATGAATACAACTGTTTAGTATAAATGTGTATAATCTTCCCCACTACACGTGTCAACCCTGTTTCTGGGTCATCTTCCTATGGTGGATGACTTAGGAATAAGTACAAAACATGTAGCTGGCAAGAATAATCACTGTTAATACTAGAAAGTTGTGTTGATGGCATTGTAAGGACTATAGGTATGAAACACAATAGGATGCTGTAGTCAAAAATAGTTCAGCCTGTACAGTGAAATCCAATTTGCTGAATGACCTTGGGTCATGTACTGACAGGGTAAGGGACTTTTCTTTTTTACTTCTTGTATAGTATGACAGATCAGTGTAGTGCAAGGCTTCCTATCAGAATCTTGTTTTCTCAAAAACGGTTCATGTTGCAACAAACTAGGTATGACAAAGTTCTTTTGGAACATTTGTAAATGTGTTATGGAGTCAACAAAATGTGAGGAAGAGTAATGTCTGTATTGTTTAGTAACAACATAATATACAGTAAAATCTGTTGTTTTGCATTGCAACAGTAATTAAATTTCATCAGTAAATGATCATAAGACCAGTAAGGAAATGCAAAGAATAGATCTTGAAGATATGTGTTCCTAGAATTGAAGTACTCGTTTCCACTCTCATTAAACGTGATAAACCTACCTGAGATTATATTTTTCTTGTTTGGCCATTGTTACAGAGTGTAAGGGTGTGAAAGATGGAAAGGCAAATGATATTTCATTATTGCATGACATGTGGTGCATTAGTCTTGTGAAACTTTACGTCATTCACGGTGTGTGTGGAGTCAGTATAAACATGACAGGGCATCAGGCATTGTGACTGATAAATCTAGTTTGTAATGAGCTGACAGTTGTATTAAGGGAGTTGCAAATAACTAATTGGTGCCAGTCACAGCTCTTTACTCATTACTGCTTTAATGATACTACAGTGTTAGAGAAGTTTCCCTGTATGCATACTGTATTTTACTGTTTTCTTACCTACCTATGTCTTAGCAGTAATAAATCCACATAGTACAGTCAATAATTTCATGGATTGGCCACATTGGCGCTGTTATACACTACAGGGGATACGTGAAACCACAAGATGGTGCCATGTCTGTTCTTCTGTTGTCCCAGCAAGAAGCAGTAGTTTACATGTGGTGTATTCAGAAAGAAAGACACTTTTCTGAAGGGTAGTTGTCTGTGAGCGGCGGAAATCAAGAATATTGCAGTTCGAGCAATGGGAAAACATTTTTATTGCTAGTGGGGTGGGACTAAGTCCCTTGTACTGTGGCCACTTCTGGCCTATTGTACCAGCCCCAGATGATAGGCGAGGGTGATTGTGGAGCAATTGGTGGAATGAAGATTGGCAGGGGAAACCAAAGTACTCTGAGAAAACCTGCCCCAGCGCCACTTTGTCCGCCACAAATCCCACTTGACTAGACCCGGGATCGAACCGGGGCCGCCGTTGTGGGAAGCCAGTGACTAACTGCTTGAACTATGGCATGGCCCCAAATGGGAAAACATAAGTTCTGCCAAAAATTAGGAAAATCTGCTACCAAAACATTACAGATGATCAAGCAAGCGCACAGCGAAGAAGCCTTGGGCCATAGTGCTATGTTTAAGTGGCAGAAACGTTTTGCACAGGGGATAGACAGTTTGGAACATGATGAGCATGCCAGTTGACCAAGAACAGTCAGAACTGAACTCAAGATGCAAGAAGTTGCAATGTTGGTGCGTGCCATCTGCTCCCAAACAGTAAATTAAATTGCAGCAGTGATTAAACATGGTACTTGCCTCAGAATTCTGTCTGATGACCTGAACATATCTCATGTTACCCAGCACAGTGTTTCATGCATCCTGACACAAGACCAATGTGACAGTCGCATGAGCATTTGCAGTGACCTGATTGATAGTGCTGGCAAAGATGGGATGTTTCTCAATCGGATCATAACAGAAGATGAAACATGGTGTTTTCTGTACAATCCGCAACTTAAGTGACAATCAGCCACCTGGAAATCATTGTCATCACCAAGAAATAAGAAACTGTGACAGGGCAGGTTAAAAGGCAAGGTAATATTTGAACTGTTTTTCGACTTATCGGAAATTGTTCACATGGAATTCATTCCAGAAGGAGCAACTGTAAACAAGCACTGCTACAAGGAGATCCTTTGCCGTCTATGAAGTTGAGTTCGTCATAAGCATCTTTAGCTTTGGAGCAAGAAGAATTGGCTGTTGCTACACAACACCCCTGCACATCACTCTGTGCTTGTCCAGGAGGAACTGGCAAAACAGCAGGTTTTGCCACACCCTCTATATTCACCTGATCGCACACCATGCAATTTTTTTTTCTTTCCCCGCTTAAAAGAAAGGCTACATGGGCGTTGATTTCATTTGGCTGAGGAGATAGTCACTGCTACAAGGGAAGCTGTACAGAACCTTCCTGCATATAGTTAGTTAGTTAGTTA